>NC_084724.1:14100823-14409268 GCF_033807575.1 Cydia pomonella | reverse complement strand
CTACGTATCTAAAATAATATAATATATTATTATTGCCTACAATGTGCTGGTTCTCAAAATGGTCCATAAAAATATCCGCCATTAAAGGACTCAGCGGAGAACCCATAGCCAAACCATCACTTTGCAAATAATACTGTCCCCCAAATCTGAAATAATTTTGTTTCATACAAATCGCCGTTAGATCTATCAACTCATCTACCTCCCCTGGATGTAACCGTTGCTTTTCAAAAAGACCCCTAAGAATATCCAAAGTATCCCCATATGGCACATTCGTAAACAAACTGTCTACATCTAATGAAAGAAGGACAGCATTCTCTGGTATGTTAATATCTTTTATTTTCTCTATTAACTGCAAGCTATTCTTCAAACAATATTCCGGCTGGAACTGAGACTTCTGTCTAATAATACAATTCAACCTCTTAGCTAGATTATAAGTCGGCGCACCCAAGTAAGAGACCACTGGACGAACCGGAATATTATCCTTATGGATTTTTGGAAGTCCGTAAAGAATAGGAGCTCGTGGATTCATAGGCACAACCATGCTCTTTTGATGCTCGGTTTCAAAAACAAACATAGAATTTTTTATTGCATGTCTGAGATCTTTCTGGAACCCTGGAGTTGGGTCCCTATGCAAGCTCGAAAAACCATCACCTTGAATAAGATCTAATACTTTCTGATTATATTGTCCCTTCCCCATGATCACAATGCAATTGCCTTTGTCCGCTTTTGAAACCACCAAATCATTGTCTTGCACTTTCTGTTGTATAGATCTCAGCACCAAAACATCAGAAACAGCACCCTCAGCCTGTGCTGGACTAGAACTCTTAATAACATTAGCTACCATGGTCTTCGTATCTACATCACCACGGCCCCGCACTATTGCAACCTCTGAATCCACTGCTAAATTCTCTAGAGTTCCCTGAGTTATTTTTGGCCGGAAATTATATTTTAATCCTTTTCCTAAAAGCCCAATTTCATTCTCAGCAAAGTCTACATTAGTTAAATTCTTTACGCGAGGATGGAAATCATGGTGTGTTGTTGGTTCCATTTCCCTCCTCCTTAAAAATGAACTAGAACTTGACTCTGTTAACCTATGCAATTTATTAAGCTGGGTGGTATACATCTCGTGTGCAAGTTCAGAAGCAAAGTACCTCGCCTTTTGATCCAATATATCGAACTCGAGATTATGCAACTTAAATGAAAGTTCTGAATATAACACCTTAAGATGTAATTTCAAATTATCTCTTACTGAAAACCAGTGGCGAGATTCTTCGTTCAACCAAATCCTCTGAGCCCCATTAACAGCCAACCTAGCAGCCCTAGAATTACCACTACAGCGAACATGGATGTAATTAGGAACTACCTTCAAACGCTTGCACTGTTGGTTAAACCAAACATTCTGGACAGCTGCACGATTTTTGGATTTTTTTGGATTTTTGGATTTTTGGATTTTTGGATTTTTTTTAAGTTGTGGGATTGCTGACAGCGAACGAACAAAACATAGAAGACTAACGTCAAACACAATATCAGCGTAAAAGCGGCCCCACTATTAAAAGACGCAATACTAATAACGCCTACGAATCTGATGGTCCCAGGTTCAAATCCTGGAACGGTATTCGTGTGATGAGCATGGATATCTGTTCCTGAGTCATTAGTCCTGAGTCACATTTATGTGATACGTCACTGCTAGCAGGGCAGGTTCTGTCACTAAAAACATTAAAACCTATTCATTATATTATATATATATTCGAGTAGGTGCTAACATAATTTAAGGAATTGTAACTAACATTTTTATTTATGGGCCCCGGCCTGAAATAAACGGATATTTAATTTAATTTAATTTAATTATTCCAGACGACGCAAATCAAGTTGCGGCACGCAAAGTAACTGCAGTGGCCATGGTCCGCTCGCCTAACTCGCTTCGTGTCACGCCGCCACGTGCCGTCTCACCGCCGTCGCCGCGCCGCGCTCGCCGCAGGACATGCCGTCACCCCCGGAGCAGCCGACGCCAGCTCAAGCTGACACCGAGACCGAAGTACCTAATCCAGAAGAACAACAACTCGACGACGTGATTTTGTCACTACTGGGTGACGCCCCAAAAAGTGACCATCCATTTGGGCCATCTATGCACAAAGACATTGCCAACCGATGGCAAGAGATACTTTTGAAGGGTTTAGACAAAGAGACGAAAGAAAAAGCGGCCAAGTGCGAGTCGGACTCGCCCATGAAGGGTTCCGTACCATTTATGACGTATTAAAAAAACTACTTACTAGATCTGGTTCAAACCAATTTTCTTTGAAGTTTGCATGGTAATGTATATCATATATTTTTTTTAGATTTTTCATTCCGTTATTTTAGAAGTTACAGGGGGGGGGGGGGGGGGGACACACTTTTTTTCACTTTGGAAGTGTCTCTCGCGCAAACTATTCAGTTTAGAAAAAAATGATATTAGAAACCTAAATATCATTTTTGAAGACCTATCCTTAGACACCCCACACGTATGGGTTTGATGAAATAATTTTTTTTTTTTAATTTTTATGACGTATAAAATAAAACTACTTACTAGATCTCGTTCGAACCAATTTTCGGTGGAAGTTTGCATGGCAATGTATATCATATATTTTTTTTAGATTTTTCATTCTGTTATTTTAGAAGTTACGGGGGGGGGGGGGGGGACACTTTTTACCACTTTGGAAGTGTCTCTCGCGCAAACTATTCAGTTTAGAAAAAAATGATATTAGAAACCTCAATATCATTTTTAAAGACCTATCCATAGATACCCCACACGTATGGGTTTGATGAAAAAAGATTTTTTGAGTTTCAGTTCTATGGGGAACCCCCAAAATTTATTGTTTTTTTTCTATTTTTGTGTAAACATCATAATGCGGTTCATAGAATACATCTACTTACCAAGTTTGAACAGTATAGCTTTTATAGTTTCGGAAAAAAGTGGCTGTGACAGAATCGGACAGACAGACGGACATGACGAATCTATAAGGGTTCCGTTTTTTGCCATTTGGCTACGGAACCCTAAAAACTGTTAAAACAGTGTGATCCCTAAAAACTGTGACATGCTTTTAGCCAGCGAACGAAAAAAACATAGAAGACTAATCTCAAACAAAATATCAGCGTAAAAGTGGCCCCGCTATTAAAACACGCAGTACTCATAACGGACCAATTGCAACTCGTCGATGTTGACGTCTTGTTTTCTTCGACGAAACTGCGTTTGACCATGATTAGTCAATTTATACCACCCAAACTACGATTGGTGCATTATAAAATAAGGCGCTGTGATTGGCTGTAGCATTGACATTGACACTTGTTATTTTATTTTAAAGAGTATTAATATATAGGCTTATTATTTGTTCGTGTGTTATTATTTGTTTTTTATTTATTTATTTAAATGTAAATGCTTGATTTGTCAAAGAAAATACAAAAATCACTATATGCCTTTCATATTTGAAGAGTTCCCTCGATTCCTCGTGGACCCCATCGTCAGAACTCGAACCTGACAAAAAATTGTTTAGGAAATTTAATTTACTTAACAAACACAGCGAAGAGGAGAAATCGCCAAACGTGTACTATACGTCGTTGAAGAATTCCATTCTGATCATCATCAGCAGTTCCACTTCATCAAATGTCACTTTTTTAAATGTAAAGAAATGCTTGATTTGTTACAGAAAATACAAAAATCACTATATGTATGCCTTTCACATTTGAAGAGTTCCCTCGATTCCTCATGGATCCCATCATCAGAACTGAGTATTGACAAAAACGGGACCAATCTGTATATACATACATTCAAACAAAAAAATAATTTTCAGAAATGACGGAGTTATGGAGTAACAAAACAAAAAAAAAAACCGGCCAAGAGCATGTCGGGCCACGCTCAGTGTAGGGTTCCGTAGTTACTCTTCCGTCACAATAAGCTAAACTGGAGCTTAAAGTATAGTAAATTGTTAACCAAGGGATGAAACGGTACCTTTCACGCGAGTTAAACAAATAGGCAAATTTGCATAATCAGTACCTAATTAAAGTAAGTCTTTTTACTATGAAGGGGAAACTTTTTGCGTTAACTCAAAAACAGCTAAACTGATCATGTCCGCTATAGTTCTCATTTAATGTCTTTCTTAAGCCCTACTTTCACGATTTTTTTCATATTTTTTGGGCCTATGGTTCAAAAGTTAGAGGGGACACATTTTTTTTTCTTTCGGAGCGATTATCTCCGAATATATTCACTTTATCAAAAAATGTTTGTTAAAGACCCCTATTAGTTTTGAAAGACCTTTCCAACGATACCCCACATTGTAGGGTTGAAGAAAAAAAAATTCACCCCCACTTTACGTGTATGGGAGGTACCCTCAAAAAAATTAAATTTTTAGATTTTATTCTACGACTTTGTCGGCTTTATTGATTTATATATCCATGCCGAATTTCAGCTTTCTAGCACTAACGACCACGGAGCAAAGCCTCGGACAGACAGACAGACAGACGGACATGGCGAAACTATAAGGGTTCCTAGTTGACCACGGAACCCTAAAAAACAACCGAATTGATAACCTCCTCTTTTGAAATCTTGAAGTCGGTTAAAAATGCCATTGTGGGATACATCAGGACTTCAAAATATTTCTAATTAAGGATAAAGAAAACTATGAAACAAGTAAAAGATTGATGTGTAAATATTACTATAAGTTGTAGCAAGTTCTATTAATAATATATAAGGTTTACTAATATGCTCAGATATAAATAAAGATATGTTAGCACTTATGTTGTGATTGACGTATTGATAACGTATTCATAAATGCGTTATAAAATTAGATAGGAATTAGATAGAATCGACCGGGTGAAGTCTGGCTTCCCATAACTTAATTAGTATGTGTACTGTAAAATAGCTGGTTGCAGTCAACTATAAGGCAACCTTTTGAATCTTATAAAATTATCATGCATACGCCGCTCTATGGGCAACTTCCCGCAAATCCCTACGTGAACGTTTCCATAGGTATATCACTTGGACCTGCACCGTCTGCAGTACTTTAGGCACGTAGCCTAATGGAATATTACACGTAATGGTTCAGACTATCAAGTACTGAAACCGGGATAATAGTAAGTAAATGACATGAGTGACCAAGAACGACAATATACAAGACAATGATACAAACGTTGCCCCTAATATCATGAGATCAGCCATTTTACAAAATTAACATATGCAACATCACGCAAAGGGTACAACTGTTAATTAAATTAAAAGCTAGTTGGATTAGGATCTGTTATCTTTTGTCATAACTGGAATCATTCAAATGCAACGACAATTCCTAATATAACTAAAACCCTCATTGCTAAAACAGCCACTTATAAAACCACTGTGACAGGTTTACAACTTACAACTACAATTGATTAGTAAATATATATAATATCCTTTCCATTGGACATAATCCAAAATGGTAGATATTATGTAATAACCACATTCTAGTCATATGATTTGATTCAATATGACAAATGAAATAGGGCAGGTGTAATACATTGGCAAATACAGATCAAACTATATACCAAATGATCAAAATATATACACCCACAATAGCATTTCAAAATACGTAATATATTCAGATATGTACCTATAAAACTAGTATATTCTTATTTTGAAATATGAGTACGGAATCATGATCATAAAATAAGTATCAAATAGGCATCAGTTGTCTACCTACAAATAAATAAGCAATCAGGGCTCGTGGATATTATTTAAACCGCTTGTATACTTCTATCATAACTAGACTATGAAATTAAAACATTTTGTATAAAATATTGAAAGGTTACGTCACCGCTAGGTATTAAGATCTGCTTTATGGGGCTTCGATGCTCTCACATCACGATGAGAAGACAAGGCAAGGCAGGATCAATTCTCGTTCCAGCGCAGCCATGGACAGCGCACTGGATACAATGTGCAGGCTTGAGATGCAGATGCGGCGCAGTGCAGCCAGCCTCTTCATGTAGAAGGTAGGTCCTGTAGGATGGTAGGATGCAAGTATCTGGGCGCCCATGGCAGTGGGGTTGATCAGGTACCGACGAGGATGCTCGGAGACACTGAGACACTCGGAAGCCGCTCATGGAACAAGACTCGCTCCGCAACCGCCGTGAACCGGAAATTGAGACAAAGATAGTGCTAAATATTCTAATCGAATTAAACATTTACGCCCTACGGAATATATAAAGCTAAGTATCTATATGAACAAAGACAACTAGGCATTCAAAGGAAGAATAATTTCAATTATGATAATAATAAATTATAAGATGTAAACTATAATAGTGGAAGCCATTAAACTATAAAACTTAAAACCTAAATCTAAAAATAAATAAACTAAACTTAAAATAAAATACTAAAAAATATCCCCCTGCGGCATGGTGCCGTAGATGCTGGCAGCATTTCCTCGCTGTATTGCAAGACTCATTCTTTGAGCGAGGAAGCTGCCAGCTCTGCGGTCGCCGGTGACCTCTGCTAACCTTTTTGAAAGTTCCTTAATGCTGCCATCATTTGTTTAAAAAGTACAGTCCAGTACTATGGAAAGCAAGATAGTCCAGTGTACGCCTGTTTTCTGGACCTTTCCAAAGCATTCGATGGTCTCGTACAACATCTTGTGGAGCAAGGTGTCGTCCGAGACCAGTCTACCGGCAGGTCTTTGAATACTGGTACAGCAATCAAATCAACTCTGTGCGGTGGGCAGGCGTGCACTCAGACGAATACGTGCTGAACTGTGAGGCAGGGGGGGGGGGAACCTCTCCGACCCTTTTTAGGGTTCCGTAGTCAACTAGGAACCCTTATAGTTTCGCCATGTCCGTCTGTCTGTCTGTCTGTCTGTCCGAGGCTTTGCTCCGTGGTCGTTAGTGCTAGAACGCTGAAATTCAAAAATCTATAACTCAAAAACAGCTAAACTGAGCATGTCCGCTATAGTTTTTATTTAATGTCTTTCTTAAGCTCTACTTCCACGATTTTTTTCATAATTTTTGGACCTATGGTTCAAAAGTTAGAGGGGGGGACACAATTTTTTTTTCTTTCGGAGCGATTATCTCCGAATATATTCACTTTATCAAAAAATGTTTGTTGAAGACCCCTATTAGTTTTGACAGACCTTTCCAACGATACCCCACACTGTAGGGTTGAAGCAAAAAAAAAATTCACCCCCCACTTTACGTGTAGGGGAGGTACCCTCAAAAAAATTAAATTTTTAGATTTTATTGTACGACTTTGTCGGCTTTATTGATTTATATATCCATGCCGAATTTCAGCTTTCTAGCACTAACGACCACGGAGAAAAGCCTCGGACAGACAGACAGACAGACAGACAGACGGACATGGCGAAACTATAAGGGTTCCTAGTTGACTACGGAACCCTAAAAAAAGAGGTTTAAAAGAGAAAATGAAAACTTGAACTGTTCAAGCCCTAGTTTAGGAAATGATTATATAACGTACTTAACGTTACCAGTTTTTAGGGTTCCGTAGTCAACTAGGAACCCTTATAGTTTCGCCATGTCCGTCTGTCTGTCTGTCTGTCTGTCTGTCCGAGGCTTTGCTCCGTGGTCGTTAGTGCTAGAAAGCTGAAATTTGGCATGGATATATAAATCAATAAAGCCGACAAAGTCGTACAATAAAATCTAAAAAATTTTTTTTTTTTAGTGTACCTCCCCTACACGTAAAGTGGGGGTGAAATTTTTTTTTCGCTTTAACCCTAGAGAGTGGGGTATCGTTGGAAAGGTCTTTCAAAACTAATAGGGGTTTTCAAGAAACATTTTTTGATAAAGTGAATATATTGGGAGATAATCGCTCCGAAAGAAAAAATAAATGTGTCCCCCCCCCCTCTAACTTTTGAACCATAGGTCCAAAAAATATGAAAAAAATCGTGGAAGTAGAACTTAAGAAAGACATTAAATGAAAACTATAGCGGACATGGTCAGTTTAGCTGTTTTTGAGTTATCGCAAAAAGTTTTCCCTTCATAGTAAAAAGACTTACTTTAATTAGGTACTGATTATGCAAATTTGCCTATTTGTTTAACTCGGGTGAAAGGTACCGTTTCATCCTGAGCTCCAGTTTAGCTTATTGTGATGGAAGAGTAACTACGGAACCCTACACTGAGCGTGGCCCGACATGCTCTTGGCCGGTTTTTGAATAAATACTAATAGTTACGTCGTAATCTTGAATGAAAAGGAAGGATTTTACAAAATACGCTCGTCTGTAGGAATAAGGCCTCTTAACTAGGGCTATTATTTTGATGTCAGCTTTTAGCTGATATCCTGTAATGTCATTTAAGGAAAAAAAAAAGATAAAATGTGAAAAAAAAGTAAATTTTTGAAGACAATTTTTATCTTCGTTATTAATTCTTCAGTATTTGTGTAAAATTCTCTGTAACATTTACCTATGCTTGAAATTTATGCCCTAATTCATAAGCTATCTGATGGCGGCGCCGGCGCCCAGGCCAGCCGTGTGTAGTATAGCCGCCCCGTGCGGCTGCTGATGATGCGATAACCTGCCTAGGTTGGGTTAAGCACGTGGACACTTCGAATGAAACTAAGTCTTGACTAAGTGATTATGTATTTCGTTTACCAAACTGATTGCATTTATTTATAGGTATTACAAGCTAACACGTACCTAACGTAATCTAGTTCGCTCTACTGTACGGACCGCCACGGTTTTAGTATACGACAACGATGACCGCTGGTTGACCTACCAGCGTTCCACCTGCGCGCCCCGGGCGCGTGCACTCGCGTCGAGTGTCGGATTTGAACAGACAGGGGTGCGCTTCATGCGCACGTGCGCTCGCGTCGAGCATCCGATTTGAACAGGGGCGATGCCAAGGACGAACCAATGTCACAGGGCATCGAATGAAATTAATGAATGAATGAAGGACTGACCACTCCAGTTGCAGTTCAGTCTCGAATGTTTTTAATTACATTGAGCCTTGGATTCTAGGCCATTTGGCATGAACATTCCTGCGGGGCGGCCCCTAGAGTTGAGCGATGAATATGAGTCTTTATCAAGAAGTTATCCCTTAACTTTTGATAAATAATAGTGATGATCACATGACCAAATATTATGTCTTATAATATTAAAGTCTTATAAAATAATGTCTTATAATATTAAAGAGTAATCAGTACCTAGTAATGATCACACACAATGGTACAATAAACTTTATCTACCCTATAGTAAAGAATATACTTGAACATTGAATAAACATGGGCAATACAAAAGATATGACTTATGAACTATTCCTTACAAGTTGCTATATTCTATAGCTAATACACACAAGTTGCCCAAGTTGACAATGAGACGGTCAATCTTACCACTCTGAATTCCAATTGACTAAATTGACAATACATTCTGCACCCTTTAGTCATTAATTAACATAGCCTCTATGCTCAGGAATGAGTGACATGTTGATAAGCAAAACATAACATGTTTACATTGAAATTATTGAAATTATTCTAATTGATTACAATATCATTTGACTATAGTTTGGAATGTGAGTTGAGTTGAAAACGTGACTTTATAACATATAAAAAAAAAAATACTAGTGTTCTGCCATGGACATTCTGGCTTGAAAGTAACAATGAGCAATAATTAAATGAATAAAAAATGAAATTTGACCTTGTACCTGTATTGATACGACCAAGGGCAATGCACCTTGTCGTATGACAAACCGTGTGAACGCCACAGCGACAACCTCGAAGCTCAGCAGCGACGAGAGCCTGAGATGCACCTCCTTCGGTACCTAAACACATGAAAAATACGATTTAAAGCTTTGACTGAGTTAGCATATTGATACCACTACTTTTAACTACTAGAGGGTCAAATCTGCCATAAGCGGGTTTGACCTGTAGCTTTGAATCTGAAACATGACATACAATTGCAGACTACACGATAAATCTGACGTTGCATCAACGAATTCAAAATATTTATCTGAAATATTAATATCAATGGGCAGGGTCCCATTTAAAACATGACGGTACTATTTGAGTCGTGATAGACCGAGTTCAATGACCCGGCTGTCCTAACAGCTGATTCCATTTATGCTTCTTTAACACGAAGCCGCTTTCCGTTTTGACGTACTTAATTTGAAATAACGCAGTCGTCCTTCGACGCGAATGAAATGATTTCCAAATTCATCCATACATTTTCCTCTACAGGTATTCACTGTATGTTTCGTGCCACGATACCGTCGCTATTGAGTGTAGAGCAGAGTGGACTATAGCTCCCGTCCCGTTTAGCCTATTCTGACAGACTGGTAACTATAACTACGGAACCCTACACAGACCATGGCCCGACATGCTCTTGCCCGATTTTGAGCTTACTGTGGGACTAGGTTGATCAGTATATAATTGCCGTATAATATTTTTCACGTCAGCAGCTGGAACAAGGGTAATTTGCTGCTTAAAAACAGTGAGCAAAATCGCATTTTGCTCACTGAGTGAGACAAAATAACATTCAAGTGACCTTCATATTCGAATGTCATTTCAACGTGCGGGGCCTAATACAAGTTCGAAGTATTTGGATTCTATTGTCTTTGTCCCTTTCACGTCATTAGCAAAAAGAAAGAGACAAAAAAGTGCATGCGTAATTCAACGATATATTGACTGTTTATAATAGACCCCCGAAATAAGTCAGACCGCATCGTTCCAAAACACCCTACGAGTCTTCATTCGTAATAATTAATTAATGAAATAAAAGTTCCAAATTTAATAAAAATACCATATTTTACGTATTTTATTATACAATCAAAACAATATACTTATACAAATTTACGCAATTGTTACGCAGTAAATAATTCTACTTAACGACTTTTAACGATCTCTACTATAGTTGACAAATAGTAGTATCCGCAATTCGGACCGTAACTTACAAAGTTTTTTTTTAACAAAAAAAAAGTTCACGATTAAACTGTCAATTGATGTTCGTTTATCGATATTCATTATTTTCGTATCATTTTATTGAAATTTCTTTCGTTTTGTTTTATTGCGGTAATTAAAGTTAATTGTTAGAATACCTTCAGAAAATATGAGTGAAATAGTGATGAAGACGGATTACATTTTTTCAGGTTGTATTTTTTGATGGCTGACTGACGTGAAAAATTTTGTGTACTACACGAGATCAAAGTTATTTACATCTCGTGCGCTTTTGAGTCCCTTACCACGCTCAAGATTCTAAATTTGATTCACTCGCTACGCTCGTGAATCTACTATAGAATCTTTCGCTTGCACGGGACTCAAAACAAGCACTCTAAGAAATATCAAACTTTGCTCTCTTGTTGTACAAATAACTTTATTCATTAAAAAAATATTTATGTTGAGTCCAAGTCATGAAACTATTAATTTACCTCATCAATTTGCTGGCAGTGGCTTTTATTCCTTTTCTTCCATGAAACGTGATTGAGTTGCAGGTACATGGCTTCAGTGTGCGTGCCAGGCAAGAGGGCACTTCAAGGATGCATCGTGGAGCATCCCCACGCAACGGCGGGGGACTCCTCCTCTGCGCTTCTGGAATTATTATTATGGAACATGTCAGGACTGTGGGAGATAAGAGCATATTAATTTAGAGTTGAGTAGTAAGCCTAATTAGACACAGTGTATGCAACCAAAATATTTTATTACAGAGTTGTTTTGGCCAGCTTCAGTCTTCAGTATCAAACCAGTTCAATGGTACAATAGCATTATCACTTAAGTAACAATAAATAAGTTGTTTTATTTCCCAATATAGTTTTTACAACAAAAAGTGACATACAATTGGGGAAAAAAAATACACAAAATACAATAATATATAAATAAACTACGAGTACAATGCTAAATAAACTATCTTATTCTAAAATACCTCCGCGAGCTGCACCGGGTGCAAAGGTGCCCATCACACTTGCCGCATTACCGCGCTGGATAGCGATGGCCAAGTCACTTAAGTTACATTTAACTAACTCTTAAGTTAGTTAAATAAAAGCAAGCACAGGTCATCACTCAAATGTGACTTATATATATACTGTCATGGTCAGATCATTGATTTTGATCATTTAATGAAATGTCATTTCAGAATTGATAACTTTGTGATACGGTTGTTTATGTTTGACTTTTCCATGATATGGCCATCAATCATCTATTAAATTGATTGCCACATCATGAAAGGATCAATTCTAATATCTGGCTAAAACATGTAGACATGTGGCAGTATGTCAAGTCAAGTTTAATTAAAAGACTGCAGCAGCCGTGTGTTACATTAGACAAACCAGTTGTAGCCACTTTTGACCTCTACATAACTCAAAATCTATTAAACATAATCATATGACGACGACGACAACCGACTTGGCCTAGTGGGTAGTGACCCTGCCTACGAAGCTGATGGTCCCGGGTTCAAATCCTGGTAAGGGCATGTATTTGTGTGATGAGCATGGATATTTGTTCCTGAGTCATGGGTGTTTTCTATGTATTTAAGTATTTATAAATATTTATATATTACATATATCGTTGTCTAAGTACCCTCAACACAAGCCTTATTGAGCTTACTGTGGGACTTAGTCAATTTGTGTAATAATGTCCTATAATATTTATTTATTTATGATGTAGCGGCAAGGCGTCGACGCGCGTTAGAGTCAGCAGTTTTGGTAAACAGTTTAAATGAACAAGTGCGCACATTCTTAATACATACGCGATACCGCGACGCCGCCTGGTCTTGCGCCCTTTTTAGGGTTCCGTAGCCAAATGGCATAAAACGGAACCCTTATAGTTTCGCCATGTCCGTCTGTCTGTCTGTCTGTCTGTCCGAGGCTTTGCTCCGTGGTCGTTAGTGCTAGAAAGCTGAAATTTGGCATGGATATATAGATCAATAAAGCCGACAAAGTCATCCAATAAAATCTAAAAATTTAATTTTGTTTAGGGTACCTCCCCTACACGTAAAGTGGGGGTGAAATTTTTTTTCGCTTCAACCCTAGAGTGTGGGGTATCGTTGGAAAGGTCTTTCAAAACTAATAGGGGTTTTTGAGAAACATTTTTTGATAAAGTGAATATATTCGGAGATAATCGCTCCGAAAGAAATAAAAAATGTGTCCCCCCCCTCTAACTTTTGAACCATAGGTCCAAAAAATATGAAAAAAATCGTGAAAGTAGAGCTTAAGAAATACATTAAATGAAAACTATAGCGGACATGATCAGTTTAGCTGTTTTTGAGTTATTGCAAAAAGTTTTCCCTTCATAGTAAAAAGACTTACTTTAATTAGGTACTGATTATGCAAATTTGCCTATTTGTTTAACTCAGGTGAAAGGTACCGTTTCATCCCTTGGTTAACAATTTACTATACTTTAAGCTCCAGTTTAGCTTATTGTGACGGAAGAGTAACTACGGAACCCTACACTGAGCGTGGCCCGACATGCTCTTGGCCGGTTATCTCTAAACGTTTGTGTTTTCTATTAATGTAACCTTCTGATACCAATTTGGAGTCTGAATAAATAGATGTAATTAAGTGAATCTTCGTTTATCTCCTCACCGTAATAGGGTACCCACAACAGTACTCTAAAATATTATTTATTTTTATGAGCTTTACCAATACCAATACTTATGTATGGAAGCCAAACCTGGGCCTTCACCAGACACAAACTGAACAAGTTACGTGTCTGCCAAGTGTCCATAGAACGAAGTATGCTAAGTATAAGAAAAGCTGATCGGATAAGGAACCAGGTCATAAGAAGCAGAACCAAGGTGAACAACATTGTAAAAAAAATTAGAAGGTAGAAATGGAAGTGGTCAGGCCATACCAGCAGAGGCATGGACAAATGGAGTAAAAAGGTGATGCAGTGGTACCCAAGAGGCTATAAAAGAAAAAGAGGAAGGCAGTTCAAACAATGGGATGACGACATAAGGCCTGTTGCTGGTGGCACATGGAGCAGGGTTGCCAGAGACAGGAACAAATGGAGAAGACTGGAGAAGGCTTATCCCGACTGGCAAGCGGGCACCCAAAACATTTAACAACAAATCAGTGAAGAGACAAGTAAAGCAAATAAACAGCATTTGGGTGCCACGACAAAAAGGCTATAATAAATAAATAAATAAAAAATATGGGCTTTGGTTCATTTATTATATAGTACCTGGGCGACCGAGCTTTGCTCGGTAATAACTATTTATTGTAATATGGTGGTGTATAGGTGATAATCTACATAAACTTAAAAAGTAAAATGTGAACTGGCAATTATTATTATTTACAATCGATTTTAACCTTACAGCACTTGTCACAGAGTAACGCCATCTATTGTCAATTTCTCTTATTACATAGGTCATTTTTTTACTAAATTAAACTTGTCTAAACCAATAAAAATTAAAAAGCGGCCAAGTGCGAGTCGGACTCGCGCATGAAGGGTTCCGTACTGAACATTTTACCACTTTGGACACACATTTTACAACTTTGGAAGTGTCTCTCGCGCAAACTATTCAGTTTAGAAAAAAATGATATCTTATACCTTTAAACGAGCAATTCTTGTATATATATTTCCGGGATCTCAGAAACGGCTCTAACGATTTTGCTGAAATTTGGTATATGGGGTTTTTGGGGGTAAACAATCGATCTAGATTAGTCTTATGTTTGGGAAACCGCGTGTTTTCGAGTTTTCATGCGTTTTTCTTTCGAAGCAGAATATGGTCGCTAATTTCGTGTTGCCGGCCATTGTCCGTCTGGTCCAGCGGGTTAAGACGCGGACTGCTAAACGAGTGTTACGGGTTCGAATCTCGCCCGGTGACTAATTATTGTTTTTTTTTTTATATGTTCAAGTTTATATATTTTTTTTTAATTTTTATTGTTTTAGACAAGTTTAAAAAAATGTAGTTAATGTTTGAGATAACAATATTATACTCCTCAAAAGAAAATAAGGGCCACTGAGTTTTTTGGCTGAAACTTAAAACATACTTATTTCATGTAATATATTTTTTAACAATAAAAAATTGCATTCTTTTTTTTACAATTTAAGTGTATTTCAGTAACCATTAACGAATAAAAATAAGAAATTAAAGTTTTAATGAAAATTTACTTCTCTAATAAAACAACTTAAAACTTAGAAATCACTGAAAATTAAACAAAATGACTTTAAATCACTAAGTAACACTTTTGTTAGTAACGGGTATGTCCTTCTCTTTTAACATTACATTCTTGCACCCTTGAGTGCATGCTTTCGATCAAATTTTTCACATTCTCCTCTGGAATAACATCCCAAGCCCTTTTAAAAACGTTTATGAGTTACTGCTGGTTGTTAACCTCTTGCTGACTCTCCGTAACACGTCGTTTGAATTTAACTGTTCCCACAAGTGTTCTATCGGATTTAAATCAGGGCTGTTGGACATCAATGTGCGCTTCATCAAGTACAGCTTTAGTCGCTCGAGCTGTATGAGCACGGGCATTGTCCTGCATCAGGATGAAGCCGGGGCCCACTCGCTGTAAAAATGGGATCACGTGGGGTCTAATGACGCTTTCGATGTACCGCTGTGCAGTTACGGTACCTTCATTTAAAATGACCAGCTCTGTTTTCCCGTGTAGGCTTATGCCGGCCCAAACCATAACATTGGGCCCTCCGAAACGGTCAACTTCATGGATGCAAGCTTCAGAAAAGCGTTCGCCACGTCGTCTCCAAACTCTAACACGCCGATCGTCATTAAAAAACTTCACTTTGCACTCGTCTGTAAAAATAACCATGCCCCACTGGTTAAGGTTCCAGTTCAAATATCGGCGACAGAAATTTCTACGATTTGTACGTTGAACCCTGGACAGCGGAATTCGAACCACTCGTCGTCTGGATATTTGGTGATCTTCATGCAGTCGGTTACGAATCGTTTGGTCACTGACACGAGTACCTGTCGTCAACCGTAGTCGATTTTGTAGTGTACGAGCCGTCACTGAGCGTTCTCGTCGGGCACTTAATCGGATGTAATGGTCCTCTTGAGCAGTAGTAGCACAAACCCTACCTGACCCAGGTCTCCTTGCAACACTACCGGTCCGCTGAAAGCGATTCCAAGCATTTTGGATTGCTTGACGAGAAAATCCTATTCACATTTTACTATTTTAAGTTTATGTAGATTATGACCTAACCATCACCATATTACAATAAATAGTTATAACCGAGCAAGGCTCGGTCGCCCAGGTACTTAGGAACCTAAATATAATTTTTGAAGACCTATCCATAGAAGGTATCTATATACCCCACACGTATGGGTTTGATGAAAAAAGATTTTTTGAGTTTCAGTTCTAAGTATGGGGAACCCCCAAAATTTATTGTTTTTTTCTATTTTTGTGTGAAAATCTTAATGCGGTTCATATAATACATCCACTTACTAAGTTTGAACAGTACAGCTCTTATAGTTTCGGAAAAAAGTGGGTGTGACAGAATCGTTCCGTTTTTTGCCATTTGGCTACGGAACCCTAAAAATTAAGTATAAACTTGAACATATAAAAAAAAACAAAAGTTAGTCACCGGGCGCGATTCGAACCCGTAACACTCGTTTAGCAGTCCGCGTCTTAACCCGCTGGACCAGACGGACAGTGGCCGGCAATACGAAATTAGCGACCATATTCTGCGTCGAAAGAAAAACGCATGAAAACTCGAAAACACGCGTTTTCCCAAACATAAGACTAATCTAGATAGATTGTATACCCCCAAAAACCCCCATATACCAAATTTCAGCGAAATCGTTAGAGCCGTTTCCGAGATCACAGAAATATATATATATATATATATATATATATATATACAAGAATTGCTTGTTTAAAGGTATAAGATACTAACTTAAACACTCAATATACAGCCAAAGACTTTATTATAGATACATGATGAAATTTAATTGGTGATCAGGAACCCATTTTCATAAGTCATCAGGAATTGATGGCAATCACATTTATGTAGCACTAACACAACATAGTACTTTACTGTTACCTGACCATTGTCTGTTTGTAATGAAATCTTGCAAGTTAAATTTGACAAGTTGGGTGACAATGCAATATTATGGTACCATTGAGATGATCTGATGATGGAGACAGGAGGTGGCCATAGGAACTCTGTGATAAAACAACGTAACCTAATTGTGTTTGGGGTTTTTAGAATTGTCTCAATGAGTATTAGTTACTTGTGGAAAGAAAAGTACAGTCAGCGATAAAAGCTTGTACCAAAAATGAAATTTTTGCCAAAAACTTATTTATAACATCAAATTTTTAAGTTAAAATGTAATAATGAAATTAAGAGAATTAATTTATGAATGCAAATGGAGAATGGTTACATATTTAGCTAAAATTACTACTCTAGTAGTCTCACCAAACTTTATCTTTTCAGGCTTACATACATTTCAGGATGACACACAATCACATTATATAAATCAATTAAAAATAATTTCATTCTAGAACTAACATAAATGAAATTTTAATTGATATATATTGTCACCATACTACCAATAGTTTAGCCTGAACAGTTTAAAACCTCTTTCCAAAGTAACAGACATAAAAAACTAAAGACTTATGAGTAATAATTTGTCAATTTATAATTGTAAATTTAAAAAACATATTTTAAACATACAATAATTATAAATATCCGGTATACTCCTGTGCCATCACTATGCCATGTACTAGAACTATAAAATGTTTCACCTAGAATGACGACTAAGTGACTGTTTAGGCACCATAAGTTAAATAATTTATTTGTTATTGTAGTTTTTAATTGCATAATAATTATAGCCTTTTTTTTTTTATTACTTGAAACTTTTGTACTTAAATATATAAAATTTTGTACTTTAGTGTGTAGTTGCGCTCTCTCGGAAAGGTTTCCACGGAAGACCAACGTCGAGATCCTTAGGTGGTATCTTGACATGAGTGAGTGGAGACCTTTTCAGTGACGCTTAATAATAAATTGGTTCTGTTGTCTCATGTATTACCTAACCTTAAGCGTTTTCTGAATAAATTTCTTCTATTTTATTCTATTGATTATCAATTTCAACAATATCATTAACTGCAAGCAATTAGACAGTAAATTTCATGAGGTCTCGCATGTTGAATTCAATTTAGGTTGGTGATTAGCCGGGTCCACACAGAGCGAGCATACGCGCGAGGCAACTTGCTCACGCACAATACGGCCAGTGTAGACGTGCCTCGGCGAGGCGGCGCACTCGGGCGGGGAAAACGCGCGCGTCGCACTCGGGCGGGGAAAACGAGCGCTAGTGACATTTTCAACTCCTGATCACCATTTAAATTTTACCTTAAATATATACGGATGCTATCTGACCAGGTTTCCTAATTTTCACCCTACCTGGCTTATCAGTGAGGTTAAGAAATTCCTACAAGGATTTTTCATAACAATTTTTACATCTGTTTAAAAAGTGTTTTGTCAATAATTTCATGTTTGTTACAATATTTTACAATTCTAACAAACCACAATTCAATGAGGTTTCATAGTATTTATCACAGAGTTCTTATGGCCACCTCCGGTATTCATCAGACTGAAGACTGTGACAAATATATTTTCACTAGTTTAAGTACAAGACAAAATAAACATTCTATATAGTACTGTGTCAATTCATAAAGTAGATTATAGGTATGTCCAGAAATCTCCACAACCCCCAAAATATGTTGGGAGTAGTTAACCTCAAAATCTATAAAAAATGTGAAATAAACTTGTATGCGATTCATGGATAACTGATAACTGCTAGAGAAAGGGTGGTTACTTACTTTTGCGTAAATTTTGCTCGGAATGTTTCTATATAAATGAGAAAAACGCTAATACTAACCTTATTTTGTTGAAATCTCATGGCCGATTTTTATCTGACGTTATAATTAACCATTCTCTTTTCTATGTTCTTAATTAGTTTAGCGAATGACAATTCAAATGAAACATTGCGTTTCAAAAACAAGCTACATGAAAGTAAACAAACAAAACACTGTCACTGTTGCACAAAAAACATCCGATAACACGAGTGTTCCAGGTTCCACCCACAGATATAAAGATGACGAACAAATAACATCTTAATTAGTTGTAAATTAATAGTCCCATAAATCGGTTTGATTAAAAACTTCGCTTAATTAAATCGGAAAAAGCACAGTAGCTGTCACTGCTAAGATCTATTTGATTGTCAATAATCACAAACTAGCGCCATCTATTGTTTTTGGAATTGTTACGCAACGCCATCTATTGTCGAATAGCGACGTACCTATTTACGCCTTTATATTGCCCGAGTGGTAGGTTACTAGATGTAGAGGTTACTATGCCGTACCAATACCAATGTGGTCGTGGGTTCGAATCCTGACTTGTACATGAGCAAAAAGTTAAAAGATGTTTATTGATCCAGAAGTTATTCTTTTTTGTAACAAAATGTTCTTGATGATAAATATATGTAAAAAAAAATATCCGACTGTAGAAGGAGCGTTGTTTTAACCACATTCTAAACAGAGGTTATCACTTTTTCGGTTTATTAAGGTTTCGTACCTAAAAGGTAAAACGGGACCCTATTACTAAGACTCCGCTGCCCGTCCGTCCGTCCGTCTGTCACCAGGCTGTATCTCATGAACCGTGATAGTTAGACACTTGAAATTTTCACAGATGATATATTTCTCTTGCCGCCATAACAAAAAATACTAAAAACAGAATAAAATAAATATTTATTTCCAATCTCGAGGTTCTCAGCCAATCACCGAAGTTAAGCAACGTCGGGCGGGGTCAGTACTTGGATGGGTGACCGTTTTTATAGATAATAGTACGGAACCCTTCCTGTGCGAGTCCGACTCGCACTTGGCCGGTTTTTTTTATTTCTCTCACCTGTTTATCTGTGTCTTGCACCTGTTTGGAAATTAATTAAGACCGAAACGTTAGCGACGGTCTCCGTTTTGACTCAGGCAATCTGATTTCGTATGTCCGGATGTTCTCCTCTACAGGTCTCAATTCTCAACTGAGTCTCGTGAAATTTTGTGAGCATGATCAGTAGTTAGATATAATTTTTCTATAGTTATTTTTTTTGGAAAATGTTCAAAATGTTGGAAATTGAGGTCTTAAGTGCCATTAAAGAAATAGTATAGGAACATTCTTACACAAATTAACTTGAGTCCCACGGTAAGTCAAGAAGTCTTGTGTTGTGGGTACTCAAACAACGATAATTATGTATAATATACAAATACTTAAATACATAGAAAACATCCACGACTCAGGAACAAATAAATGTGCTCATTACACAAATAAATGCCCTTACCGGGATTCGACCCCAGGACCATCGGCTTCATAGGCAGGGTCACTACCCATTAGGCCCATTCCTTAGAACGTTTTGTTTTGCGAATTAAGTATTTTGTTTATTATTTCTACCAACCTATAACTCTTCCTCTTAAGTATTTTATCTCTTTCACAGCAATGGAAAATGAAAGAGATAGTAAATGACTGCAGGTATAAATAAAGAACATGCGCTTATGGCAACATATGCAGAAAATCACACCATGAATTGTATAGCTTGAATTGTGTTGGCTAAGCACCCAAGGTGCCTAGCCAAGATGCCAATCGTTTGCGCATATTATTGCCATAGTGAGACAGATAGTTGTATGTATGTATGTATGTATATACTTTATTGTACGTAGAAATAAAAACACGAAAAACACAGTTACAGAGTAAATTAAATACAACAAAGGCGAACTTATCCCTGTATGGGATCTCTTCCAGTTAACCTTTGAGGAAATGAGTAAAACATAAATAAAGGTCTAATGAATGACAAACAAACAAAAGTGTACAATCACTGAAATTAATGAAATGCACGTTTTGAATACACATTGATACAAATATACATAGATAGAAAAATAACCATAAAATAATGCATACACATTATATATATATATATGTATATATCCGGGATCTCGGAAACGGCTCTAACGATTTTGCTGAAATTTGGTACATGTACTTATGTTTGGGAAAACGCGTGTTTTCGAATTTTCATGCGTTTTTCTTACGACGCAGAATATGGTCGCTAATTTCGTATTATCGGCCACTGTCCGTCTGGTCCAGCGGGTTAAGACGCGGACTACTAAACGAGTGTTACGGGTTCGAATCTCGCCCGGTGACTAACTAACTTTTTTTTTTATATGTTCAAGCTTATATATATTTTTTTAATTTTTATTGTTTTAGACAATATTTAAAATAGTAAAAAAATGTAGATAAGATTATCACCTATACACCACCATCTGGGCTAAGATGGTCGGCTCTTTATCATTTGTCACCATGCCTGTCACGTTCTAACAAATATGTAAGCGCGAAAGTGACGGACATAGTGACAAGTGATAAAAATGGAACCATAATACCGCCGCATATTACAATAAATAGTTATAACCGAGCAATGCTCGGTCGCCCAGGTACTCTTATACCTTTAAACGAGCAATTCTTGTATATATATATATATATATATTTCTGTGATCTCGGAAACGGCTCTAACGATTTCGCTGAAATTTGGTATATGGGGGTTTTTGGGGGTAAACAATCGATCTAGAGTAGTCTTATGTTTGGGAAAACGCGTGTTTTTGAGTTTTCATGCGTTTTTATTTCGGCGCAGAATATGGTCGCTAATTTCGAATCCCAGGCCACTGTCCGTCTAGCCCAGCGGATTTAGACGCGGACGGCAAGAAACAACCAGTGTTACGGATTACGGGTTCGAAACCCGCTCGGTGACTAACTTTTGCTTTTTTTTATATGTTCAAGTTTATATATTATGACGACCGGTCTGGCCTAGTGGGTAGTGACCCTGCCTATGAAGCCGATGGTCCCGGGTTCAAATCCTGGTAAGGGCATTTATTCGTGTGATGAGCATGGATATTTGTTCCTGAGTCATGGATGTTTTCTATGTATTTAAGTATTTATAAATATTTATATATTATATATATCGTTGTCTAAGTACCCTCAACACAAGCCTTATTGAGCTTACTGTGGGACTTAGTCAATTTGTGTAATAATGTCCTATAATATTTATTTATTATTTATTTATATATAATATTTTAATTTTTATTGCTTTTAGACAAGTTTGAAAAACCGGCCAAGAGCATGTCAGGACACGCTCAGTGTAGGGTTCCGTAGTTACTCTTCCGTCACAATAAGCTAAACTGGAGCTTAGTAAATTGTTAACCAAGGGATGAAACGGTACCTTTCACCCGAGTTAAACAAAAAGGCAAATTTGCATAATCAGTACATAATTAAAGTAAGTCTTTTTACTATGAAGGGGAAACTTTTTGCGATAACTCAAAAACAGGTAAACTGATCATATCCGCTATAGTTTTCATTTAATGTCTTTCTTAAGCTCTACTTCCAAGATTTTTTTCATATTTTTTGAACCTATGGTTCAAAAGTTAGAGGGGGGGACACATTTTTTTTTTCTTTCGGAGCAATTATCTCCGAATATATTCACTTTATCAAGAAATGTTTGTTGAAGACCCCTATTAGTTTTGAAAGACCTTTCCAACGATATCCCACACTGTAGGGTTGAAGCAAAAAAAAATGTTCACCCCCACTTTACGTGTAGGGGAGGTACCCTCAAAAAAATTAAATTTTTAGATTTTATTGTACGACTTTGTCGGCTTTATTAATTTATATATCCATGCCAAATTTCAGCTTTCTAGCACTAACGACCACGGAGCAAAGCCTCGGACAGACAGACAGACAGACAGACAGACAGACATGGCGAAACTATAAGGGTTCCGTTTTATGCCATTTGGCTACGGAACCCTAAAAAGCCAACCAGCCAACATAAGGAAACAACTAAAAATTTTCATTTGATTACTTTGCCCCACAAGTGGATAAAATGCAACTTTCTCACCAGTTTGTGAACAATAAAGAGAGTACGCTAGTGTTGTGAAACAACTATTTTTAATGCAATTAATTTACAGTATTCTATATTTAGAGCTATGGTAGTATAAGACATCTGACAAACCATTCAAATTAATAAATTTTGCATCGATTATTAGGGTTCCGTAGTCAACTAGGATCCCTTATAGTTTCCCCATGTCCGTCTGTCTGTCTGAGGCTTTGCTCCGTGGTCGTTAGTGCTAGAAAGATGAAATTTGGCATGGGCATATAAATCAATAAAACCGAAAAGTCATACAATAAAATTTAAAAATTTACACGTAAAGTGGGGGTGCAATTTTTTTGCTTCAACCCTACAGTGTGGGGTATCGCTGGAAAGGTCTTTCAAAACTAATATCCGGAGATAATCGCTCGGAAAAAAAAAATGTGTCCCCCCCTCTAACTTTTGAACCATAGGTCCAAAAAATATGAAAAAAATCGTGGAAGTAGAGCTTAACAAAGACATTAAACGAAAACTATAGCGGACATGATCAGCTTAGCTGTTTTCGAGTTATCGCAAAAAGTTGCCCCTTCATAGTAAAAACATCCACAGTTAATAGTATTTTATGCAACAGTTGTATAAGAAGGGTCAAAAAAGGCGAGTGGCGTGAGTTACAATGTGAGCCGGAGCCGAAGGCGTAGGCGAACATTGTAAAGGAATACGCCACGAGCATTTTTGACTTACTTATACAACCTTGTTACTATACTTTAAGCTCCAGTTTAGCTTATTGTGACGGAAGAGTAACTACGCAACCCTACACTGAGCATGGCCCGACATGCTCTTGGCCGATTTATTACACAATTCTATTGGTCTAATAAGCTATTTCAAAAGGGTAGATTCTATAAGGAAACGACAAGTTATAGGACATACATTAAAAACATTTTTTTTTTAATACTACGTCGGTGGCAAACAAGCATACGGCCCATCTGATGGTAAGCAGTCTCCGTAGCCTATGTACGCCTGCAATTCCAGAGGAGTTACATGCGCGTTGCCAACCCTAAACCCGCCCTCCCTCGTTGAGCTCTGGCAACCTTACTCACCGACAGGAACACAACACTATGAGTAGGGTCTAGTGTTATTTGGCTGCGGTTTTCTGTAAGGTGGAGGTACTTCCCCAGTTGGGCTCTGCTCTAGATCTGGAATGACATCCACTGGCTGTGCCCTACCACACAAAGCGAGATGACATTCACAATTCCCATACCTCTCTTTTGGACGTAGTTTAAGGACGTACCCGGGTCCAAACATTACTGGGTAATTGGTATTTTGGCTAGATTTCAAATTGAACAATGATTCAAATCTACTTTTAGCGCCATCTCGAGACAATAAAATGTGACATATTTAAATTGTGATTATTTTATTATGAAACCTTAGTTTTACGCGTTGTTTATATGTAGACAGATACTGGTGCATTTTGTATCTCGTAAATATACTCGTCAGTCTGCACGCTTGTTGATGAACTCGTTTAGCTTAGATCTTCCTCCTCGCGTTGTCCCGGCATTTTTTCCACGGCTCATGGGAGCCTGGAGGCCGCTTGACGACTAATCCCCAGAATTGGCGTAGGCACTAGTTTTACGAAAGCGACTGCCATCTGACCTTCCAACCCAGAGGGTCAACGTCACAGTCCGTCGCGAACTTCCCTTGCCAGCTCAGTGGCAGAGTATGCCGCTCTCGCATCGGTCTTTTCAGTCACCAAAAAAGATGTTTTGCGGACATTGCACTATAGATCGTCTGAAATAGACGCTAAGGCCAGTATATTGAGATTAGTCCGGTTTCCTCACAATGTTGTACTTCACCGAAAAGAGACTGGTAAATCTCAAATGATATTTCGTACATAAGTTCCAAAAAACTAATTGGTACGTGCCGGGGTTTGAACCCACGACCTACGGATTGAAAGTCGCACGCTCTTACCGCTAGGTCACCAGCGCTTCCTCGTTAGCTAATATATTCTTTTAAAATCGATTTTAATCATAAATCTAGTAATTAGTATGGATCGCTTGTTCTTTTTGCCCAATTCAAAAAAGTCCTAAGTGACGTAGATTTTTTCTGTTGCCCACCGTTTTTCATGGTGGGCCAAATTACGTAGGTTGTTTTGGTATGTTGTGAGAAATGTTAAAACGTATTTTTAATTTTGTGGCATTGCCTATGTTCTGTCCCTCACGGGCGCACGCGGTATAGCACATCTGTACGATCCTACCATCTATTATTTTAATCCATTTAGTGTCACTCAATCAATTTGCAATTGCACATACAGTAAAAGTTGTGTTATTAAAAATTAACAGTTTTAAAAATTAATATGCATGTTACGTAACCAATTTGAACCCGTAGCGCCATCTATCCGTAGAACTAGCACAAAACTGCAACAATTAGATGCTGAAAGAGATTATTTACCCGACAAGCGACGCAAACGAGGGCAATGTGTTTATCAGTTTATGTATGTGTATTAATTCAGTGATAAGCTTATTCTTATTAATATCACAACTATAAAACCATTGAAATCAATAAATTTTTCAACTCGACTTATACACATTTATATTGGCCCTTTCAGTTCAATAAGTAGCAAAAGGGTAGATTCTAGAAGGATTCCGCAAAATTATGGAACATTCAAGAAAAATATAGCTGCTACGTTTTCGATAGTTTTCAATATGAAGCAAAGTTCAAATTACATTTAGATCAAATATATACCTCTAACGCCATCTATTGACGAAGAAAAGTAGTAGAAGTACCAGTATAACACGTAGTATTAGTAGCAGTAGTACACGTTTTAAATATCAATATTTTATGATGAATTCTAATTTTACTCGTTGATTGTGAGCAGACAGATACTTATTTTGTTTCTCATAAGGACTCGTCATTCTTCACGTTTAGCCGAGATATATATTTTTTAATCTTATTTAATATATTCATTGTAACTTAATCAATTTTGCTATTGTTTTTAGTGGTAAAAGTCAAGTTTGAATAAGTAAAATAACTAAAATTATATTATGAATAATTTGATGGTATTTAAAAATTGTATAATATATGCATAATATTACGTAACTAATTTAAACCCATAGTGCCATCTATCCGTAGACGTAGGTCTTAACTTCAACAATTGAATGGTGAGAGATAGTTATTTAGCCGACAGACAACGCAAACGAGGGTAATGTGTTTATTTAGTATATGTATGAATGTATGAAAATTCAGTGATAAATTTATTCTAATTAGTTTTAAATATGTTTGTAACCCATAACTTCATAACTTGCATACCTGGCTTATCTGTCAATGTAAGTTGATTGGCCTACACAGCCATGAAAAGCGCTGCCGCCCTACCTGACACTGTTTGAATAGTCTGTAATAGACTCACAGGCCAATGATGATGAAGTTGATTAAGTCATTAGTTTTTTTTTTTTTCAATGTTTTCTTTTATTTTTAACCGACTTCAAGATTTCAAAAGAGGAGGTTATCAATTCGGTTGTATGTTTTTTTTTAATGTTTGTTACTCCATAACTCCGTCATTTCTAAACCGATCTTGAAAATGATTTTTTTGTTTGAATTGATATATATACAGATTACTATATGTATGAGTAATTTTTGTATTTTCTGGAACAAATCAAGCAATTACATTTAAAAAAGTGACATTTGATGAAGTGGAACTGCTGATGATGATCAGAATGGAACTCTTCAACGACGCATAGTACACGTTTGGCGATTTCTCCTCTTCGTTGTGTTTGTTAAGTAAATGAAATTTTCAAGACAAATTTTTGTCAAGTTCGAATTGTGACGATGGGGTCCATGAGGACTCGAGGGAACTCCTCAAATGTTAAAGGCATATAATATATATATATATATATATATATAGTGATCTTAGTATTTTCATTAACAAATCAAGTATTTACATTTGTAGAAGTGACATTTGATGAAGTGGAACTGCTGATCATCATCAGCAGTTCCACTTCATTCAGAGTTTCGTTCTGTTCATCAACAGAACGAAACTCTTCATCATTGAAAAGAACAAGTTGCCAAACGTGAACTATGCATATGCATCATTGCATAGTTCACGTTTGGCAACTTGTTCTCTTTGCCAAGCAGTTAGGTTTTCAAGGCTCATTTTTAGGGTTCCGTAGTCAACTAGGAACCCTTATAGTTTCGCCATGTCCGTCTGTCTGTCTGTCGTCTTGTCGTTGTCTGTGTGAGTTATCGCAAAAAGTTTTCCCTTCATAGTAAAAAGACTTACTTTAATTAGGTACTGATTATGCAAATTTGCCTATTTGTTTAACTCGGGTGAAAGGTACCGTTTCATCCCTTGGTTAACAATTTACTATACTTTAAGCTCCAGTTTAGCTTATTGTGACGGAAGAGTAACTACGGAACCCTACACTGAGCGTGGCCCGACATGCTCTTGGCCGGTTTTATTATATTTCTATCCTATTTCGTTCCTTCGTTCGTATATCCTATTTTAGGGTTCCGTAGCCAAATGGCATAAAACGGAACCCTTATAGCTCCGCCATGTCCGTCTGTCTGTCAGTCTGTCTGTCTGTCTGTCCGAGGCTTTGCTCCGTGGTCGTTAGTGCTAGAAAGCTGAAATTTGGCATGGATATATAAATCAATAAAGCCGACAAAGTCGTACAATAAAAACTAAAAATTAAATTTTTTTTAGGGTACCTCCCCTACACGTAAAGTGGGGGTGAATTTTTTTTTTCACTTCAACCCTAGAGTGTGGGGTATCGTTGGAAAGGTCTTTCAAAACTAATAGGGGTTTTTAAGAAACATTTTTTGATGAAGTGAATATATTCGGAGATAA
The DNA here is from genome assembly GCF_033807575.1 of Cydia pomonella. Classification (NCBI taxonomy): domain Eukaryota; kingdom Metazoa; phylum Arthropoda; class Insecta; order Lepidoptera; family Tortricidae; genus Cydia; species Cydia pomonella. Next base: position 14,381,650 of record NC_084724.1, on the reverse strand, counting down.
TCGCTCCGAAAGAAATAAAAAATGTGTCCCCCCCTCTAACTTTTGAACCATAGGTCCAAAAAATATGAAAAAAATCGTGAAAGTAGAGCTTAAGAAAGACATTAAATGAAAACTATAGCGGACATGATCAGTTTAGCTGTTTTTGAGTTATCGCAAAAAGTTTTCCCTTGGGCCGTTGGGATTTATACTAATGATTAACGATCTTCCTGACGTAGTGATGGATTCTACCTGCCTCTTATTTGCTGACGACTTAAAACTGGTCCGAGTGGTTAGGGATATCTCGGATTGTCGTAAATTGCAGGACATTGACAATGTTGTCCACTGGAGTGTAGACAATAAATTATACTTTAATGAAGACAAGTGCACGGTAATTTCATTTAGTCGTTGCACATAATCGGTGGAAAGCCAATGCAGCGAGTGTCGGAGGTGGGCGATCTCGGGGTCCGCTTAGCTGCCGATTTGTCAATTCGTGATCACGTTATTGGTGTCTGCAAGAAAGCATTTCGTAACCTCGGTTTCTTGATGCGACAAGCAAAGGACTTCACGAACATCACAGCGATCCGAGCAGTGTATGATGCCCTCGTGAGAAGTCACCTTGAATGTAACGCGGTAATTTGGAGTCCACACGAAGCTAAATACAAAGTCATGATGCAACGCGTTCAAAATATGTAAATATGTTAGGCTTACTTAAAGCTATATGGCGTATATCCGGGGTATCCCTTGCTGTATCCCACGCTGTTCGTGCTGGGAATGATAGGGTATAGCAAGCTAGAGGTGAGGCGGGAACTTGCCCTCGCTTCATATGTAGTTAGGGTGATGAGAGGCGAGTTGTGTAACCCCGGGGTCCTGCACGCCCTGGCGCTGTACGTACCGGACCGGCACGTGTGGCGTCGCCGCCGCCCGCCGCTGCTGGCCGTACCCCTTGCTCGCACAAAACTGCTAACGAGGGCCATTCGCACTATCAATAAACTTGCGTTGAAGTTGGACATATTTACGTGCTCTCTGAATGATCTCACAAAGGCTGCAATGATAATATTAGGTTAAAATTATAATTATATAGTCAATAACTCTGATTATTGGTTTGTCGCTTATCTATCGCATTAGGCTATACCTGTAATGATAGATTTAAGCTTTATTTAAAAAAAATGTAAGTAATGTGTTGGAAAGTGAAGTTTAAATTTATCGCTGAACATGTGCATCTTCAAAAAAGGTATTATAACAATCGTTATTATTTTACGTCGGTTATAAAGGTTAATATCATAATGATGTCTTGTGAACAACTAATTCCATACCTACTAATATACCGACAAGTTATCGATACAGTCATATTAACATTTTGTCAAGCCCTAGCGTAAAGTAACAGTTTAGGTTTTTACACAAAATATTCTAAATTATTGACTAATATCATGAAATATTAACACACAATTGAAGAAAAACTTATAATGAACTGTATAAATTGGCTTTTTACACTTTTTATGCTGTTAATTTGATATAATATCGTTACGAAAATTTCGCTACGATTATCATAATTACCTGTGAAATGAGTATTTCCCTGGGTTTTTTGGCCCTGAAACACAACAATCCGGCACACAACATGACACCATCTTCACTAAATTACTTACTTAATATTTATTTTTGATTTTGATTCTCGTATATTTTTAACGTTAAAAAATACGGCAATATGATTTTGGCCGCCTCGGCCGCCTTCGAATTCAAAAAATGGTTACGTTTTCTCATATGTAGTCTGCCTCTTTCACACTCGTGGCTTGTTCATATACGTGATGGCTTCCCTTTCGCACACTTCATCTGTCTGTCAAGCGAAGCGTATGACAAGTCTCTGAGTAGTACAATACGTCTAATCGCACGCACACAACGCCGTGTCGAAGACTGCCGAACTGAAACGACGTTAGACGAAGTGGGGAGCGTGAGGTTTTTTCGTTACGGAATTTCTGGATTCGGTCCCCGCGCTCAAGGCCCGCGATAGAAGCTATGCAATAGCTTAAAAAAACGCTGGAGTTTATTTTGATAAATGATCTACCAGAAGTGGTCAATGAGTCTAAATATTTGTTATTCGATGATGACCTCAAGTTGCTCTTGGCTATAAAGAATGAGGGAGACTGTGAGCGCCTCAAGCGAGACATAGAGTAGTGGAGTGAAGCCAGAAAAACAAACTACAATTTAATGTGGATAAATGCGTTACCATTACATTCACCCGATCCAAAACACCTTTCAACCACAGGTACCATGGAGCGTAGCAGGAGCTCAGCTAAAAAGAGTGGATTCCGTGAGAGACTTGGGAGTACACATAGCAGCTTGTTTCAGAGACCATAATTATTGTCAGTGAGTGTAAAAAGGCGTTCAAAATTCTGGGTTTTGTGCTGCGCCGAGCAGTGGGCTTCTCGGACGTGAAAGCCGTGTCGGCGCGGCGTTGTACAATGCCCTGGTAAGAAGCAAATTAGAGTGCAACGCAGCAATATGGGCTCCGCATGAGGCCAAATACCGACCCGCGAGCCAAGTGATCCACCGTCCAGGGTAATAGTTTATTATTACACCACACGTTAGTGGTAACAACAATGTTACGACATCAAAATTTTTAAATAAATAAAATAAATCATTACGAAAAAAGTAATAAACGATTACCGCATGTTGACGTATATATACATATATATATGTCCGGTCTGCGTACAACACCACAGTTGATGTTCGCGAGAGTTCAAAGACTATAATCCGTCTATATAATACGGAGGAGGAGAGGATAAGCTGTAACGGCGCGGATTTTTATGCCGGTCGAAGCGCAACTCTCTCCTCCACAAAATAGTAGACGTTAATAATCTCAAACATTTTAAATACGCGACGCGAGATCGAAATAATAGATCTCACCTGTGTGTGTGTGACGTAAACTGGACACATATATATAATTGTTTCATGTTAACGGATTATTTTTGTTATACATGTTTGTATGTATATATACCATACCAACATGTATACACGTTAATGATCCTTCCGCAGGTTCCCCTACGGAAACCTTGTTACGACTATTACTTCCTCTAAATGATCAAGTTTGGTCAACTTCCCAGCAATGCCGACGGCCGTGAAGCCACCGCGTGTCGGTCCGAAGACCTCACTAAATCATTCAATCGGTAGTAGCGACGGGCGGTGTGTACAAAGGGCAGGGACGTAATCAACGCGAGCTTATGACTCGCGCTTACTGGGAATTCCTCGTTTATGGGGGATAATTGCAAACCCCAATCCCCAGCACGAAGGAGTTTCAACGGGTTGCCCGGGCCTCTAGGCCAAGGAGAACATGCTGATTCCTTCAGTGTAGCACGCGTGCGGCCCAGGACATCTAAGGGCATCACAGACCTGTTATTGCTCAATCTCATGCGGCTCGAAACCGTCGGTCCCTCTAAGAAGAATTTTAATACGTCGCCAGTGAGTTGCGCGACCGCGAACGGCCGCGCGCACCTAAATGACGACGCCTATTTAGCAGGCTAGAGTCTCGTTCGTTACCGGAATTAACCAGACAAATCGCTCCACCAACTAAGAACGGGCTTGCACCACCACCCACCGAATCAAGAAAGAGCTGTTAATCTGTCAATCCTTCCGGTGTCCGGGCCTTTTGCAATATCGCGATGATTAATCGATATACCGTCATCGATAAAATTCAAAAATTCGCATAATACCCTACTTTTTTTTCGTCTTTTATAATGTCTAACGGTAGGCGTGACAAATTAACTGCTAAACAGTTTTGTTCCGATTTAACGCAAGCTATCTCATAGTCGTACCCGCTTAAAATTACCGCCCACCGCTGCAATCGTCCCGCTACCATTTGCGGTATACTTTTATGCTGGCTTAAAATGTGCGCTAACGGTTTACAGTCCGTAACTAAGGTAAACCGTCTACCAAAAAGGTAGTGATGAAATTTTTGAACGCCAAAAATGATTGCAAGACCCTCACGACATATTTGTGCATAATTTCGTTCAGGCGGTTGAGCGCCCGCGAGGCGTGCGCCACTGGCAGATCACCCCCTTCGCCCCGCTGCACCAGCGCCGCCCCCAACCCATACGGAGATGCGTCACAATAGAGCCATAGAGGTGCATCAGGTTTATAATGCATTAACATCGGTTTTGCGGCTAACATTTGTTTCATTTTCATGAATGCTTCGTTGCATTCCCGAGACCACAAAAACTTGTTATGTTTTTTTAGTAGCTCGTAAAGCGGGTGTAAAACGGTACTTATATTAGGTATGAATTTGGCATAATAATTGACCAAGCCTAAGAATGCCTTTAAACGCGATACGGTGTCTGGTACTGGGGCTGCCTGAACGGCATCTATTTTGCTCGTCTGTCACCGATTTTTGGAAAAAAATGCATTTATTTTGTGCAACTCTTGATCCTGCCTCAGACAATATTTTGAATACCGATATCAGGCGTTTGTAATGATCATCCTCGTTAACTCCCGTGACCAAAATATCATCGCAATACACTGCAATAAGGTTCATATTCTTGAATAGGCTATCCAGGACGCGCTGAAATTTACTCATATTACACTTAATACCGAACGGTAATCTATTGTAACAAAAGTTACCCTTATGAGTCACGATTACGCACAGCTGTTTAGATTCTTCTGTAAGCGGTAATTGCTGATAAGCATGACTCAAATCTATTTTACTGAAAAGTTGTCCTCCTTGCAAATTAGAGAATATTTCATCGATACGAGGTATCGGGTATTTGTCATCCTCTAATACCGGGTTTAGTGTTACTTTAAAATCCCCGCATAGTCTTACCTCACCTGATTGTTTGATAACGGGCACGACGGGCGTCCCTCACTCGCTAGTCTCCACCGGCGAGATGACCCCGTCCGCCTGCAGGCGCTCCAGCTCGGCCTCCACTGCGGCGCGCAGCGCGTGCGGCACGGCCCGCGGCTTGCAGAACACGGGCCGCGCGTCACTGGCCACTTTTAGTTGTATGGGCTTACCTGTGAACTTGCCAGTTCCCTGCGCGAACACCTGCGGGAACTCTCGAGCCAGCTGTGTCACTACACCCTCACGAGCGTTATTAATACTACATATCGTCTCGGGAGCCTGAGGACTGCATTGTATACCTAACGCCGTCATCCACCGACGTCCGATAATGGGCGGGCTGTCGTCTGAGTCTACTACGACTAACTTTAAATTTGATTTCTTTTTATTGCCATACGTAAACTTTCCACGACATAATGCCCTTCGGTGTAACTTTTTGTCCCGCGTACATTTTTAAATTTGTCTTAGGAGGTAACAAATTAACATTTTTAAACAGCTGATTAAAATAACTGCCAGACAGCGCTTATCGCAGCACCACAGTCCAGCTGCATGCGCACCTTGACTCCGTTCACCGTCACAGTGCGCCACCATGGTTGATCACTGCCGGTGTTGTCGTCTATAGAGTACAACGGCACGTCGTACTCGTCATCGGCGTCCTCCGACCCGCCGTCGTCGCTCGTGTCCCTAGACTCCGTACACACGTTGACGCTATGATGTTTCCGGTTTTTACACGCTTTCGCAATATGTCCCTTCTTGCCACACACGTAGCACTCCGTGTTCATGAATGAGCAGCTCCTCGGATGGTGCGTGCCCAAGCACCGCGGACAGCGCGCGCGCGGTGCCGCCGCCGGCTGCCTGCGACGCGGGGGCGCGCGCGCGCCGCCGCCGCCGCCAACGCGCACCGCGTGCACGTCCTCTTCTCGCGTCGACATCGGCGCCGATGTCGCGCTCCCAGCGCCACTGCTGGGTCCGCTCGCTTTCGAGTCTCGATCCGCCGCCTCTAACGACGTCGCTATTTCCACTGCGCGGCTGAATGTTAATTTATCCTCAGTTAACAGCTTGAAACGTATCGCATCACTTCTCAATCCGTATGCCAGCTGATCACGTAGGTTCTCTTCTAAGTACGTAGAACCGGAGAAATTGCATTTTTGAGCAAGCTGCTAGAGTTGCGCCACGTACTCATTAATTGACTGGTCAGTAGTTTGCTTACATGCCCGAAATATCATACGCTCTGCCAGCTCGGATCGTTTCGGTGATAAATGTTCGCGCACTTTTGTCACCTTTATCCGGCTCCGATGGATAGCACAAATCTATTATTCAATCCAAAGTTTCAGTCCCGACCACCGCGATAAAGTACTGCGCCCGAGCGTCCGGTTTTACGTTGGTTATATCAAACCATGCCGTTAACTGACTAATGTATGTATTCCACTTTCCCGGACGTAAATTAAATTCTCTAATGTTAAAAGGTAGTGTTTTCGACATCCTCGTTAGCCAATGTTATGTACTGGGAATTAATATATGGGAGTCAAATAACACAGCACGCGAGTATATTCAAGACTGATTTATTGTTCTGCCGTAGGTAGGCGCGTAATCTTAACCTACCCTTATTTGATACATCGCATTAATCTTTCTTGAATTATATAAAATGTACAATGATTAATGCAGTTTCATACATCATGTAATATCAATTAGATATACGAGTATGTATAGTGATCAAGTAAGAACATCATGCATGTCTTTAATTGCAAGGATGCAGCATAGTAGAACGAAAACAAAAACATGTATACTTAGCATAAAGAATCTAGTACAATATGCAGTTAGCTTGGCCCATCTTCAATTTCTATTTGCACTTTGTTCCTCGTACATACACGTTGCACACGTGACAGACAGGAAATGATAAGCAGCACTTTGTGCAGAGACGAAGAAGCGTTCACTGTTTTAATAACAGCAAGCGTCATGACTCAATAATGTAAATGTCACCCGAGGCACGGTATCATCGTAGATGTGATTCTGTAGAGTGAGTCAACGGGTCAGGTGAACTTCTAACCCAGAGGGCCACGTCAAACCAGCTTTCTTTGGATTATGCAAGTTATAGAGGGGCGTGGCTATGGGCATGGCGCACCCAGGTTATATCTCGAGCTTGGATTTCCTTTGTACTGTTATATACTCTGTAATATATCATCATGCACCTGGTGCTCTATGTTCGCCTACCGCTCTATTATATCATTGCGATTGCAGATAATGAATAAGTGTAGGTGATTGTTCAAGAACCGTACAACAAGGAAATCATATTTTTATTTTATCTTTTACATTGTGAAGATGTACTCTTATTTGTGGTATAAAATGCTACCTGAAATACTCATGAAATTCATTTGACACACATTGACGACAATTATATGATGTAATGATTATGATGTAATAAGTTGGCAAAATGAACAGAACGAGACAAAAGTTTACACAGTAAACAAAAACAAGATATACAAGATGTTAATGAAATGTCATAAATATAATTCAGTGAAGTTTGTTTACCTTCCGATGGCTGGCTTGCGATAGTAAAAGCCTGGTGATGCAAAAGGTGAGTTATTACAAGACTTGGTTTTGTAACATACTGATAAAACGATTTCAGTAATGTCGCAGAAATATTAAAACGCGAGACGAAAGAGTTTACCCAGTAATCAAATGGATGGACACTACGTTAAAAACGTCTTAAAGTATCGATTGCTGTTTGTAAGAAGGAGGGAGGAGGACTGCAGAGTTAAAGCGAAATTATACTTGACATTTCATTAACATTTAGTAAGTTTGTTTACTGTGTAAACAACCTTTGTCTCGTTGTGTTCTTTCTGCCAATTAATTAAATCGGTTAAATAACAAAAAATACAAAACATGCATACGTTCCACTTACGCACCGGTTCTCGTATATATATTATTTAAAAGAAAAAAAACCCGAAGGAAAAAAAACTTTAATTATTTATTATGTCTTGCCAGATTCAGTTAGTTGTTAGTATGATTTCGCTTTAACTCTGCAGTCTTCCTCGCTCCTTCTTACAAACAGCAATCAATACTTAAGACGTTTTTAACGTAGTGTCCATCCATTTGTTGACTGGGTAAACTCTTTCGTCTCGCGTTTTAATATTTCTGCGACATTACTGAAATCGTTTTATCAATATGTTACAAAACAAAGTCTTGTAATAATAAACTCGCCTTTTGCATCACCAAGCTTTTACTATCGCAAGCCAGCCATCAGAAGGTAAACACAAACTTCACTGAATTATATTTATGAATTTCATTAACATCTTTTATATCTTGTTTTTGTTTACTGTGTAAACTTTTGTCTCGTTCTGTTCATTTTGCCAATTTATTACATCAGTTTGCAGTAAACTCAACAGTTTTGCTCTTTGTTTCATGCCATGAGCATATAATTGTCGCCAATGTGTATCAAATGAATTTAATGAGTAAGTATTTCAGGTAGCATTTTATACCACAAATAAGAGTACCTCTTCACAATGTAAATGATAAAATAAAAATAGGATTTCCTTGTTGTACGGTTCTTGAACAATCACGTACACCTATTCATTCTCTGCAATCGCAATGATATAATAGAGCGGTAGGCGAACATAGAGCACCAGGTGCATGATGATATATTACAGAGTATATACAGTACAAAGGAAATCCAAGCTCGAGATATAACCTGGGTGCGCCATGCCCATAGCCACGCCGCCGTTTGATGTGGCCCTCTGGGTTAGAAGTTCATCACCTGACCCGTTGACTCGCTACAGAATCACATGTATCATGGTACCGGGCCTCGGGTGAAATTTACATAGAGTTTTATGACGCGTGCTGTTATTAAAGAAGCTTTGTGTAGACGAAGTGCTGCTTAACATTTCCTGTCTGTCACGTTTGCAACGTGTATACGAGGAATAAAGTGCAAATATAAATTGAAGATGGGCCAAGCTAACTGCATATTGTATAATAACTGTGTTAGATGTTATCACACTTTCAACACACGGTACACAAAAGTATCTTTAGCCAGATTTTACTTACGTAAATTACTATAACAGAACGAATATTTCGCGGCGTGAGAACAAACAATGCGCCATGCACAACACGAGCAACAATAGCAAACCTCGCGCGGCGCGCGCAGTGTCGCACAAATAACAATTGCAACAACCCTCGCGCGGCGCGCGCAGTGTTTCAATACTGTGTGATGATTGCCCCCCCTCCCGCGCGCTTCGCCTATTAGTGAGATCGCTCGATACAGCTTACTTTATCATTTTACATTTTGCCCGAGCAAGCGGAAACGGAGAAATAATTTAGTATTTTATTTCTTTACCGCATGGTATTAATAATCACCTTGTAAAAATATATGTCATTCTAAACAAGTAATATAGCCTAGGAAAAATAAAAAATAAAATTTTAATTGTTTTTAATTACTATATTTTGGAGAAAACAATTACGTACAAATCTGGAACAACTGCACTGCAGTGTAGAGTTTTGTAGTTGCCAAATTTGGAACAATATGCAGTACAGCTGCGCATATTTAATCAACACTTTTAACCAAAATAAATAAATCCTTTTTTAGTTGATATAGTATAATACTTTTTGCAAACATTTATTGCTAAAATTAAATTCCTTGAAGCAATTACGATTTTTGTTTAGACACCTTTTGGCACATGACATGGGTTTTTTGTATGCAGCCCGCTAACTTGCATCATTGGCGATCTGACATCCATTCTGGCCAATGGTTAAAACCATCTTCAGCTACTTCGTTGTATGTATATATTTCTGGGTGGTTTCTGACTGGGTAGGTGGTGGTGATAGTGGGTAGGTGAATAAAACCAAGTAACATCTTGTGCTCAATATTTAATCTTCTAAATTAGAAATATTTACTTCCTGGACTTGTTATATATATTAAATTTATGCGATAGTAACGCTTTTCACCTACCAGCATTATCCTAAGTAATTTCTAAAAAGTTACACTGAACTCCTGCATTTCACTTTCACATAATAGCACAAATGTCACAAGCAGCTTCAATAAAAAATTCTATCTCAGAATTGACCAATATGTTCCAAAACCAAATGTCCGCTTTCCAAAGAAGCCTCGAAAATGCAGATCCGACCAACCCTACAGTTGCCTCCGTGTCAGCGAGCTTCATTGCGTTTAAGGACTTTGTGATGAAGTCCCTCCAGACTCTCCAGAAGCATGTCGAACTTCTAACGCGTCAGGTGGACCACATGGAGACACGCGCACGCCGGAAGATGCTGCTGGTTCATGGCGTAGACACAGCGAAGCTTGCTGTTAGCCAGTTGCAGGCTGACTTTTCTGTTGCGGAATTCGAACGCAGCCATCGGTTGGGCAGGCGCGGTATGCTGCGGTCCCTTAACATATCTCCTGCAGCAATTGGCTGGATTCGTAGTTACTTAATTGGTCGTCGGCAATGCATTAAGGTGAACGATCTCTGCTCTTCTTGGTGCAACACGCTGGCCGGCGTACCGCAAGGCAGCGTGTTGTCCCCCTTATTATTTTCAATTTTCATAAATTCCATAACCTTCAATCTTTCTTCGCATTATCACCTGTATGCCGACGACCTTCAAATTTACTCACAGGGTAAAACTGATGATCTTCAGACTGTCATTAACACCATAAATAATGATTTAGTGAAAATCTTGGACTGGAGTGTTGCTTTTGGCCTCAAAGTAAATCCTTCAAAAACGCAGAGTATTATTTTCGGAAGTCCAAAATTATTATCGAAGATAGACTTCAATACACTATCTCCAATTTATTTTGATGGCGTTCTGATCCCGTATTCGAAGCAAGTAAAGAATTTGGGACTTCTCATGGATAGTACCCTATCATGGGTGCCTCAAGTTGGCGAAGTAAGCAGGAGAATGTTTGCAGCAGTGAGCTCTCTTAAAAGGCTACGAAATCTTTTACCAATACCGACCAAAATTGCGCTTGCCCAAACCCTCCTTCTCCCCATTTTGGACTACGCTGACGTTTCATATCCTGATCTAACGGAGGAGCAACTTAATAAACTTGAGCGCATCCAAAATATCTGCATCCGGTTCATATTTGGGTTACGCAAGTATGACCATGTTTCTCTTTTCCGCTCACAGCTCAAGTGGTTGCCTATTCGTTTTCGTCGTAACTTTCATATTCTGTCTCTCCTATATTCTATTCTTTTCCTTCCAGCAACTCCCCGCTATCTTAAGGAGCGTTTTAACTATCTAAATTCTGAGGCTGTCGCGCAGCCTGCTTCTCTCCGTCCCATCTTCTTCTACAAAATTTTACAACACTTCATTTACTTTTCAAGCTGTCCGACTCTGGAACTCCTTACCCGTTGGCATTAGATGCGCTCAATCTCTTGCTGTGAAGAACATTATTTATCTCTCCCTTAATGTTTATATAGTACATAGTTATTTTTACTCTGTGGCTGACATGCTGCTGTCATATTTAGCTATGTTTCGGTTAATTTTAAATATATTTATATGTATGTTTATGTATGTCTATTTGTATTCCTTATATGTGTATGTTTATTCACTGTAATTGTGTGTGTGAATCTAGGCTCCATAACGGTTTGGCAACACCTACTTTTTCGATTAACTTCTCTATTTCCGCTACCCAAAGGTTGTCTGGAAGAGATCGCTTTTTAGCGATAAGACCGCCTGTTGTCTGCCTCTAAATTTAATCAATGGTTTATTTTTCTTGTATATTTTTACTGAGGTGTGCCAATAAAGAGTATTCTATCTATCTATCTATATTTCAATCGATGCAATATTATTTATAACTATGAAACCCTAATCTACTTCAAATGCATCATAAATTCGAAATATAAATATAAGTATTAAATAACCAAACTGCATGATGTGCCACATTTGTCTTAGTAAAAAAAGCCATTAATGCACAGTGTTCCGAATATGTCACAAAGTTATACAAATAAATAATTGTAATACAAACTTCCTTGTTGAGGATTCATTTAACTACACATAACAATAGCAACTTCACCAAAACTTTGATTTGATGGAATAAAATCGCGAGCCGAAATACCTCCGCCGTGCTCTGTCACTAAGTCACCGCAACCGGTTTTCTACTCACATTATTTGTAGTATCACGAAAGATCCAGTATGCCACAACTACCCTGTTGTGTGAAGCACTTCTCTAGCTAATAAATAAAAAGATATAAAACGGCACACAGAGATGGCGTTAATAAAGTGTGGTAGCCGGAAATATCAAGTGTGACAAATTTCTGACGGTATGCAGTCAAAGGGTTAAATAATCAATTATTTATATTTTATTAACCGCCTTCAAAACCAAGGAGGCTCTCAGTTTGACCCGTATGTTTTTATGTATCTATCTTTGTTCGCTATTATATCGCGTTTAGCTGAACCTATTTTGATGCGGTTTTCAGAAAATTGTTTGTTACATTCTAGGGAAGGTTTTATTATACATGGATATTTTGAAGAATCAATTGGACCCGGTAGGTGACGCTGCTATCGGTATATATTCAAAGCTCAATGCTTGTCCGCCGCTGAACTAACCACGATCGAAACTGGCGATCTAGCTTTCTGTTTTGCGAGGATATAGAAACGGTATACTTAATCTGTTGTGGATTCAATTATTTTTTTTATCGCATGTCGTTCGATCGATCCGCGCCAGTACAGGAAAATACTATTTTCATTTCTAATTCTCTTCATCAGAGGGTCATTTTGCGTCATTTGGGCGCCTAGCCTTCCACTCATAGGTTAAACGCGTCTTCCAAAAAAGGTACTCGGCAACTGTCACCGTTTCTTGGTAAGATTTTAGTGACCAGTTCCATGCAAGCGTGAGCGGAGGCTATTACAGGAGGCATTTCGCAGAGTGTAGTCTAAGTTGCGGATGTGCAAAGGGAAGAGCTATGAGGGCGCTGTACGAAGTGTAGAAATCATGCGTGGCATGGGGAAGCAGTTACGTAATCGTTATATATATATACATGTGTTTACTATCTGTGCATTACACGTCAGTCTATACCGGATCGTCTTGTTTCATTGACGCGCCTATCTACCTAACAGTGGCAAACGAGTATATTAAATTTTGATCGACGCGTGCGTGATTTTTCGATGTAAATATCCCTTTTGGACATATTGAGTGTTTTAATATCACTAGCGGTAATTGGGACGCATATGTGAGACGTGTTGAACAGTATATACAAGTTAATTCAATTTCTAACGCAGCGGCTAACGTGGACGATGACCTGGACCCATGGCCGCCGTACTCAATGCGGGGACCATGGGTCCACCTTAACTCATAACAACAACGCCGGGTCTTCAACTCGAGCATCACCATTGCTTTCTGACTGATGGTGATGCCGGACCCGGCATCGCATAAATCACACCAGCCTTTTCACAAATGTCACCACGGGCACAGGGTCGCCCGTATCCCTAGCGAGGGCCCTGTGTCTTCAATTGACATAACTAACCTTAATAAAAAAAAAAAAAAAAACGTGGACGATGACTCGCGAATGCGACGCGGCGCGGCGCGGCGGCCCAACGGCATTCGGAAATCGCCCACGTAGGACACTTCCGTAGGTATCAAACTTATCAAAGGATTTAATTCACCCGTACCGCGCCGCGCCGCTTCGCGTTCGCGAGTTATGCGCTCAGGTAAGACACTGCCTAACACCTTGAAAGTAGCCACGTTAGTGACGGTTGTCGGACCAGAATGTTACGAGTTAATGTGCACCTGTGTGCACCGGTTAACCCCGAAACTAGAACATTTGAAGAGCTCGTAAGATTTGTAAAAAAACACCTCGAGCCTCTAAGGTCCGAGATAGCGGAAAGGCATTTGTTTCGATAGAGAATACAGCGGCAAGGTGAAAGTGTTCGAGACTACCTTCAAGCATTAAAATGTTTAGCAAATCCGTGCAATTTTAGCGGCTGCTTTGAGGTTTGCCTTCGTGATCAGTTCGTGTCGGGGCTGTTTAATGAAGATATGAGGTCCATCGGTTCAGCTCGGGCCAGGGCGCCGGCGCTGCCGCCGCGCGCGCCAAAACCAAGCAACGCGTCGGCGGCCACTGCAGCAAGGCGAGGTACGTCGATGGCAGGTGTCGATTCAAGCATTATTCGTGTGACAGTTGTGGACTAAAGGGTCACTTAAAGGTAATGTGCAAAGTTAAAAGTGCAGTCGGTAGTGGGAGTGGAAAGACAAGAGATCAGTTACATTTTAACGACCCCGTAGACAGCGATAACGATGCCAGCAACGATTGTCCTTTCTATAATTTAGTAGCGAGCAATGAGTGTGACGACCCGTTTCACGTGTCTAAAAGTGGCAAACTTGACATGTAACTTTGAAGTAGACACGGGAAGTAGAATTTCGGCCATTTCCGAACATTTTTCGCATATACCGATTCAAAATCAACAGTTAATATTTCGTTCATATATTGGTCACCCCATTCGACCAATAGGTTATATTGTGGCTATAATATGGAAACACTTAAACTACATGTAATTAAAAACGGGGGACCGCCATTGATGGGTCAAACATGGATCGGAAAGTTAAAATTGTTATTCGATTGTCATAATATTGCAGATGACGACTCAATGGCGAGATCCTTGAAAGATGAGTTCCCGGAGGTTTTTGCAGACGGGTTAGGGACATTTAAGTCCGAGTTACGTTTGCATTTAAAAGATAAAACGCCTGTGTAAACGTTCAAGATGTATGGTTTTGTGATGCGCTCCAGTACCGAATTTCGTCATCCGAGCACATATCTGCACCTATTCAAATCACTAATTCGCTCTCAACTAGAACATAATGTATCTGTTTGGAACCCTTATTACAATAAATATAACGAGGCCCTCGAGACCGTTCAGAAAAAAAATCTTAATACAATGTATTTTCGTTGTCATCGCAGTAGATTATCTTATCCAGAGTTATTAAAGAAATAGGTATTGTATGTTAGATCTTAGCTCTAGGCGCTCATTACTTGAAGCATTAGTATTACACGGCATTTGTAATAATCAGTTTGACTGTATTGCTCTTAACAATAAACTTAGTTATAGAGTACCCAGCTACAGTAGACAGCGAGAGGCGCGCCCGCACCAACTGTTCGTCACCGGCCGCTGCCGCACGCACGCTGGTGAGCGCGCTCCTCTGCGCAGACTTGTCAGCACTTACAATAAAAAATTTAATCACGTAGATATTTTTGGTTGTAGTTTAAATGTTTATAAAAAACGTATTATTGATGTTTTAACACACCCTATAAACTAAGTACTTCTTCTAGTTTCTTGTACTGTATTTCATGTACCTACCAAATACATAACCAACCATTCTATGTTGTTGTTGACACCAAGAGTCCTTAAGACTGTCGGTGTTTAGCTTTCGCTCTGAATTAATATTATTTATATTAATTAGTGGTAATCGCTGTGGGCCACACATATTGTAAACAATATAGTAATTATTATTGTAAGTATTACTTGTAGTGGCTGTTTGTTTACCCTAATAAAGAGAAAAAAAAAACAGTACGGACGTCTACGGCATATCACCTAACTTACTTCGATCAGTACCCCTAGTGTAAATTTTATCGACATCATAACGTGACGAACGCGTTTGCGTTAAGTTTCATTTTGTATAGGATTTTGAGTTTCCAAAACGTCCCGCTTGGCGCGCTCTTTCTAAATCCAATACAAAATGAGACTAAACGCAAACGCGTACGTCACGTTTCAAAATCGAATTTATTTACACTAGGGGTACAGTTTCCTAACCTATTGCACTAATTGTAGCCTAGAAGAATCATAGAATACTTGGAGGTATAGCCCAACTCAGGTTCAAAATAAATAAATAAATAAAAATAAATAAATAAATAAATATTATAGGACATTATTACACAAATTGACTAACTCCCACAGTAAGCTCAATAAGGCTTGTGTTGAGGGTACTTAGACAACGATATATATAATATATAAATATTTATAAATACTTAAATACATAGAAAACACCCATGACTCAGCAACTGTTCGTTTCTCCAGAAGCTTGCTGCCTGGCACAGCTAAACTGTGGAAGGAACTGTCGCCTGCGGTATTTCCGTTTCGGATGCAATTGAGTTCATTTTGACATTGACTAGCCACCTAACTCTACTCCTAGCGCCATCTTGTGAGAGAAAAAAAAACCTAATTGCAATATATATCCGTTTACACTATATTGTGTATGCTTTTAAGAACTAAATTTAATTTTTTGTTGCAACAATATGAACTATTCTATATTTTAAAGTTATGCTGTCATATCACACTTGTAAAACAATTAAAACTTTATAAATCTGGCAACTCGATTTTAACACCATTGTATTGTTATTTTAAGCTCAATATTATGTCAATAGATGGTGATGGAGGTAGATTCTAGAACGACACGTCCATATTATCGTACATTCAATCAAACATAGCCGCGTACTGGCGTTTTGGATAGTTTTCAAAATGAATCATGATGGTTCTAAATCTACCTCTAGCGCCATCTCGTGACATAAAATAAACCTAATTGCAGTATACAGTATGTAACAGAACGGAAGGCAAAAAAATACACCCAATAATGTTTTGGTCATAGTGAGCAACTTTTACTATGGGACAAAACCTGAAATCACGAAAATAATTTGGCTGTTTCATACATTTTGCTGGTCTGATGTTGAAATTTCCTATGGGAGAGTCAATTTTTTTTCGTGACCTCGGGGTTGGTCCCATAGTAAGAGTTGCTCAGTTTGACCTAAACGTTAATGGGTCTCTTTCTTTGCCTTTTGTTTTGTTACGTGCAGTACTTATTTTGTTATTATAACACTGTAGTACCTGGGCGACCGAGCATTGCTCGGTTATAACTATTTATTGTAATATGGTGGTGTATAGGTGATAATCTTATCTACATTTTTTTACTATTTTAAATATTGTCTAAAACAATAAAAATTAAAAAATTATATATAAGCTTGAACATATAAAAAAAAAAGTTAGTCACCGGGCGAGATTCGAACCCGTAACACTCGTTTAGCAGTCCGCGTCTTAACCCGTTGGTCCAGACGGACAGTGGCCGACAACACGAAATTAGCGACCATATTCTGCGTCGAAAGAAAAACGCATGAAAACTCGAAAACACGCGTTTTCCCAAACATAAGACTAATCTAGATTGATTGTTTACCCCCAAAAACCCCCATGTACCAAATTTCTGCAAAATCGTTAGAGCCGTTTCCGAGATCCTGGAAATATATATACAAGAATTGCTCGTTTAAAGGTATAAGATTATGTAGGCATGTTTTGATTTGAAAAACTTACTACTTATGGTTTGTCATACAAGGGGCTAATTTGTTGTTTAACCTCTCGTGCTAATATTGATACCCGTGCCAGCAAAAGATTATTAAACTGAACCACGAGTGCAGCGAATGGTTCGAAAAATGGAATCTTGAGTGTTGCGAGGGTTCAAGGCACAAGGTGAAACAACTTTTTTCACCACACCAACAAAGAAAATACTAACTGTAAATTATCAAACTATATCAAAGCAAATCAATTCAGAATTCTGTTATTTAATATAGGTATTTATCATTCAAATCATCATTAAAAAAGTCAATTCTACCAGCCAACATAAGGACACAACTCGAAATTTGAATTTGATTTGCACCACAAGTGGATAAAATGCAACTTTCTCACCAGTTTTTGAACAATAAAGAGAGCACGCTAGTGTTGTAAAAATAACTATTTTAATGCAATTAATCTGGGGGCACGGCAGTGCCCCCGCCAAGTCGAGCGCGAAGCAAACACTGCCGTACCATGCTTTACTGGAACCATTTCGCCGCATTTTCAGGCCCCTATTTGAGAACCTCTGGATAAAACCAAAACGCAGAAATTTTCGTCATCCAGTAAGCTATAATCACATACTTAAAATCCAAAATTTCAAGTCTGTAGGTCATTTAGTTCCGAAGTTAAGCGAAGCAAAGTTTCGCTTTTATGACACTCACTCACTCACTCATGATCATCAAAATAGAACTAGTGCTTCCCATAAACTCAGAGAGCTGAAATTTGGTACAGAGTTAGGATTTAATGGCCACATAAAGGGAAAACTATAAAAACTAGGATAATCGAAGATCTGGAGTACCTGGTGACCCTGATTAGAAAACAAAATAATAATAAAAAAACTACAACTAAAAAGAAAAAAACTGTGTCAAATAAGAAAATCTAGTAAAATAAATCAATAAGCCCACGTTTCTACAAAAAGAAGTGAAATCCCACCAAAAACAAGCAAAGCAACCTTCTTTTGTTTTTAAGGTCAAATTGTGACACAACGTCTTGGCATCCAACCATCAACTAGCTTCAGTTAGCTTGGTACGGTGATTTGTTGTGCATATTCGTTGCTAAGCAACGACGGTGGCGCATCGCGCTGGCGCGTGGACTTACGCGCGTTAGGTTATTGTACACCGCTGGTAGAGTGGCGAGCCGAGTAGGTCGCCACAAAACAAATTGACTATAATTTTTTGTTTTAATTGCAAGTTTGAGAAAAGCACTATACATATCTTGGCGAGAAACGGGGTTGCCGGCCGCGTATCTCTATCCGGCTTCAGCCGTATATATCTACTTGGCCTGCAACCCTACGTTTCCCGGCCTCTATAGTAATGTACTAGTATTTTATATTTAGAGCTATAAAAAAAGCTAAAAAAGCTGCCATTTATGTATTTCTTGTTGTTATTCAAACAGGCAGGCGACAATACTGGCACAGTTTGTTACAAGAAAATCATATTATGATTCTTGTTAGATGGCTCATTAGGGAAAGGGCTTATAACTACTACAAAAGATGTTGTTAATTGAAAACCCCAGTGACCCAGGTGACTGTAACCATAGCAACGAGTGACAAGAAAATGTTTTTTCACCCATTGCACATTTCCGTAGGGCAAGCGTTTACGCGGTACGTCAGATAGACAGTGAATCTACAGTCGTCTCTCTTTCTATTTCTCGACATTTTTGACACACGACATTTTTAGGAAACCCAAGGTCTCGAGAGTGTTCCCGCATCAATGTACTCAGATTTTTGCTGGACTCCACTACCGTTTAAGACGCAAGCAAATAATCAAGGACGATGGTCGCAACATTAGGCAGTTAATTTACTTTTTCTGTTCCACCTTGAGGTCCCATGGTACAAGAGCCCTTTGTTTTGTTGTAATTTATTGTAAGTCTTTTAATGACGGAGCATTCTGCCTTCGTATAAATTGTGAGGCAATGTGAATTCTCAATTCCCTTCTTCCTCACGTTGTCCCGGCATTTGCCACTGCTCATGGGGTCCGCTTGACAACTAATCCCAAGATTTGGCGTAGGCACTAGTTTTTAAGAAAGCGACTGCCATCTGACCTTCCAACCCGGAGGGTAAACTAGGCCTTGTTGGGATTAGTCCGGTTTCCTCACGATGTTTTCCTTCACCGAAAAGCGACTGGTAAATATCAAATGATATTTCGTACATAAGTTCCGAAAAACTCATTGGTATGAGCCGGGGTTTGAACCCGCGACCTCCGGATTGCAAGCCGCACGCTCTTACCGCTAGGCCACCAGCGCTTCGGAATGTGAATTCTCAATACAACAGTATAAAATCCTACTTCATATATCGCTCCCTCATCTTTCTTGACGCTGAATACTGAGGATTACTCAGTCACTTTAATCGGTGTGTCAAATAGTTTGTGCAGCTGGCATTAATTAATAATCGATGTATATTTGACAAGTGTAACATACATAATACAAAAAAACATATTGTAATCCAAATACCAACTTGGAATAGCTAATTAACAACACTCAAGGTCACGCCGATTTCACGCCGATCATTAATCGGCGGAGGCGGCGTGCCAAAAAAGCCCGGCGGCGGCGGCGCGCCGGCGCGGCGCACACGTCTAACCCGGCCAAATTACGTTGGTTGTTTTGCTATGTTGTTAGAAATGTTAAAACGTCTTTTTAGGGTTCAGTTGTCAACTAGGAACCCTTATAGTTTTGCCATGTCCGTCTGTCCGAGGCTTTGGTCCGTGGTCGTTAGTGCTAGAAAGCTGAAATTTGGCATACAAATCAATAAAGCCGACAAAGTCGTACAATAAAATCTATTTTTTTTTTTGCTTTAACCCTACAGTGTGGCATATCATTGGAAAGGCCTTCCAAAACTAATAGGGGTCTTCAACAAGCATTTTTTGATAAAGTGAAGATATTCGGAGATAATCGCTCCGAAAGAAAAAAAAAGTAATAAAAGCGGCCATGGGCGAGTCGGACTCGCCCATGAACGGTTCCGTAGCATTTAAGACGTATTAAAAAAAATACTTACTAGTTCTCGTTCAAACCAATTTTCGGTGGAAGTTTGCATGGTAATGTATATCATATATTTTTTTTAGGTTTATCATTCTCTTATTTTAGAAGTTACAGGGGGGGGGGGGGGACACACATTTTACCACTTTGGAAGTGTCTCTCACGCAAACTATTCAGTTTAAAAAAATGATGTTAGAAACCTCAATATCATTTATCAAGACCTATCCATGGATACCCCACACGTATGGGTTTGATGAAAAAAGTTTTTTTTGAGTTTCAGTTCTAAGTATGGGGAACTCCCAAAATTTATTGTTATTTTTTCAATTTTTGTGTAAAAATCTTAATGCGGTTTATATAATACATCTACATACCAAGTTTGAACAGTATAGCTCTTATAGTTTCGGAAAAAAGTGGCTGTGACATAATCGGACAGACAGACGGACATGACTAAAATTACTCGTATAATAAATATCTCATTGCTAACATTTACCCATATAACAAAACCGAAAAAAATAACATTTTAAAAATTATTAATATGCATGTAACCAGTTTGAACCCGTAGCGCCATCTATCCGTAGAACTAGCAGAAAACTGCAACAATTAAATGCTGAAAGAGATTATTTACCCGACAAGCGACGCCAATGGGAAATGTGTTTATCAGTATATGTATGTGTATACATTCAGTGATAAGCTTATTCTTATTAATATCGAAACTATAAAACCATTAAAATCGATAAATCTTGCAATTCGGCTTTTACACATTTATATTGGCCCTTTCAGTTCAATAAGTAGCAAAAGGGTAGATTCTAGAAGGATTCCGCAAAATTATGGAACATTCAAGAAAAATATAGCTGCTACGTTTTCGATAGTTTTCAATATGAAGCAAAGTTCAAGTTACATTTAGATCAAATATATACCTCTAACGCCATCTATTGACGAAGAAAAGTAGTAGTAGTACCAGTATAACACGTAGTAGTAGTAGCAGTAGTACACGTTTTAAATATCAATATTTTGTGATGAATTCTAATTTTACTCGTTGATTGTGAGCAGGCAGATACTTACCTACACATTTTGTTTCTCATAAGGACTCGTCATTCTTCACGTTTAGCCGAGATATATATTTTTTAATCTTATTTAATATATTCATTGTCACTTAATCAATTTTGCTATTGATTTTAGTGGTAAAAGTCAAGTTTGAATAAGTAAAATAACTAAAATTATATTATGAATAATGTCTCATTGATGGTATTTAAAAATTGTATAATATATGCATATTATTACGTAACTAATTTAAACCCATAGTGCCATCTATCCGTAGAAGTAGGTCTTAACTTCAACAATTGAATGGTGAGAGATAGTTATTTAGCCGACAGACAACGCAAACGAGGGTAATGTGTTTATTTAGTATATGTATGTATGTATGAAAATTCAGTGATAAATTTATTCTAATTAGTTTTAAATATGTTTGTAACCCATAACTTCATAACTTGCATACCTGGCTTATCTGTCAATGTAAGTTGATTAAGTCATTAGTTTTTGTTTTTTTTTTCAATGTTTTCTTTTATTTTTAAACGACTTCAAGATTTCAAAAGAGGAGGTTATCAATTCGGTTGTATGTTTTTTTTAAATGTTTGTTACTCCATAACTCCGTCATTTCTGAACCGATTTCGAAAATTATTTTTTTGTTTGAATTGATATATATACAAATTGGTCCCGTTTTTGTCAAAAATCAGTTCTGATGATGCGATCCATGAGGAATCGAGGGAACTCTTCAAATGTGAAAGGCATACATATAGTGATTTTTGTATTTTATGTAACAAATCAAGCATTTACATTTAAAAAAACCGGCCAAGAGCATGTCGGGCCACGCTCAGTGTAGGGTTCCGTAGTTACTCTTCCGTCACAATAAGCTAAACTGGAGCTTAAAGTATAGTAAATTGTTAATCAAGGGATGAAACGGTACCTTTCACCCGAGTTAAACAAATAGGCAAATTTGCATAATCAGTACCTAATTAAAGTAAGTCTTTTTACTATGAAGGATTTTTTTTTTTTGCGATAACTCAAAAACACCTAAACTGATCATGTCCGCTATAGTTTTCATTTAATGTCTTTGTTAAGCTCTACTTCCACGATTTTTTTCATATTTTTTGGACCTATGGTTCAAAAGTTAGAGGGGGGGGGGACACTTTTTTTTTTCTTTCGGAGCGATTATCTCCGAATATATTCACTTTATCAAAAAATGTTTCTTGAAAACCCCTATTCATTTTGAAAGACCTTTCCAAAAAATATGAAAAAAATCGTGGAAGTAGAACTTAAGAAAGACAGTAAATGAAAACTATAGCGGATATGATCAGTTTAGCTGTTTTTGAGTTATCGCAAAAAGTTTTCCCTTCATAGTAAAAAGACTTACTTTAATTAGGTACCAGTGGCGGCGTCACAAATATTCGAAGGGAACCCGGAGCTAATTTTACTTTCCTTTTCTTCATGATCCGATCGTGAAAGTACTCAACGGTCTGAAATTAGGCAAGCCGGTGGGAATCGAGTTCTTTGAACGATCCGCCACTGTTAGGTACTGATTATGCAAATTTGCCTATTTGTGTAACTCGGGTGAAAGGTACCGTTTCATCCCTTGGTTAACAATTTACTATACTTTAAGCACCAGTTTTTTTTTTTTTTTTTATGGTAGAGGAGGCAAACGAGCAGACGGATCACCTGATGGTAAGCGATTACCGCCGCCCATGGACACCTGCAACACCAGAGGGGTTGTAAGTGCGTTGCCGGCCTTTGAGATGGGAGTACGCTCTTTAGTTTAGCTTATTGTGACGGAAGAGTAACTACGGAACCCTACACTGAGCGTGGCCCGACATGCTCTTGGCCGGTTTTTTTAATAGTTATCTGGTGCTTTATTTCATGCATGGTGTGAAATAATTTATCTTAAATACAGTCGAATACCCTATTGTGGGTATCTTACCAGTCAACCATAGGGCAAATCTGAAATGTGTCAAGGTGGGTGCAGTGGCAAAAAAAAACATATTACCTCCTTTTCTACATAATTAGGCGTAGGATGCTGTCTTTTTAATTTCATTTTATGAAATCTAAAATTAACAATAATCGTTTTTTCACCGGTCTCCCTCATTGAAGTCGGTTTTTTTTCTTAAAAATTATCATTTCCTTAAGTAATTAACGTAGCTTTTAAGTTCATACTAATAAAGATATGGATCAATGATCTGAGTAAATCGGTTTTTTTTTTTAAGATAATGAAAATTTGGCCATTACCATTTGCATGCTACGCTTATTGACCAGTATTCCATATACCTAGCAGCCTGTACTGTAGGCATGACGTAGAGTTCAACGTATGCAAAGGTTACGACCTAATTGAAGGACTTAAATAATAATTATTTATGCATTTGCTAAATGTCAGTACACGTAGATGACTACTATATAAACCCTTTATATCTTGAATAAAGCAGTTAATATTGAACCGAGCTCCTGAGTATCAATTACTACCCCTAACGCCTCGTATTTCATGGCGACCTTGCCAGGACCACTCGTTGAATTTATGGCTTTGCTAGTCACAACATTAAAATGTAAGTTATGTGTTGTGCAAATGTTTTAAAAACGTCGTGGATGCATCGCATCGACAGTGTCTGTCGGTGCGATTAATCCGCAGCACGTAATGCAAATATTGCGATCCTTCTTTAGAAGTTACAGAGTGCCTCTCGCGAACCACGTTCGACGTGTTGCGTCCCTGTCACACTTACGTACGAATTTACAAGTGCGACAGAGAGGCACTTATATTATGAAAATTGCTCAAAACTACGTAGATTTTCCTGATCTGAAGGGTAGCACCAACAGTCTTCTAAACGCATTTTTCGTCAGAGTAGACTGCCCACTGATGAGGCGTTTGAACCAACTGCATGAACCCAACGACCCAACGCATCATCGAAATAGATTATATTAATTAGTTTTAAGTATTTATTGTTTTGTTTATATTGTACACTAACTTAGATACCTATATAGATAGATAAATAATAATTGTTGTATGTACTAACATTATATGGGTTTTTTACTCGAAATAAAATGATTTCAATTCAATTTAAAAAAAAAATAGCCAACGCAACAACTATACGAACACTTGCAAATGATTGTTCTCTGCAGGTCGCATTTCTCAATCGATTCTATAAAATTCTTGTGAGCAGGTACGATAGTTCGATAAATTATTAAAAAAATAACCCGACCGTTTTATTTTCGTCAAAAAACTCGGTTTTTTTTATGATAATTATTTTTTTTACTTATATCTTTTAAGTAACCCCCAAAACACATCTTATGACACTCCCGTGATCAAGACGTATCTAACGATACCTCATACATCAAAATCCATCAAGCTGTTTAGGCTACAGGAGGCCACAAAGAAACATACATACATACATACCTACATACATACACTCGAAAAACATTACCCTCCTCCCTTTGGCAGTCTTGTAAAAATTTGTCGTCTTGTGTATTAGAAAATATTCAAAATGGCGGAAACTGGCTTAAATCTTTTAAGCGCCCGTAGGGTCCATGGCACTTAAGACTATTGTTAGTTCGCTGTTAAAATGACGCAAGTGACGCAACTAAGTATTTTTAGAAGCTTACCCCGCGAGGTCAAAGAGTTTTATCACACATATGAGTCCATCTGCACGGACGAAGAGTATCTAAATGATGAGATATGATATCATAACAGGTAGATATGTATAGCAAGCTAGAGGTGAGGCGGGAACTTGCCCTCGCTTCATATGTAGTTAGGGTGATGAGAGGCGAGTTGTGTAACCCCGGGGTCCTGCACGCCCTGGCGCTGTACGTACCGGACCGGCACGTGTGGCGTCGCCGCCGCCCGCCGCTGCTGGCCGTACCCCTTGCTCGCACAAAACTGCTAACGAGGGCCATTCGCACTATCAATAAACTTGCGTTGAAGTTGGACATATTTACGTGCTCTCTGAATGATCTCACAAAGGCTGCAATGATAATATTAGGTTAAGTTTATAATTATATAGTCAATAACTCTGATTATTGGTTTGTCGCTTATCTATCGCATTAGGCTATACCTGTAATGATAGATTTAAGCTTTATTAAAAAAAAAAAACGCTGGAGTTTATTTTGATAAATGATCTACCAGAAGTGGTCAATGAGTCTAAATATTTGTTATTCGATGATGACCTCAAGTTGCTCTTGGCTATAAAGAATGAGGGAGACTGTGAGCGCCTCAAGCGAGACAAAGACAGAGTAGTGGAGTGAAGCCAGAAAAACAAACTACAATTTAATGTGGATAAATGCGTTACCATTACATTCACCCGATCCAAAACACCTTTCAACCACAGGTACCATGGAGCGTAGCAGGAGCTCAGCTAAAAAGAGTGGATTCCGTGAGAGACTTGGGAGTACACATAGCAGCTTGTTTCAGAGACCATATTGTCAGTGTGTGTAAAAAGGCGTTCAAAATTCTGGGTTTTGTGCTGCGCCGAGCAGTGGGCTTCTCGGACGTGAAAGCCGTGTCGGCGCGGCGTTGTACAATGCCCTGGTAAGAAGCAAATTAGAGGGCAACGCAGCAATATGGGCTCCGCATGAGGCCAAATACCGACCCGCGAGCCAAGTGATCCACCGTCCAGGGTAATAGTTTATTATTACACCACACGTTAGTGGTAACAACAATGTTACGACATCAAAATTTTTAAATAAATAAAATAAATCATTACGAAAAAAGTAATAAACGATTACCGCATGTTGACGTATATATACATATATATATGTCCGGTCTGCGTACAACACCACAGTTGATGTTCGCGAGAGTTCAAAGACTATAATCCGTCTATATAATACGGAGGAGGAGAGGATAAGCTGTAACGGCGCGGATTTTTATGCCGGTCGAAGCGCAACTCTCTCCTCCACAAAATAGTAGACGTTAATAATCTCAAACATTTTAAATACGCGACGCGAGATCGAAATAATAGATCTCTCCTGTGTGTGTGTGACGTAAACTAGACACATATATATAATTGTTTCATGTTAACGGATTATTTTTGTTATACATGTTTGTATGTATATATACCATACCAACATGTATACACGTTAATGATCCTTCCGCAGGTTCCCCTACGGAAACCTTGTTACGACTATTACTTCCTCTAAATGATCAAGTTTGGTCAACTTCCCAGCAACGCCGACGGCCGTGAAGCCACCGCGTGTCGGTCCGAAGACCTCACTAAATCATTCAATCGGTAGTAGCGACGGGCGGTGTGTACAAAGGGCAGGGACGTAATCAACGCGAGCTTATGACTCGCGCTTACTGGGAATTCCTCGTTTATGGGGGATAATTGCAAACCCCAATCCCCAGCACGAAGGAGTTTCAACGGGTTGCCCGGGCCTCTAGGCCAAGGAGAACATGCTGATTCCTTCAGTGTAGCGCGCGTGCGGCCCAGGACATCTAAGGGCATCACAGACCTGTTATTGCTCAATCTCATGCGGCTCGAAACCGTCGGTCCCTCTAAGAAGAATTTTAATACGTCGCCAGAGAGTCTCGTTCGTTACCGGAATTAACCAGACAAATCGCTCCACCAACTAAGAACGGCCATGCACCACCACCCACTGAATCAAGAAAGAGCTGTTAATCTGTCAATCCTTCCGGTGTCCGGGCCTTTTGCAATATCGCGATGATTAATCGATATACCGTCATCGATAAAATTCAAAAATTCGCATGATTCCCTACTTTTTTTTTCGTCTTTTATAATGTCTAACGGCAGGCGTGACAAATTATCTGCTAAACAGTTTTGTTCCGATTTAACGCAAGCTATCTCATAGTCGTACCCGCTTAAAATTACCGCCCACCGCTGCAATCGTCCCGCTACCATTTGCGGTATACTTTTATGCTGGCTTAAAATGTGCGCTAACGGTTTACAGTCCGTAACTAAGGTAAACCGTCTACCAAAAAGGTAGTGATGAAATTTTTGAACGCCAAAAATGATTGCAAGACCCTCACGACATATTTGTGCATAATTTCGTTCGGGCGGTTGAGCGCCCGCGAGGCGTGCGCCACTGGCAGATCACCCCCTTCGCCCCGCTGCACCAGCGCCGCCCCCATCCCATACGGAGATGCGTCACAATAGAGCCATAGAGGTGCATCAGGTTTATAATGCATTAACATCGGTTTTGCGGCTAACATTTGTTTCATTTTCATGAATGCTTCGTTGCATTCCCGAGACCACAAAAATTTATGTTTTTTTAGTAGCTCGTAAAGCGGGTGTAAAACGGTACTTATATTACGTATGAATTTGGCATAATAATTGACCAAGCCTAAGAATGCCTTTAAACGCGATACGGTGTCTGGTACTGGGGCTGCCTGAACGGCATCTATTTTGCTCGTCTGTCACCGATTTTTGGAAAAAAAATGCATTTATTTTGTGCAACTCTTAATCCTGCCTCAGACAATATTTTGAATACCGATATCAGGCGTTTGTAATGATCATCGTCGTTAACTCCCGTGACCAAAATATCATCGCAATACACTGCAATAAGGTTCATATTCTTGAATAGGCTATCCAGGACGCGCTGAAACTTACTCATATTACACTTAATACCGAACGGTAATCTATTGTAACAAAAGTTACCCTTATGAGTCACGATTACGCACAGCTGTTTAGATTCTTCTGTAAGCGGTAATTGCTGATAAGCATGACTCAAAACTATTTTGCTGAAAAGTTGTCCTCCTTGCAAATTAGAGAATATTTCATCGATACGAGGTATCGGGTATTTGTCATCCTCTAATACCGGGTTTAGTGTTACTTTAAAATCCCCGCATAGTCTTACCTCACCTGATTGTTTGATAACGGGCACGACGGGCGTCCCCCACTCGCTAGTCTCCACCGGCGAGATGACCCCGTCCGCCTGCAGGCGCTCCAGCTCGGCCTCCACTGCGGCGCGCAGCGCGTGCGGCACGGCCCGCGGCTTGCAGAACAGGGGCGCGCGTCACTGGCCACTTTTAGTTGTATGGGCTTACCTGTGAACTTGCCAGTTCCCTGCGCGAACACCTGCGGGAACTCTCGAGCCAGCTGTGTCACTACACCCTCACGAGCGTTATTAATACTATATATCGTCTCGGGAGCCTCAGGACTGCATTGTATATCTAACGCCGTCATCCACCGACGTCCGATAATGGGCGGGCTGTCGTCTGAGTCTACTACGACTAACTTTAAATTTGATTTCTTTTTATTGCCATACGTAAACTTTCCACGACATAATGCCCTTCGGTGTAACTTTTTGTCCCGCGTACATTTTTAAATTTGTCTTAGGAGGTAGCAAATTAACATTTTTAAACAGCTGATTAAAATAACTGCTAGACAGCGCTTATCGCAGCACCACAGTCCAGCTGCATGCGCACCTTGACTCCGTTCACCGTCACAGTGCGCCACCATGGTTGATCACTGCCGGTGTTGTCGTCTATAGAGTACAACGGCACGTCGTACTCGTCATCGGCGTCCTCCGACCCGCCGTCGTCGCTCGTGTCCCTAGACTCCGTACACACGTTGACGCTATGATGTTTCCGGTTTTTACACGCTTTCGCAATATGTCCCTTCTTGCCACACACGTAGCACTCCGTGTTCATGAATGAGCAGCTCCTCGGATGGTGCGTGCCCAAGCACCGCGGACAGCGCGCGCGCGGCGCCGCCGCCGGCTGCCTGCGACGCGGGGGCGCGCGCGCGCCGCCGCCGCCGCCAACGCGCACCGCGTGCACGTCCTCTTCTCGCGTCGACATCGGCGCCGATGTCGCGCTCCCAGCGCCACTGCTGGGTCCGCTCGCTTTCGAGTCTCGATCCGCCGCCTCTAACGACGTCGCTATTTCCACTGCGCGGCTGAATGTTAATTTATCCTCAGTTAACAGCTTGAAACGTATCGCATCACTTCTCAATCCGTATGCCAGCTGATCACGTAGGTTCTCTTCTAAGTACGTAGAACCGGATAAATTGCATTTTTGAGCAAGCTGCTAGAGTTGCGCCACGTACTCATTAATTGACTGGTCAGTCGTTTGCTTACATGCCCGAAATATCATACGCTCTGCCAGCTCAGATCGTTTCGGTGATAAATGTTCGCGCACTTTTGTCACCTTTATCCGGCTCCGATGGATAGCACAAATCTATTATTCAATCCAAAGTTTCAGTCCCGACCACCGCGATAAAGTACTGCGCCCGAGCGTCCGGTTTTACGTTGGTTATATCAAACCATGCCGTTAACTGACTAATGTATGTATTCCACTTTCCCGGACGTAAATTAAATTCTCTAATGTTAAAAGGTAGTGTTTTCGACATCCTCGTTAGCCAATGTTATGTACTGGGAATTAATATATGGGAGTCAAATAACACAGCACGCGAGTATATTCAAGACTGATTTATTGTTCTGCCGTAGGTAGGCGCGTAATCTTAACCTACCCTTATTTGATATATCGCATTAATCTTTCTTGAATTATATAAAATGTACAATGATTAATGCAGTTTCATACATCATGTAATATCAATTAGATATACGAGTATGTATAGTGATCAAGTAAGAACATCATGCATGTCTTTAATTGCAAGGATGCAGCATAGTAGAACGAAAACAAAAACATGTATACTTAGCATAAATAATCTAGTACAATATGCAGTTAGCTTGGCCCATCTTCAATTTCTATTTGCACTTTGTTCCTCGTACATACACGTTGCACACGTGACAGACAGGAAATGATAAGCAGCACTTTGTGCAGAGACGAAGAAGCGTTCACTGTTTTAATAACAGCAAGCGTCATGACTCAATAATGTAAATGTCACCCGAGGCACGATATCATCGTAGATGTGATTCTGTAGAGTGAGTCAACGGGTCAGGTGAACTTCTAACCCAGAGGGCCACGTCAAACCAGCTTTCTTTGGATTATGCAAGTTATAGAGGGGCGTGGCTATGGGCATGGCGCACCCAGGTTATATCTCGAGCTTGGATTTCCTTTGTACTGTATATACTCTGTAATATATCATCATGCACCTGGTGCTCTATGTTCGCCTACCGCTCTATTATATCATTGCGCGATTGCAGATAATGAATAAGTGTAGGTGATTGTTCAAGAACCGTACAACAAGGAAGTCATATTTTTATTTTATCTTTTACATTGTGAAGATGTACTCTTATTTGTGGTATAAAATGCTACCTGAAATACTCATGAAATTCATTTGACACACATTGACGACAATTATATGATGTAATGATTATGATGTAATAAGTTGGCAAAATGAACAAAAGCTTTAACTCTGCTGTCTTTTCCTCGCTCCTTCTTACAAACAGCAATCAATACTTTAAGACGTTTTTAACGTAGTGTCCATCCATTTGTTTACTGGGTAAACTCTTTCGTCTCGCGTTTTAATATTTCTGCGACATTACTGAAATCGTTTTATCAATATGTTACAAAACCAAGTCTTGTAATAACTCACCTTTTGCATCACCAAGCTTTTACTATCGCAAGCCAGCCATCAGAAGGTAAACACAAACTTCACTGAATTATATTTATGAATTTCATTAACATCTTTTATATCTTGTTTTTGTTTACTGTGTAAACTTTTGTCTCGTTCTGTTAATTTTGCCAATTTATTACATCAGTTTGCAGTAACTCAACAGTTTTGCTCTTTGTTTCATGCCATGAGCATATAATTGTCGCCAATGTGTATCAAATGAATTTAATGAGTAAGTATTTCAGGTAGCATTTTATACCACAAATAAGAGTACCTCTTCACAATGTAAATGATAAAATAAAAATAGGATTTCCTTGTTGTACGGTTCTTGAACAATCACGTACACCTATTCATTCTCTGCAATCGCAATGATATAATCGAGCGCGGTAGGCGAACATTGTAAAGAGAGCACGAGGTGCATGATGATACTTTACGGGGTATATACAGTACAAGGAGAATCCAAGCTCGAGATATAACCTGGGTGCGCCATGCCCATAGCCACGCCGCCGTTTGATGTGGCCCTCTGGGTTAGAAGTTCATCACCTGACCCGTTGACTCGCTACAGAATCACATGTATCATGATACCGGGCCTCGGGTGAAATTTACATAGAGTTTTATGACGCTTGCTGTTATTAAAACGGTGAACGCGCGTCTTCGTCTGCACAAAGTGCTGCTTAACATTTCCTGTCTGTCACGTTTGCAACGTGTATACGAGGAATAAAGTGCAAATATAAATTGAAGATGGGCCAAGCTAACTGCATATTGTATAATAACAGTGTTTGATGTTATCACACTTTCAACACACGGTACACAAAAGTATCTTTATTAGCCAGATTTTACTCACGTAAATTACTATAACAGAACGAATATTTCGCGGCGTGAGAACAAACAATGCGCCATGCACAACACGAGTAACAATAGCAAACCTCGCGCGGCGCGCGCAGTGTCTCGCACAAATAACAATTGCAACAACCCTCGCGCGGCGCGCGCAGTGTCTCAATACTGTGTGATGATGTGCCCCCCCCTCCCGCGCGCTTCGCCGATTAGCGAGATCGCTCGATATAGCTTACTTTATCATTTTACATTTCGCCCGAGCAAGCGGAAACGGAGAAATAATTTAGTATTTTATTTCTTTACCGCATGGTATTAATAATCACCTTGTAAAAATATATGTCATTCTAAACAAGTAATATAGCCTAGGAAAAATAAAAAATAAAATTATAATTGTTTTTAATTACTATATTTTGGAGAAAACAATTACGTACAAATCTGGAACAACTGCACTGCAGTGTAGAGTTTTGTAGTTGCCAAATTTGGAACAATATGCAGTACAGCTGCGCATATTTAATCAACACTTTTAACCAAAATAAATAAATCCTTTTTTAGTTGATATAGTATAATACTTTTTGCAAACATTTATTGCTAAAATTAAATTCCTTGAAGCAATTACGATCTTTGTTTAGACACCTTTTGGCGCATGACATGGGTTTTTTGTATACAGCCCGCTAACTTGCATCATTGGCGATCTGACATCCATTCTGGCCAATGGTTAAAACCATCTTCAGCTACTTCGTTGTATGTATATATTTCTGGGTGGTTTCTGACTGGGTAGGTGGTGGTGATAGTGGGTAGGTGAATAAAACCAAGTAACATCTTGTGCTCAATATTTAATCTTCTAAATTAGAAATATTTACTTCCTGGACTTGTTATATATATTAAATTTATGCAATAGTAACGCTTTTCACCTACCAGCATTATCCTAAGTAATTTCTAAAAAGTTACACTGAACTCCTGCATTTCACTTTCACATAATAGCACAAATGTCACAAGCAGCTTCAATAAAAAATTCTATCTCAGAATTGACCAATATGTTCCAAAACCAAATGTCCGCTTTCCAAAGAAGCCTCGAAAATGCAGATCCGACCAACCCTACAGTTGCCTCCGTGTCAGCGAGCTTCATTGCGTTTAAGGACTTTGTGATGAAGTCCCTCCAGACTCTCCAGAAGCATGTCGAACTTCTAACGCGTCAGGTGGACCACATGGAGGCACGCGCACGCCGGAAGATGCTGCTGGTTCATGGCGTAGACACAGCGAAGCTTGCTGTTAGCCAGTTGCAGGCTGACTTTTCTGTTGCGGAATTCGAACGCAGCCATCGGTTGGGCAGGCGCGGTATGCTGCGGTCCCTTAACATATCTCCTGCGGCAATTGGCTGGATTCGCAGTTACTTAATTGGTCGTCGGCAATGCATTAAGGTGAACGATCTCTGCTCTTCTTGGTGCAACACGCTGGCCGGCGTACCGCAAGGCAGCGTGTTGTCCCCCTTATTATTTTCAATTTTCATAAATTCCATAACCTTCAATCTTTCTTCGCATTATCACCTGTATGCCGACGACCTTCAAATTTACTCACAGGGTAAAACTGATGATCTTCAGACTGTCATTAACACCATAAATAATGATTTAGTGAAAATCTTGGACTGGAGTGTTGCTTTTGGCCTCAAAGTAAATCCTTCAAAAACGCAGAGTATTATTTTCGGAAGTCCAAAATTATTATCGAAGATAGACTTCAATACACTATCTCCAATTTATTTTGATGGCGTTCTGATCCCGTATTCGAAGCAAGTAAAGAATTTGGGACTTCTCATGGATAGTACCCTATCATGGGTGCCTCAAGTTGGCGAAGTAAGCAGGAGAATGTTTGCAGCAGTGAGCTCTCTTAAAAGGCTACGAAATCTTTTACCAATACCGACCAAAATTGAGCTTGCCCAAACCCTCCTTCTCCCCATTTTGGACTACGCTGACGTTTCATATCCTGATCTAACGGAGGAGCAACTTAATAAACTTGAGCGCATCCAAAATATCTGCATCCGGTTCATATTTGGGTTACGCAAGTATGACCATGTTTCTCTTTTCCGCTCACAGCTCAAGTGGTTGCCTATTCGTTTTCGTCGTAACTTTCATATTCTGTCTCTCCTATATTCTATTCTTTTCCTTCCAGCAACTCCCCGCTATCTTAAGGAGCGTTTTAACTATCTAAATTCTGAGGCTGTCGCGCAGCCTGCTTCTCTCCGTCCCATCTTCTTCTACAAAATTTTACAACACTTCATTTACTTTTCAAGCTGTCCGACTCTGGAACTCCTTACCCGTTGGCATTAGATGCGCTCAATCTCTTGCTGTGAAGAACATTATTTATCTCTCCCTTAATGTTTATATAGTACATAGTTATTTTTACTCTGTGGCTGACATGCTGCTGTCATATTTAGCTATGTTTCGGTTAATTTTATATATATTTATATGTATGTTTATGTATGTCTATTTGTATTCCTTATATGTGTATGTTTATTCACTGTAATTGTGTGTGTGAATCTAGGCTCCATAACGGTTTGGCAACACCTACTTTTTCGATTAACTTCTCTATTTCCGCTACCCAAAGGTTGTCTGGAAGAGTTGTCTCTCTAAATTTAATCAATGGTTTATTTTTCTTGTATATTTTTACTGAGGTGTGCCAATAAAGAGTATTCTATCTATCCATCTATATTTCAATCGATGCAATATTATTTATAACTATGAAACCCTAATCTACTTCAAATGCATCATAAATTCGAAATATAAATATAAGTATTAAATAACCAAACTGCATGATGTGCCACATTTGTCTTAGTTAAAAAAGCCATTAATGCACAGTGTTCCGAATATGTCACAAAGTTATACAAATAAATAATTGTAATACAAATGTGTTTACTTACGTAGACTTCCTTGTTGAGGATTCATTTAACTACACATAACAATAGCAACTTCACCAAAACTTTGATTTGATGGAATAAAATCGCGAGCCGAAATACCTCCGCCGTGCTCTGTCACTAAATCACCGCAACCGGTTTTCTACTCACATTATTTGTAGTATCACGCAAGATCCAGTATGCCACAACTACCCTGTTGTGTGAAGCACTTCTCTAGCTAATTAAAAGATAAAGATATAAAACGGCACACAGAGATGGCGTTAATAAAGTGTGGTAGCCGGAAATATCAAGTGTGACAAATTTCTGACGGTATGCAGTAAAGGGTTAAATAATCAATTATTTATATTTTATTAACCGCCTTCAAAACCAAGGAGGCTCTCAGTTTGACCCGTATTTTTATGTATCTATCTTTGTTCGCTATTATATCGCGTTTAGCTGAACCTATTTTGATGCGGTTTTCAGAAAATTGGTTGTTACATTCTAGGGAAGGTTTTATTATACATGGATAATTTGAAGAATCAATTGGACCCGGTAGGTGACTCTGTTATCGGTATATATTCAAAGCTCAATGCTTGTCCGCCGCTGAACTAACCACGATCGAAACTGGCGATCTAGCTTTCTGTTTTGCGAGGATATAGAAACGGTATACTTAATCTGTTGTGGATTCAATTATTTTTTTATCGCATGTCGTTCGATCGATCCGCGCCAGTACAGGAAAATATTATTTTCATTTCTAATTCTCTTCATCAGAGGGTCATTTTGCGCCATTTGGGCGCCTAGCCTTCCACTCATAGGTAAAACGCGTCTTCCAAAAAAGGTACTCGGCCACTGTCACCGTTTCTTGGTAAGATTTTAGTGAACAGTTCCATGCAAGCGTGAGCGGAGGCTATTACAGGAGGCATTTCGCAGAGTGTAGTCTAAGTTGCGGATGTGCAACGGGAAGAGCTATGAGGGCGCTGTACGAAGTGTAGAAATCATGCGTGGCATGGGGAAGCAGTTACGTAATCGTTATATATATATACAGGGTGATTCAGGAGACGTGAGCAGGATCAAGCTTGAGCATTCAGTAAGTTATAAGCAACTGTTTCCTACCAGTATTTGTGAGATAATGTTCTTTTATTTTTTACTGTTAAAAAAAAAATGATTTAATTTATTTACGCCATGTATGGTCACCCTCTTTGTTTTATCCATAACAAGTGACAAATTGAATGTCATCGGAGTCTGGTTACTTTTGAAAAATCGTATCTCACTCAAGTGTGACATTTTGTTCTCTTCATAATCAAACTGCTGTCATAACGGTTAAAGAGGTTTTAACTTTCTTAATTAAGTGTTGTAGGGTGTCCATGATTGTAGATTATCAAATTTGTCCTTCCCAAAAAGTTAAATAACAGAAATAAAGCGAGATTGTTTTACTTAAATATGATGATGAACGGTTCATTAACATTTACTGATTGTGTAGGCTTAGTCCTGCTCACGTCTCATGAATCACCCTGTATACATGTGTTTACTATCTGTGCATTACACGTCAGTCTATACCGGATCGTCTTCTTTCATTGACGCGCCTATCTAGCTAACAGTGGCAAACGAGTATATTAAATTTTGATCGACGCGTGCGTGATTTTTCGATGTAAATATGCCTTTTGGACATATTGAGTGTTTTAATATCACTAGCGGTAATTGGGACGCATATGTGAGACGTGTTGAACAGTATATACAAGTTAATTCAATTTCTAACGCAGCGGCTAACGTGGACGATGACTCGCGAATGCGACGCGGCGCGGCGCGGCGGCCCAACGGCATTCGGAAATCGCCCACGTAGGACACTTCCGTAGGTATCAAACTTATCAAAGGATTTAATTCGCCCGTACCGCGCCGCGCCGCTTCGCGTTCGCGAGTTATGCGCTCAGGTAAGACACTGCCTAACACCTTGAAAGTAGCCACGTTAGTGACGGTTGTCGGACCAGAATGTTACGAGTTAATGTGCACCTGTGTGCACCGGTTAACCCCGAAACTAGAACATTTGAAGAGCTCGTAAGATTTGTAAAAAAACACCTCGAGCCTCTAAGGTCCGAGATAGCGGAAAGGCATTTGTTTCGATAGAGAACACAGCGGCAAGGTGAAAGTGTTCGAGACTTTCACCTTCCTTCAAGCACCTTCAAGCATTAAAATGTTTAGCAAATCCGTGCAATTTTAGCGGCTGCTTTGAGGTTTGCCTTCGTGATCAGTTCGTGTCGGGGCTGTTTAATGAAGATATGAGGTCCATCGGTTCAGCTCGGGCCAGGGCGCCGGCGCTGCCGCCGCGCGCGCCAAAACCAAGCAACGCGTCGGTGGCCACTGCAGCAAGGCGAGGTACGTCGACGGCAGGTGTCGATTCAAGCATTATTCGTGTGACAGTTGTGGACTAAAGGGTCACTTAAAGGTAATGTGCAAAGTTAAAAGTGCAGTGGAAAGACAAGAGATCAGTTACATTTTAACGACCCCGTAGACAGCGATAGCGATGCCAGCAACGATTGTCCATTCTATAATTTAGTAGCGAGCAATGAGTGTGACGACCCGTTTCACGTGTCTAAAAGTGGCAAACTTGACATGTAACTTTGAAGTAGACACGGGAAGTAGAATTTTGGCCGATTACCGATTCAAAATCAACAGTTAATATTTCGTTCATATATTGGTCACCCCATTCGACCAATAGGTTATAATTGTGGCTATAATATGGAAACACTTAAACTGCATGTAATTAAAAACGGGGGACCGCCATTGATGGGTCAAACATGGATCGGAAAGTTAAAATTGTTATTCGATTGTCATAATATTGCAGATGACGACTCAATGGCGAGATCCTTGATAGATGAGTTCCCGGAGGTTTTTGCAGACGGGTTAGGGACATTTAAGTCCGAGTTACGTTTGCATTTAAAAGATAAAAAGCCTGTGTAAACGTTCAAGATGTATGGTTTTGTGATACGCTCCAGTACCGAATTTCGTCATCCGAGCACATATCTGCACCTATTCAAATCACTAATTCGCTCTCAACTAGAACATAATGTATCTGTTTGGAACCCTTATTACAATAAATATAACGAGGCCCTCGAGACCGTTCAGAAAAAAAATCTTAATACAATGTATTTTCGTTGTCATCGCAGTAGATTATCTTATCCAGAGTTATTAAAGAAATATTGTATGTTAGATCTTAGCTCTAGGCGCTCATTACTTGAAGCATTAGTATTACACGGCATTTGTAATAATCAGTTTGACTGTATTGCTCTTAACAATAAACTTAGTTATAGAGTACCCAGCCGCAGTAGACAGCGAGAGGCGCGCCCGCACCAACTGTTCGTCACCGGCCGCTGCCGCACGCACGCTGGTGAGCGCGCTCCTCTGCGCAGACTTGTCAGCACTTACAATAAAAAATTTAATCACGTAGATATTTTTGGTTGTAGTTTAAATGTTTATAAAAAACGTATTATTGATGTTTTAACACACCCTATAAACTAAGTACTTCTTCTAGTTTCTTGTACTGTATTTCATGTACCTACCAAATACATAACCAACCATTCTATGTTGTTGTTGACACCAAGAGTCCTTAAGACTGTCGGTGTTTAGCTTTCGCTCTGAATTAATATTATTTATATTAATTAGTGGTAATCGCTGTGGGCCACACATATTGTAAACAATATAGTAATTATTATTGTAGTGGCTGTTTGTTTACCCTAATAAAGAGAAAAAAAGCGGCCAAGTGCGAGTCGGACTCGCGCATGAAGGGTTCCGTACAATTTAAGACGTATTATAAAAAATCTTCTTACTAGATCTTGTTCAACATTTTACCACTTTGGACACACATTTTACCACTTTGGAAGTGTCTCTCGCGCAAACTATTCAGTTTAGAAAAAAATGATATTACCTAGGAACCTAAATATCATTTTTGAAGACCTATCCATAGATACCCCACACGTATGGGTTTGATGAAAAAAGATTTTTTGAGTTTCAGTTCTAAGTATGGGGAACCCCCAAAATTTATTGTTTTTTTTCTATTTTTGTGTGAAAATCTTAATGCGGTTCATAGAATACATCCACTTACTAAGTTTGAACAGTACAGCTCTTATAGTTTCGGAAAAAAGTGGCTGTGACAGAATCGGACAGACAGACGGACATGACGAATCTATAAGGGTTCCGTTTTTTGCCATTTGGCTACGGAACCCTAAAAAACAGTACGGACGTCTACGGCATATCACCTAACTTACTTCGATCAGTATCCCTAGTGTAAATGTAAATTTTATTGACATCATAACGTGACGAACGCGTTTGCGTAAAGTTTCATTTTGTATAGGATTTTGAGTTTCCAAAACGTCCCGCTTGGCGCGCTCTTTCTAAATCCAATACAAAATGAGACTAAACGCAAACGCGTACGTCACGTTTCAAAATCGAATTTATTTACACTAGGGGTACAGTTTCCTAACCTATTGCACTAATTGTAGCCTAGAAGAATCATAGAATACTTGGAGGTATAGCCCAACTCAGGTTCAAAATAAATAAATAAATAAAAATAAATAAATAAATAAATATTATAGAACATTATTACACAAATTGACTAACTCCCACAGTAAGCTCAATAAGGCTTGTGTTGAGGGTACTTAGACAACGATATATATAATATATAAATATTTATAAATACTTAAATACATAGAAAACACCCATGACTCAGGAACAAATATCCATGCTCATCACACGAATAAATGCCCTTACCAGGATTTGAACCCGGGACCATCGGCTTCATACCCACGAGGCCAGACCGGTCGTCAAAAAAAAATGTTTTGTCGCGGAATTCCTATGTCCACCTCCTGTGTCCATCATCAGATGGTACCATAATATTGCATTGTCACTTAACTCACATATATACCTATGTGAAGTTTCAGCTACATCGAATACAGAATGACTCACGTTAGAACGGTCCGGGTCCGGGCGTAGGCTCCCAACACTTCGTTTTCTTAAGAAAGCAACTGTTCGTTTCTCCAGAAGCTTGCTGCCTGGCACAGCTAAACTGTGGAAGGAACTGTCGCCTGCGGTATTTCCGTTTCGGATGCAATTCAGTTCATTTTGACATTGACTAGCCACCTAACTCTACTCCTAGCGCCATCTTGTGAGAGAAAAAAACCTAATTGCAATATATATCCGTTTACACTATATTGTGTATGCTTTTAAGAACTAAATTTAATTTTTTGTTGCAACAATATGAACTATTCTATATTTTAAAGTTATGCTGTCATATCACACTTGTAAAACAATTAAAACTTTACAAATCTGGCAACTCGATTTTTACACCATTGTATTGTTATTTTAAGCTCAATATTATGTCAATAGATGGTGATGGAGGTAGATTCTAGAACGACACGTCCATATTATCGTACATTCAATCAAACATAGCCGCGTACTGGCGTTTTGGATAGTTTTCAAAATGAATCATGATGGTTCTAAATCTACCTCTAGCGCCATCTCGTGACATAAAATAAACCTAATTGCAGTATACAGTATGTAACAGAACGGAAGGCAAAAAAATACACCCAATAATGTTTTGGTCATAGTGAGCAACTTTTACTATGGGACAAAACCTGAAATCACGAAAATAATTTGGCTGTTTCATACATTTTGCTGGTCTGATGTTGAAATTTCCTATGGGAGAGTCAATTTTTTTTCGTGACTTCGGGGTTGGTCTCATAGTAAGTGTTGCTCAGTTTGACCTAAACGTTAATGGGTCTCTTTCTTTGCCTTTTGTTTTGTTACGTGCAGTACTTATTTTGTTATTATAACACTGTAGTACCTGGGCGACCGAGCATTGCTCGGTTATAACTATTTATTGTAATATGGTGGTGTATAGGTGATAATCTTATCTACATTTTTTTACTATTTTAAATATTGTCTAAAACAATAAAAATTATAAAATTATATATAAGCTTGAACATATATAAAAAAAAGTTAGTCACCGGGCGAGATTCGAACCCGTAACACTCGTTTAGCAGTCCGCGTCTTAACCCGTTGGTCCAGACGGACAGTGGCCGACAACACGAAATTAGCGACCATATTCTGCGTCGAAAGAAAAACGCATGAAAACTCGAAAACACGCGTTTTCCCAAACATAAGACTAATCTAGATTGATTGTTTACCCCCAAAAACCCCCATGTACCAAATTTCTGCAAAATCGTTAGAGCCGTTTCCGAGATCCCGGAAATATATATATGTATATATATTTCCGGGATCTCGGAAACGGCTCTAACGATTTTGCAGAAATTTGGTACATGGGGGTTTATATATATATATATATATATATATATATATATATATATATATATATACAAGAATTGCTCGTTTAAAGGTATAAGATTATGTAGGCATGTTTTGATTTGAAAAACTTACTACTTATGGTTTGTCATACAAGGGGCTAATTTGTTGTTTAACCTCTCGTGCTAATATTGATACCCGTGCCAGCAAAAGATTATTAAACTGAACCACTAGTGCAGCGAATGGTTCGAAAAATGGAATCTTGAGTGTTGCGAGGGTTCAAGGCACAAGGTGAAACAACTTTTTTCACCACACCAACAAAGAAAATACTAACTGTAAATTATCAAACTATATCAAAGCAAATCAATTCAGAATTCTGTTATTTAATATAGGTATTTATCATTCAAATCATCATTAAAAAAGTCAATTCTACCAGCCAACATAAGGACACAACTCGAAATTTGAATTTGATTTGCACCACAAGTGGATAAAATGCAACTTTCTCACCAGTTTTTGAACAATAAAGAGAGCACGCTAGTATTGTAAAAATAACTATTTTAATGCAATTAATCTGGGGGCACGGCAGTGCCCCCGCCAAGTCGAGCGCGAAGCAAACACTGCCGTACCATGCTTTACTGGAACCATTTCGCCGCATTTTCAGGCCCCTATTTGAGAACCTCTGGATAAAACCAAAACGCAGAAATTTTCGTCATCCAGTAAGCTATAATCACATACTTAAAATCCAAAATTTCAAGTCTGGAGGTCATTTAGTTCCGAAGTTAAGCGAAGCAAAGTTTCGCTTTTATGACACTCAGTCACTCACTCATGATCATCAAAATAGAACTAGTGCTTCCCATAAACTCAGAGAGCTGAAATTTGGTACAGAGTTAGGATTTAATGGCCACATAAAGGGAAAACTATAAAAACTAGGATAATCAAAGATCTGGAGTACCTGGTGACCCTGATTAGAAAACAAAATAATAATAAAAAAACTACAACTAAAAAGAAAAAAACTGTGTCAAATAAGAAAATCTAGTAAAATAAATCAATAAGCCCACGTTTCTACAAAAAGAAGTGAAATCCCACCAAAAACAAGCAAAGCAACCTTCTTTTGTTTTTAAGGTCAAATTGTGACACAACGTCTTGGCATCCAACCATCAACTAGCTTCAGTTAGCTTGGTACGGTGATTTGTTGTGCATATTCGTTGCTAAGCAACGACGGTGGCGCATCGCGCTGGCGCGTGGACTTACGCGCGTTAGGTTATTGTACACCGCTGGTAGAGTGGCGAGCCGAGTAGGTCGCCACAAAACAAATTGACTATAATTTTTTGTTTTAATTGCAAGTTTGAGAAAAGCACTATACATATCTTGGCGAGAAACGGGGTTGCCGGCCGCGTATCTCTATCCGGCTTCAGCCGTATATATCTACTTGGCCTGCAACCCTACGTTTCCCGGCCTCTATAGTAATGTACTAGTATTTTATATTTAGAGCTATAAAAAAAGCTAAAAAAGCTGCCATTTATGTATTTCTTGTTGTTATTCAAACAGGCAGGCGACAATACTGGCACAGTTTGTTACAAGAAAGTCATATTATGATTCTTGTTGGATGGCACATTAGGGAAAGGGCTTATAACTACTACAAAAGATGTTGTTAATTGAAAACCCCAGTGACCCAGGTGACTGTAACCATAGCAACGAGTGACAAGAAAATGTTTTTTCACCCATTCCACATTTCCGTAGGGCAAGCGTTTACGCGGTACGTCAGATAGACAGTGAATCTACAGTCGTCTCTCTTTCTATTTCTCGACATTTTTGACACACGACATTTTTAGGAAACCCAAGGTCTCGAGAGTGTTCGCGCATCAATGTACTCAGATTTTTGCTGGACTCCACTACCGTTTAAGACGCAAGCAAATAATCAAGGATGATGGTCGCAACATTAGGCAGTTAATTTTCCTTTTCTGTTCCACCTTGAGGTCCCATGGTGCAAGAGCCCTTTGTTTTGTTGTAATTTATTGTAAGTCTTTTAATGACGGAGCATTCTGCCTTCGTATAAATTGTGAGGCAATGTGAATTCTCAATTCCCTTCTTCCTCACGTTGTCCCGGCATTTGCCACTGTTCATGGGAGCCTGGGGTCCGCTTGACAACTAATCCCAAGATTTGGCGTAGGCACTAGTTTTTAAGAAAGCGACTGCCATCTGACCTTCCAACCCGGAGGGTAAACTAGGCCTTGTTGGGATTAGTCCGGTTTCCTCACGATGTTTTCCTTCACCGAAAAGCGACTGGTAAATATCAAATGATATTTCGTACATAAGTTCCGAAAAACTCATTGGTATGAGCCGGGGTTTGAACCCGCGACCTCCGGATTGCAAGCCGCACGCTCTTACCGCTAGGCCACCAGCGCTTCGGAATGTGAATTCTCAATACAACAGTATAAAATCCTACTTCATATATCGCTCCCTCATCTTTCTTGACGCTGAATACTGAGGATTACTCAGTTACTTTAATCGGTGTGTCAAATAGTTTGTGCAGCTGGCATTAATTAATAATCGATGTATATTTGACAAGTGTAACATACATAATACAAAAAAACATATTGTAATCCAAATACCAACTTGGAATAGCTAATTAACAACACTCAAGGTCACGCCGATTTCACGCCGATCATTAATCGGCGGAGGCGGCGTGCCAAAAAAGCCCGGCGGCGGCGGCGCGCCGGCGCGGCGCACACGTCTAACCCGGCCAAATTACGTTGGTTGTTTTGCTATGTTGTTAGAAATGTTAAAACGTCTTTTTAATGTTCAGTGGTCAACTAGGAACCCTTATAGTTTTGCCATGTCCGTCTGTCCGAGGCTTTGGTCCGTGGTCGTTAGTGCTAGAAAGCTGAAATTTGGCATACAAATCAATAAAGCCGACAAAGTCGTACAATAAAATCTATTTTTTTTTTGCTTTAACCCTACAGTGTGGCATATCATTGGAAAGGTCTTCCAAAACTAATAGGGGTCTTCAACAAGCATTTTTTGATAAAGTGAAGATATTCGGAGATAATCGCTCCGAAAGAAAAAAAAAGTAATAAAAGCGGCCAAGTGCGAGTCGGACTCGCCCATGAACGGTTCCGTACCATTTAAGACGTATTAAAAAAAAATACTAGTTCTCGTTCAAACCAATTTTCGGTGGAAGTTTGCATGGTAATGTATATCATATATTTTTTTAGGTTTATCATTCTCTTATTTTAGAAGTTACAGGGGGGGGGGGACACACA
This sequence comes from Cydia pomonella, assembly GCF_033807575.1. Lineage (NCBI taxonomy): Eukaryota > Metazoa > Arthropoda > Insecta > Lepidoptera > Tortricidae > Cydia > Cydia pomonella. Next base: position 14,337,802 of record NC_084724.1, on the reverse strand, counting down.
TTTTACCACTTTGGAAGTGTCTCTCACGCAAACTATTCAGTTTAGAAAAATGATGTTAGAAACCTCAATATCATTTATCAAGACCTATCCATGGATACCCCACACGTATGGGTTTGATGAAAAAAGTTTTTTTGAGTTTCAGTTCTAAGTATGGGGAACTCCCAAAATTTATTGTTATTTTTTCAATTTTTGTGTAAAAATCTTAATGCGGTTTATATAATACATCTACATACCAAGTTTGAACAGTATAGCTCTTATAGTTTCGGAAAAAAGTGGCTGTGACATAATCGGACAGACACACGGACATGACTAAAATTACTCGTATAATAAATATCTCATTGCTAACATTTACCCATATAACAAAACTGAAAAAAATAACATTTTAAAAATTATTAATATGCATGTAACCAGTTTGAACCCGTAGCGCCATCTATCCGTACAACTAGCAGAAAACTGCAACGATTAAATGCTGAAAGAGATTATTTACCCGACAAGCGACGCCAATGGGAAATGTGTTTATCAGTATATGTATGTGTATACATTCAGTGATAAGCTTATTCTTATTAATATCGAAACTATAAAACCATTAAAATCGATAAATCTTGCAATTCGGCTTTTACACATTTATATTGGCCCTTTCAGTTCAATAAGTAGCAAAAGGGTAGATTCTAGAAGGATTCCGCAAAATTATGGAACATTCAAGAAAAATATAGCTGCTACGTTTTCGCTAGTTTTCAATATGAAGCAAAGTTCAAGTTACATTTAGATCAAATATATACCTCTAACGCCATCTATTGACGAAGAAAAGTAGTAGTAGTACCAGTATAACACGTAGTAGTAGTAGCAGTAGTACACGTTTTAAATATCAATATTTTATGATGAATTCTAATTTTACTCGTTGATTGTGAGCAGACAGATACTTACCTACACATTTTGTTTCTCATAAGGACTCGTCATTCTTCACGTTTAGCCGAGATATATATTTTTTAATCTTATTTAATATATTCATTGTCACTTAATCAATTTTGCTATTGATTTTAGTGGTAAAAGTCAAGTTTGAATAAGTAAAATAACTAAAATTATATTATGAATAATGTCTCATTGATGGTATTTAAAAATTGTATAATATATGCATATTATTACGTAACTAATTTAAACCCATAGTGCCATCTATCCGTAGAAGTAGGTCTTAACTTCAACAATTGAATGGTGAGAGATAGTTATTTAGCCGACAGACAACGCAAACGAGGGTAATGTGTTTATTTAGTATATGTATGTATGTATGAAAATTCAGTGATAAATTTATTCTAATTAGTTTTAAATATGTTTGTAACCCATAACTTCATAACTTGCATACCTGGCTTATCTGTCAATGTAAGTTGATTAAGTCATTAGTTTTTGTTTTTTTTTTTCAATGTTTTCTTTTATTTTTAAACGACTTCAAGATTTCAAAAGAGGAGGTTATCAATTCGGTTGTATGTTTTTTTTAAATGTTTGTTACTCCATAACTCCGTCATTTCTGAACCGATTTCGAAAATTATTTTTTTGTTTGAATTGATATATATACAAATTGGTCCCGTTTTTGTCAAAAATCAGTTCTGATGATGCGATCCATGAGGAATCGAGGGAACTCTTCAAATGTGAAAGGCATACATATAGTGATTTTTGTATTTTATGTAACAAATCAAGCATTTACATTTAAAAAAACCGGCCAAGAGCATGTCGGGCCACGCTCAGTGTAGGGTTCCGTAGTTACTCTTCCGTCACAATAAGCTAAACTGGAGCTTAAAGTATAGTAAATTGTTAATCAAGGGATGAAACGGTACCTTTCACCCGAGTTAAACAAATAGGCAAATTTGCATAATCAGTACCTAATTAAAGTAAGTCTTTTTACTATGAAGGATTTTTTTTTTTTTGCGATAACTCAAAAACACCTAAACTGATCATGTCCGCTATAGTTTTCATTTAATGTCTTTGTTAAGCTCTACTTCCACGATTTTTTTCATATTTTTTGGACCTATGGTTCAAAAGTTAGAGGGGGGGGGGACACTTTTTTTTTTCTTTCGGCGCGATTATCTCCGAATATATTCACTTTATCAAAAAATGTTTCTTGAAAACCCCTATTCATTTTGAAAGACCTTTCCAACGATACCCCACATTCTAGGGTTAAAGCAAAAAAAAAAATTCACCCCCACTTTACGTGTAGGGGAGGTACCCTAAAAAAAAAATTTTTTTAGATTTTATTGTACGACTTTGTCGGCTTCATTGATTTATATATCCGTGCCAAATATCAGCTTTCTAGCACTAACGACCACGGAGCAAAGCCTCGGACAGACAGACAGACAGACAGACAGACGGACATGGCGAAACTATAAGGGTTCCTAGTTGACTACGGAACCCTAAAAAGTGACATTTGATGAAGTGGAACTGCTGATGATGATTAGAGTGGAACTCTTCAACGACGCATAGTACACGTTTGGCGATTTCTCCTCTTCGTTGTGTTTGTTAAGTAAATGAAATTATCAAAACAATTTTATGTCAAGTTCGAGTTCTGACGATGGGGTCCATGAGGAATCGAGAGAACTCTTCAAATATGAAAGGCACACATATAGTGATTTTTGTATTTTCTTTGACAAATCAAGCAATTACATTTAAAAAAGTGACAATTGATGAAGTGGAACTGCTGATGATGATCAGAATGGAACTCTTCAATGATGCATAGTTCACGTTTGGCAACTTGTTCTCTTCGTTGTGTTTGTTAAGCAAATTAGATTTTCAAGACAATTTTTTGTCAAGTTCGAATTCTGACGATGGGGTCCATGAGGACTCGAGGGAACTCCTCAAATGTTAAAGGCATATATATATAGTGATCTTAGTATTTTCATTAACAAATCAAGTATTTACATTTGTAGAAGTGACATTTGATGAAGTGGAACTGCTGATGATGAACAGAACGAAACTCTTCAATGATGCATAGTTCACGTTTGGCAACTTGTTCTCTTTGCCAAGCAGTTAGGTTTTCAAGGCTCATTTTTATATTTCTATCCTATTTCGTTTTTAGGGTTCCGTAGCCAAATGGCATAAAACGGAACCCTTATAGTTTCGCCATGTCCGTCTGTCTATCTGTCTGTCTGTCTGTCCGAGGCTTTGCTCCGTGGTCGTTAGTGCTAGAAAGCTGAAATTTGGCATGGATATATAAATCAATAAAGCCGACAAAGTCGTACAATAAAATCTAAAAATTTAATTTTTTTTAGGGTACCTCCCCTACACGTAAAGTGGGGGTGAATTTTTTTTTTCGCTTCAACCCTAGAGTGTCGGGTATTGTTGGAAAGGTCTTTCAAAACTAATAGGGGTTTTCAAGAAACAATTTTTGTTAAAGTGAATATATTCGGAGATAATCGCTCCGAAAGAAAAAAAAAATGTGTCCCCCCCCCTCTAACTTTTGAACCATAGGTCCAAAAAATATGAAAAAAATCGTGGAAGTAGAGCTTAAGAAAGACAGTAAATGAAAACTATAGCGGATATGATCAGTTTAGCTGTTTTTGAGTTATCGCAAAAAGTTTTCCCTTCATAGTAAAAAGACTTACTTTAATTAGGTACTGATTATGCAAATTTGCCTATTTGTGTAACTCGGGTGAAAGGTACCGTTTCATCCCTTGGTTAACAATTTACTATACTTTAAGCTCCAGTTTTTTTTTTTATGGTAGAGGAGGCAAACGAGCAGACGGATCACCTGATGGTAAGCGATTACCGCCGCCCATGGACACCTGCAACACCAGAGGGGTTGTAAGTGCGTTGCCGGCCTTTGAGATGGGAGTACGCTCTTTAGTTTAGCTTATTGTGACGGAAGAGTAACTACGGAACCCTACACTGAGCGTGGCCCGACATGCTCTTGGCCGGTTTTTTTAATAATTATCTGGTGCTTTATTTCATGCATGGTGTGAAATAATTTATCTTAAATACAGTCGAATACCCTATTGCGGGTATCTTACCAGTTAACCATAGGGCAAATCTGAAATGTGTCAAGGTGGGTGCAGTGGCAAAAAAATACATATTACCTCCTTTTCTACATAATTAGGCGTAGGATACTGTCTTTTTAATTTCATTTTATGAAATCTAAAATTAACAATAATCGTTTTTTCACCGGTCTCCCTCATTGAAGTCGGTTTTTTTTTCTTAAAAATTATCATTTCCTTTAGTAATTAACGTAGCTTTTAAGTTCATACTAATAAGGATATGGATCAATGATCTGAGTAAATCGGTATTTTTTTTTTTAAGAAAATGAAAATTTGGCCATTACCATTTGCATACTACGCTTATTGACCAGTATTCCATATACCTAGCAGCCTGTACTGTAGGCATGACGTAGAGTTCAACATATGCAAAGGTTACGACCTAATTGAAGGACTTAAATAATAATTATTTATGCATTTGCTAAATGTCAGTACACGTAGATGACTACTATATAAACCCTATATATCTTGAATAAAGCAGTTAGTATTGAACCGAGCTCCTGAGTATCAATTACTACCCCTAACGCCTCGTATTTCATGGCGACCTTGCCAGGACCACTCGTTGAATTTATGGCTTTGCTAGTCACAACATTAAAATGTAAGTTATGTGTTGTGCAAATGTTTTAAAAACGTCGTGGATGCATCGCATCGACAGTGTCTGTCGGTGCGATTAATCCGCAGCACGTAACGCAAATAATGCGATCCTTCTTTAGAAGTTACAGAGTGCCTATCGCGAACCACGTTCGACGTATTGCGTCCCTGTCACACTTACGTACGAATTTACAAGTGCGACAGAGAGGCACTTATATTATGAAAATTGCTCAAAACTACGTAGATTTTCCGGATCTGAAGGGTAGCACCAACAGTCTTCTAAACGCATTTTTCGTCAGAGTAGACTGCCCACTGATGAGGCGTTTGAACCAACTGCATGAACCCAACGACCCAACGCATCATCGAAATATAGATTATATTAATTAGTTTTAAGTATTTATTGTTTTGTTTATATTGTACACTAACTTAGATACCTATATAGATAGATAAATAATAATTGTTGTATGTACTAACATTATATGGGTTTTTTACTCGAAATAAAATGATTTCAATTCAATTTAAAAAAAAAATAGCCAACGCAACAACTATACGAACACTTGCAAATGATTGTTCTCTGCAGGTCGCATTTCTCAATCGATTCTATAAAATTCTTGTGAGCAGGTACGATAGTTCGATAAATTATTAAAAAAAAAACCCGACCGTTTTATTTTCGTCAAAAAACTCGGTTTTTTTTATGATAATTTTTTTTTTTACTTATATCTTTTAAGTAACCCCCAAAACACATCTTATGACACTCCCGTGATCAAGACGTATCTAACGATACCTCATACATCAAAATCCATCAAGCTGTTTAGGCTACAGGAGGCCACAAAGAAACATACATACATACATACCTACATACATACACTCGAAAAACATTACCCTCCTCCCTTTGGCAGTCTTGTAAAAATTTGTCGTCTTGTGTATTAGAAAATATTCAAAATGGCGGAAACTGGCTTAAATCTTTTAAGCGCCCGTAGGGTCCATGGCACTTAAGACTATTGTTAGTTCGCTGTTAAAATGACGCAAGTGACGCAACTAAGTATTTTTAGAAGCTTACCCCGCGAGGTCAAAGAGTTTTATCACACATATGAGTCCATCTGCACGGACGAAGAGTATCTAAATGATGAGATATGATATCATAACAGGTAGATATGTATAGCAAGCTAGAGGTGAGGCGGGAACTTGCCCTCGCTTCATATGTAGTTAGGGTGATGAGAGGCGAGTTGTGTAACCCCGGGGTCCTGCACGCCCTGGCGCTGTACGTACCGGACCGGCACGTGTGGCGTCGCCGCCGCCCGCCGCTGCTGGCCGTACCCCTTGCTCGCACAAAACTGCTAACGAGGGCCATTCGCACTATCAATAAACTTGCGTTGAAGTTGGACATATTTACGTGCTCTCTGAATGATCTCACAAAGGCTGCAATGATAATATTAGGTTAAGTTTATAATTATATAGTCAATAACTCTGATTATTGGTTTGTCGCTTATCTATCGCATTAGGCTATACCTGTAATGATAGATTTAAGCTTTATTAAAAAAAAAAACGCTGGAGTTTATTTTGATAAATGATCTACCAGAAGTGGTCAATGAGTCTAAATATTTGTTATTCGATGATGACCTCAAGTTGCTCTTGGCTATAAAGAATGAGGGAGACTGTGAGCGCCTCAAGCGAGACATAGACAGAGTAGTGGAGTGAAGCCAGAAAAACAAACTACAATTTAATGTGGATAAATGCGTTACTATTACATTCACCCGATCCAAAACACCTTTCAACCACAGGTACCATGGAGCGTAGCAGGAGCTCAGCTAAAAAGAGTGGATTCCGTGAGAGACTTGGGAGTACACATAGCAGCTTGTTTCAGAGACCATATTGTCAGTGTGTGTAAAAAGGCGTTCAAAATTCTGGGTTTTGTGCTGCGCCGAGCAGTGGGCTTCTCGGACGTGAAAGCCGTGTCGGCGCGGCGTTGTACAATGCCCTGGTAAGAAGCAAATTAGAGGGCAACGCAGCAATATGGGCTCCGCATGAGGCCAAATACCGACCCGCGAGCCAAGTGATCCACCGTCCAGGGTAATAGTTTATTATTACACCACACGTTAGTGGTAACAACAATGTTACGACATCAAAATTTTTAAATAAATAAAATAAATCATTACGAAAAAAGTAATAAACGATTACCGCATGTTGACGTATATATACATATATATATATGTCCGGTCTGCGTACAACACCACAGTTGATGTTCGCGAGAGTTCAAAGACTATAATCCGTCTATATAATACGGAGGAGGAGAGGATAAGCTGTAACGGCGCGGATTTTTATGCCGGTCGAAGCGCAACTCTCTCCTCCACAAAATAGTAGACGTTAATAATCTCAAACATTTTAAATACGCGACGCGAGATCGAAATAATAGATCTCTCCTGTGTGTGTGTGACGTAAACTGGACACATATATATAATTGTTTCATGTTAACGGATTATTTTTGTTATACATGTTTGTATGTATATATACCATACCAACATGTATACACGTTAATGATCCTTCCGCAGGTTCCCCTACGGAAACCTTGTTACGACTATTACTTCCTCTAAATGATCAAGTTTGGTCAACTTCCCAGCAACGCCTACGGCCGTGAAGCCACCGCGTGTCGGTCCGAAGACCTCACTAAATCATTCAATCGGTAGTAGCGACGGGCGGTGTGTACAAAGGGCAGGGACGTAATCAACGCGAGCTTATGACTCGCGCTTACTGGGAATTCCTCGTTTATGGGGGATAATTGCAAACCCCAATCCCCAGCACGAAGGAGTTTCAACAGGTTGCCCGGGCCTCTAGGCCAAGGAGAACATGCTGATTCCTTCAGTGTAGAGCGCGTGCGGCCCAGGACATCTAAGGGCATCACAGACCTGTTATTGCTCAATCTCATGCGGCTCGAAACCGTCGGTCCCTCTAAGAAGAATTTTAATACGTCGCCAGTGAGTTGCGCGACCGCGAACGGCCGCGCGCACCTAAATGACGACGCCTATTTAGCAGGCTAGAGTCTCGTTCGTTACCGGAATTAACCAGACAAATCGCTCCACCAACTAAGAACGGCCATGCACCACCACCCACCGAATCAAGAAAGAGCTGTTAATCTGTCAATCCTTTCGGTGTCCGGGCCTTTTGCAATATCGCGATGATTAATCGATATACCGTCATCGATAAAATTCAAAAATTCGCATAATTCCCTACTTTTTTTTTCGTCTTTTATAATGTCTAACGGCAGGCGTGACAAATTATCTGCTAAACAGTTTTGTTCCGATTTAACGCAAGCTATCTCATAGTCGTACCCGCTTAAAATTACCGCCCACCGCTGCAATCGTCCCGCTACCATTTGCGGTATACTTTTATGCTGGCTTAAAATGTGCGCTAACGGTTTACAGTCCGTAACTAAGGTAAACCGTCTACCAAAAAGGTAGTGATGAAATTTTTGAACGCCAAAAATGATTGCAAGACCCTCACGACATATTTGTGCATAATTTCGTTCGGGCGGTTGAGCGCCCGCGAGGCGTGCGCCACTGGCAGATCACCCTCTTCGCCCCGCTGCACCAGCGCCGCCCCCAACCCATACGGAGATGCGTCACAATAGAGCCATAGAGGTGCATCAGGTTTATAATGCATTAACATCGGTTTTGCGGCTAACATTTGTTTCATTTTCATGAATGCTTCGTTGCATTCCCGAGACCACAAAAACTTGTTATGTTTTTTTAGTAGCTCGTAAAGCGGGTGTAAAACGGTACTTATATTAGGTATGAATTTGGCATAATAATTGACCAAGCCTAAGAATGCCTTTAAACGCGATACGGTGTCTGGTACTGGGGCTGCCTGAACGGCATCTATTTTGCTCGTCTGTCACCGATTTTTGGAAAAAAATGCATTTATTTTGTGCAACTCTTAATCCTGCCTCAGACAATATTTTGAATACCGATATCAGGCGTTTGTAATGATCATCGTCGTTAACTCCCGTGACCAAAATATCATCGCAATACACTGCAATAAGGTTCATATTCTTGAATAGGCTATCCAGGACGCGCTGAAATTTACTCATATTACAGTTAATACCGAACGGTAATCTATTGTAACAAAAGTTACCCTTACGAGTCACGATTACGCACAGCTGTTTAGATTCTTCTGTAAGCGGTAATTGCTGATAAGCATGACTCAAATCTATTTTGCTGAAAAGTTGTCCTTCTTGCAAATTAGAGAATATTTCATCGATACGAGGTATCGGGTTTTTGTCATCCTCTAATACCGGGTTTAGTGTTACTTTAAAATCCCCGCACAGTCTTACCTCACCTGATTGTTTGATAACGGGCACGACGGGCGTCCCCCACTCGCTAGTCTCCACCGGCGAGATGACCCCGTCCGCCTGCAGGCGCTCCAGCACGGCGGCGCGCGGCGCGTGCGGCACGGCCCGCGGCTTGCAGAACACGGGCCGCGCGACACTGGCCACTTTTAGTTGTATGGGCTTACCTGTGAACTTGCCAGTTCCCTGCGCGAACACCTGCGGGAACTCTCGAGCCAGCTGTGTCACTACACCCTCACGAGCGTTATTAATACTATATATCGTCTCGGGAGCCTCAGGACTGCATTGTATACCTAACGCCGTCATCCACCGACGTCCGATAATGGGCGGGCTGTCGTCTGAATCTACTACGACTAACTTTAAATTTGATTTCTTTTTATTGCCATACGTAACTTCACACAACATAATGCCCTTCGGTGTAACGGTTGTCCCGCGTACATTTTTAAATTTGTCTTAGGAGGTAACAAATTAACATTTTTAAACAGCTGATTAAAATAACTGCTAGACATAGCGCTTATCGCAGCATTACAGTCCAGCTGCATGCGCACCTTGACTCCGTTCACCGTCACAGTGCGCCACCATGGTTGATCACCGCCGGTGTTGTCGTCTATAGAGTACAACGGCACGTCGTACTCGTCATCGGCGTCCTCCGACCCGCCGTCGTCGCTCGTGTCCCTAGACTCCGTACACACGTTGACGCTATGATGTTTCCGGTTTTTACACGCTTTCGCAATATGTCCCTTCTTGCCACACACGTAGCACTCCGTGTTCATGAATGAGCAGCTCCTCGGATGGTGCGTGCCCAAGCACCGCGGACAGCGCGCGCGCGGCGCCGCCGCCGGCTGCCTGCGACGCGGGGGCGCGCGCGCGCCGCCGCCGCCGCGCGCACCGCGTGCACGTCCTCTTCTCGCGTCGACATCGACGCCGATGTCGCCCTCCCAGCGCCACTGCTGGGTCCGCTCGCTTTCGAGTCTCGATCCTCGACGATCTCTAACGACGTCGCTATTTCCACTGCGCGGCTGAATGTTAATTTATCCTCAGTTAACAGCTTGAAACGTATCGCATCACTTCTCAATCCGTATGCCAGTGATCACGTAGGTTCTCTTCTAAGTACGCAGAACCGGAGAAATTGCATTTTTGAGCAAGCTCTGCTTGAGTTGCGCCACGTACTCATTAATTGACTGGTCAGTCGTTTGCTTACATGCCCGAAATTTCATACGCTCTGCCAACTCGGATCGTTTCGGTGATAAATGTTCGCGCACTTTTGACACTATATCGTCATAACTCAATTTATCCCGCTCCGATGGATAGCACAAATCTATTATTAAATCCAGTTTCAGTCCCGACCACCGCGATAAGGTACTGCGCCCGAGCGTCCGATTTTACGTTGGTTATATCAAACCATGCCGTTAACTGACTAATGTATGTATTCCACTTTCCCGGACGTAAATTAAATTCTCTAATGTTAAAAGGTAGTGTTTTCGACATCCTCATTAGCCAATGTTATGTACTGGGAATTAATATATGGGAGTCAAATAACACAGCACGCGAGTATATTCAAGACTGATTTATTGTTCTGCCGTAGGTAGGCGCGTAATCTTAACCTACCCTTATTTGATACATAGCATTAATCTTTCTTGAATTATATAAAATGTACAATGATTAATGCAGTTTCATACATCATGTAATATCAATTAGATATACGAGTATGTATAGTGATCAAGTAAGAACATCATGCATGTCTTTAATTGCAAGGATGCAGCATAGTACAACGAAAACAAAAACATGTATACTTAGCATAAAGAATCTAGTACAATATGCAGTTAGCTTGGCCCATCTTCAATTTCTATTTGCACTTTGTTCCTCGTACATACACGTTGCACACGTGACAGACAGGAAATGATAAGCAGCACTTTGTGCAGAGACGAAGAAGCGTTCACTGTTTTAATAACAGCAAGCGTCATGACTCAATAATGTAAATGTCACCCGAGGCACGGTATCATCGTAGATGTGATTCTGTAGAGTGAGTCAACGGGTCAGGTGAACTTCTAACCCAGAGGGCCACGTCAAACCAGCTTTCTTTGGATTATGCAAGTTATCGAGGGGCGTGGCTATGGGCATGGCGCACCCAGGTTATATCTCGAGCTTGGATTTCCTTTGTACTGTTATATACTCTGTAATATATCATCATGCACCTGGTGCTCTATGTTCGCCTACCGCTCTATTATATCATTGCGATTGCAGATAATGAATAAGTGTAGGTGATTGTTCAAGAACCGTACAACAAGGAAATCATATTTTTATTTTATCTTTTACATTGTGAAGATGTACTCTTATTTGTGGTATAAAATGCTACCTGAAATACTCATGAAATTCATTTGACACACATTGACGACAATTATATGATGTAATGATTATGATGTAATAAGTTGGCAAAATGAACAGAACGAGACAAAAGTTTACACAGTAAACAAAAACAAGATATACAAGATGTTAATGAAATGTCATAAATATAATTCAGTGAAGTTTGTTTACCTTCCGATGGCTGGCTTGCGATAGTAAAAGCCTGGTGATGCAAAAGGTGAGTTATTACAAGACTTGGTTTTGTAACATACTGATAAAACGATTTCAGTAATGTCGCAGAAATATTAAAACGCGAGACGAAAGAGTTTACCCAGTAATCAAATGGATGGACACTACGTTAAAAACGTCTTAAAGTATCGATTGCTGTTTGTAAGAAGGAGGGAGGAGGACTGCAGAGTTAAAGCGAAATTATACTTGACATTTCATTAACATTTAGTAAGTTTGTTTACTGTGTAAACAACTTTTGTCTCGTTGTGTTCTTTCTGCCAATTAATTAAATCGGTTAAATAACAAAAAATACAAAACATGCATACGTTCCACTTACGCACCGGTTCTCGTATATATATTATTTAAAAGAAAAAAAACCCGAAGGAAAAAAAACTTTAATTATTTATTATGTCTTGCCAGATTCAGTTAGTTGTTAGTATGATTTCGCTTTAACTCTGCAGTCTTCCTCGCTCCTTCTTACAAACAGCAATCAATACTTAAGACGTTTTTAACGTAGTGTCCATCCATTTGTTTACTGGGTAAACTCTTTCGTCTCGCGTTTTAATATTTCTGCGACATTACTGAAATCGTTTTATCAATATGTTACAAAACAAAGTCTTGTAATAATAACTCACCTTTTGCATCACCAAGCTTTTACTATCGCAAGCCAGCCATCAGAAGGTAAACACAAACTTCACTGAATTATATTTATGAATTTCATTAACATCTTTTATATCTTGTTTTTGTTTACTGTGTAAACTTTTGTCTCGTTCTGTTCATTTTGCCAATTTATTACATCAGTTTGCAGTAACTCAACAGTTTTGCTCTTTGTTTCATGCCATGAGCATACAATTGTCGCCAATGTGTATCAAATGAATTTAATGAGTAAGTATTTCAGGTAGCATTTTATACCACAAATAAGAGTACCTCTTCACAATGTAAATGATAAAATAAAAATAGGATTTCCTTGTTGTACAGTTCTTGAACAATCACGTACACCTATTCATTCTCTGCAATCGCAATGATATAATAGAGCGGTAGGCGAACATAGAGCACCAGGTGCATGATGATATATTACAGAGTATATACAGTACAAAGGAAATCCAAGCTCGAGATATAACCTGGGTGCGCCATGCCCATAGCCACGCCGCCGTTTGATGTGGCCCTCTGGGTTAGAAGTTCATCACCTGACCCGTTGACTCGCTACAGAATCACATGTATCATGGTACCGGGCCTCGGGTGAAATTTACATAGAGTTTTATGACGCGTGCTGTTATTAAAGAAGCTTTGTGCAGACGAAGTGCTGCTTAACATTTCCTGTCTGTCACGTTTGCAACGTGTATACGAGGAATAAAGTGCAAATATAAATTGAAGATGGGCCAAGCTAACTGCATATTGTATAATAACAGTGTTAGATGTTATCACACTTTCAACACACGGTACACAAAAGTATCTTAAGCCAGATTTTACTTACGTAAATTACTATAACAGAACGAATATTTCGCGGCGTGAGAACAAACAATGCGCCATGCACAACACGAGTAACAATAGCAAACCTCGCGCGGCGCGCGCAGTGTCGCACAAATAACAATTGCAACAACCCTCGCGCGGCGCGCGCAGTGTTTCAATACTGTGTGATGATTGCCCCCCCTCCCGCGCGCTTCCCCTATTAGCGAGATCGCTCGATACAGCTTACTTCATCATTTTACATTTCGCCCGTGCAAGCGGAAACGGAGAAATAATTTAGTATTTTATTTCTTTACCGCATGGTATTAATAATCACCTTGTAAAAATATATGTCATTCTAAACAAGTAATATAGCATAGGAAAAATAAAAAATAAAATTTTAATTGTTTTTAATTACTATATTTTGGAGAAAACAATTACGTACAAATCTGGAACAACTGCACTGCAGTGTAGAGTTTTGTAGTTGCCAAATTTGGAACAATATGCAGTACAGCTGCGCATATTTAATCAACACTTTTAACCAAAATAAATAAATCCTTTTTTAGTTGATATAGTATAATACTTTTTGCAAACATTTATTGCTAAAATTAAATTCCTTGAAGCAATTACGATTTTTGTTTAGACACCTTTTGGCACATGACATGGGTTTTTTGTATGCAGCCCGCTAACTTGCATCATTGGCGATCTGACATCCATTCTCGCCAATGGTTAAAACCATCTTCAGCTACTTCGTTGTATGTATATATTTCTGGGTGGTTTCTGACTGGGTAGGTGGTGGTGATAGTGGGTAGGTGAATAAAACCAAGTAACATCTTGTGCTCAATATTTAATCTTCTAAATTAGAAATATTTACTTCCTGGACTTGTTATATATATTAAATTTATGCGATAGTAACGCTTTTCACCTACCAGCATTATCCTAAGTAATTTCTAAAAAGTTACACTGAACTCCTGCATTTCACTTTCACATAATAGCACAAATGTCACAAGCAGCTTCAATAAAAAATTCTATCTCAGAATTGACCAATATGTTCCAAAACCAAATGTCCGCTTTCCAAAGAAGCCTCGAAAATGCAGATCCGACAAACCCTACAGTTGCCTCCGTGTCAGCGAGCTTCATTGCGTTTAAGGACTTTGTGATGAAGTCCCTCCAGACTCTCCAGAAGCATGTCGAACTTCTAACGCGTCAGGTGGACCACATGGAGACACGCGCACGCCGGAAGATGCTGCTGGTTCATGGCGTAGACACAGCGAAGCTTGCTGTTAGCCAGTTGCAGGCTGACTTTTCTGTTGCGGAATTCGAACGCAGCCATCGGTTGGGCAGGCGCGGTATGCTGCGGTCCCTTAACATATCTCCTGCAGCAATTGGCTGGATTCGCAGTTACTTAATTGGTCGTCGGCAATGCATTAAGGTGAACGATCTCTGCTCTTCTTGGTGCAACACGCTGGCCGGCGTACCGCAAGGCAGCGTGTTGTCCCTCTTATTATTTTCAATTTTCATAAATTCCATAACCTTCAATCTTTCTTCGCATTATCACCTGTATGCCGACGACCTTCAAATTTACTCACAGGGTAAAACTGATGATCTTCAGACTGTCATTAACACCATAAATAATGATTTAGTGAAAATCTTGGACTGGAGTGTTGCTTTTGGCCTCAAAGTAAATCCTTCAAAAACGCAGAGTATTATTTTCGGAAGTCCAAAATTATTATCGAAGATAGACTTCAATACACTATCTCCAATTTATTTTGATGGCGTTCTGATCCCGTATTCGAAGCAAGTAAAGAATTTGGGACTTCTCATGGATAGGTAGTACCCTATCATGGGTGCCTCAAGTTGGCGAAGTAAGCAGGAGAATGTTTGCAGCAGTGAGCTCTCTTAAAAGGCTACGAAATCTTTTACCAATACCGACCAAAATTGCGCTTGCCCAAACCCTCCTTCTCCCCATTTTGGACTACGCTGACGTTTCATATCCTGATCTAACGGAGGAGCAACTTAATAAACTTGAGCGCATCCAAAATATCTGCATCCGGTTCATATTTGGGTTACGCAAGTATGACCATGTTTCTCTTTTCCGCTCACAGCTCAAGTGGTTGCCTATTCGTTTTCGTCGTAACTTTCATATTCTGTCTCTCCTATATTCTATTCTTTTCCTTCCAGCAACTCCCCGCTATCTTAAGGAGCGTTTTAACTATCTAAATTCTGAGGCTGTCGCGCAGCCTGCTTCTCTCCGTCCCATCTTCTTCTACAAAATTTTACAACACTTCATTTACTTTTCAAGCTGTCCGACTCTGGAACTCCTTACCCGTTGGCATTAGATGCGCTCAATCTCTTGCTGTGAAGAACATTATTTATCTCTCCCTTAATGTTTATATAGTACATAGTTATTTTTACTCTGTGGCTGACATGCTGCTGTCATATTTAGCTATGTTTCGGTTAATTTTAAATATATTTATATGTATGTTTATGTATGTCTATTTGTATTCCTTATATGTGTATGTTTATTCACTGTAATTGTGTGTGTGAATCTAGGCTCCATAACGGTTTGGCAACACCTACTTTTTCGATTAACTTCTCTATTTCCGCTACCCAAAGGTTGTCTGGAAGAGATCGCTTTTTAGCGATAAGACCGCCTGTTGTCTGCCTCTAAATTTAATCAATGGTTTATTTTTCTTGTATATTTTTACTGAGGTGTGCCAATAAAGAGTATTCTATCTATCTATCTATATTTCAATCGATGCAATATTATTTATAACTATGAAACCCTAATCTACTTCAAATGCATCATAAATTCGAAATATAAATACAAGTATTAAATAACCAAACTGCATGATGTGCCACATTTGTCTTAGTTAAAAAAGCCATTAATGCACAGTGTTCCGAATATGTCACAAAGTTATACAAATAAATAATTGTAATACAAATGTGTTTACTTACGTAGACTTCCTTGTTGAGGATTCATTTAACTACACATAACAATAGCAACTTCACCAAAACTTTGATTTGATGGAATAAAATCGCGAGCCGAAATACCTCCGCCGTGCTCTGTCACTAAATCACCGCAACCGGTTTTCTACTCACATTATTTGTAGTATCACGAAAGATCCAGTATGCCACAACTACCCTGTTGTGTGAAGCACTTCTCTAGCTAATAAATAAAAAGATATAAAACGGCACACAGAGATGGCGTTAATAAAGTGTGGTAGCCGGAAATATCAAGTGTGACAAATTTCTGACGGTATGCAGTAAAGGGTTAAATAATCAATTATTTATATTTTATTAACCGCCTTCAAAACCAAGGAGGCTCTCAGTTTGACCCGTATGTTTTTATGTATCTATCTTTGTTCGCTATTATATCGCGTTTAGCTGAACCTATTTTGATGCGGTTTTCAGAAAATTGGTTGTTACATTCTAGGGAAGGTTTTATTATACATGGATATTTTGAAGAATCAATTGGACCCGGTAGGTGACGCTGCTATCGGTATATATTCAAAGCTCAATGCTTGTCCGCCGCTGAACTAACCACGATCGAAACTGGCGATCTAGCTTTCTGTTTTGCGAGGATATAGAAACGGTATAATCTGTTGTGGATTCAATTATTTTTTTATCGCATGTTGTTCGATCGATCCGCGCCAGTACAGGAAAATACTATTTTCATTTCTAATTCTCTTCATCAGAGGGTCATTTTGCGTCATTTGGGCGCCTAGCCTTCCACTCATAGGTAAAACGCGTCTTCCAAAAAAGGTACTCGGCCACTGTCACCGTTTCTTGGTAAGATTTTAGTGACCAGTTCCATGCAAGCGTGAGCGGAGGCTATTACAGGAGGCATTTCGCAGAGTGTAGTCTAAGTTGCGGATGTGCAAAGGGAAGAGCTATGAGGGCGCTGTACGAAGTGTAGAAATCATGCGTGGCATGGGGAAGCAGTTACGTAATCGTTATATATATATATATATATATATATGTTTGTTTACTATCTGTGCATTACACGTCAGTCTATACCGGATCGTCTTGTTTCATTGACGCGCCTATCTACCTAACAGTGGCAAACGAGTATATTAAATTTAAATCGCCGCGTGCGTGATTTTTCGATGTAAATATCAGGGGCGGCGGCTCCATACAACTCGATTCCCACCGGCTTGCCTAAAATTTATTGCTACATAAACCAAACTTATAAATCATCATTAAAATTAAAAATATTATATCCATAATGAAAACACTACGTAATACATTACCTTGTTAACACGATTTACTAAAGCTTCACTATTGACTAAATTTCAACTAATCATAGCGAGCGCGCGAAGAGAAGCTCAGCTTGACTATTCATTCATGCGCCCCTACACAGATACGAAAACTCACGCACACGCTCATAAATTTTGTTATAGAGAGTGCGCGCGAATGAGCTTCAAAGGTGTGACATATGTGGGTAGATTTAGTAATCAGGCGCCGACTGAATGTGGGTAGGCTTAATTCTTCGTTCTCGAATACATTCTATGTTGAACGGACGTGTTTCCTTGGTGCCTCCTCATCAGCCCCTACCCTGGCCAGAAGGCATATCTAACAGTGGCGACGGGACTGTGATCTACGTGTCGAACTTTTTAGTGTTGTGGTTTAGTTAATCGTGTTAATAAACAGTTACAATGGCAGTCGGAAAGATAGCCCCGTTCGATATGAACAAAGATTGTTGGGACTTATTCGTGGAGCGTTTAGAACAGTATTTTATAGCGAATTCAGTGAGTGACACGGTTAAAGTGGCTACTTTAATTACTGTGATAGGCAGTGACGCGTATGAACTTATGGTTAATTTGTGTACGCCGGCGCGCCCGGCAACAAAGACTTTTGATCAGTTGAAGGCCATTATGAAATCGCACTTGCAACCTAAACCGAGTGTATTAGCAGAAAGGTTCAAATTTCGACAACGACGTCAAGCGAGTGATGAGAGCATAGCTGAGTATGTCGCAGCCTTGAAGAAAATGTCAATGACTTGCAATTTTGGCGCGGACTCATTGCAAGAAAATTTAAGGGACCAATTTGTTTGCGGTCTATCGAAGGATGTTATGCGACAGCGGCTATTCGCAGAGGAGGGAATCACGTTCGAGAAAGCTTTTAAATTAGCCGTAACGATAGATTCGGCCGAGACGGAATCGGCGGTTATGGAGAAGCGAGTAGACAACCATGGAGGAAGTACGGGTGTCTACCAGGTGGCATCGAGCCGGGGGCGGGGGAGCTACGGTCACGGAGAAGCCGCCGGGGGACGGAAGGTCACGGGGGCTACGCGAGGTTGGGCGGGCGCCGGGCGCGGCGCGAGCGGCCGGGGCGGACGGCGCGGGCCGGGCGTCGCGGGCGCCGGCCGCGAGCGCGGCGCGCACGGCGGCGCAGCTGGCTGCAAGGTGTGCGGCGGCAGTCATGACTCCAACACGTGCAAGTTTAAGGCTTACGTGTGTCGGGTGTGCAACCGAGATGGACATCTGAAGAGGATGTGCCCGAGACTACGCGAGGAACAGCTGTTCGCGTTGTATGACGGAGACGCGGATGGGCAGGTGGCGTATGACGACAGCGAGGGAAGTGACGAGGTAGTTACCTATAACTATTC
Source organism: Cydia pomonella (assembly GCF_033807575.1). Classification (NCBI taxonomy): domain Eukaryota; kingdom Metazoa; phylum Arthropoda; class Insecta; order Lepidoptera; family Tortricidae; genus Cydia; species Cydia pomonella. The sequence goes on along the minus strand of NC_084724.1, from coordinate 14,319,228 downwards.
AATGGCTTTAAAGGACTTTAGTGCTTATCCGCCATATGTATTATCAATGAAAGTTAACAAGAGATACATAGATATGGAAATTGATACGGGTAGCTGTATTTCTTGCATTAGTTATGATTGTTACTTAAAAACTTTAGGGAATTTTAAATTAAATCCGAGTGATGTCTCAATGCGATATTACACCGGGGAAAGGGTAATACCCGTAGGTAAATTATGCGTGAGTGTACAATATGGCAAAGTAAACAAACAATTAGATCTGTATGTAATTAAAAGGGGCATGACAAGTTTGTTAGGTCGACAATGGATTCATGAACTCGGGGTAACTTTGCCCACTTCCGTGCCATGTAACAAATTGGAAAGGGAAAATATTAGTCAAAACTTTGATGAAAATGTGTTCAGTTCCAGGTTTAAAGAAGTTTTTGAAGACGGTTTGGGGCGGTTCACGGGCGGCAAGGTCGGGTTCGCGCTGCGCGAGAGGGCGCGGGCGGTGTTCCTGCGCGCGCGCCCGCTGCCGTACGCGCTGCGCGAGCCGGTGGAGCGTGCGCTGGATCAGCTAGTGCGCGACGGCATCATCACGCCCGTGCCCACCTCGGACTGGGCCACTCCCGTCGTACCGGTAATGAAAAAAGATGGGACTATTCGTTTGTGTGGGGATTTCAAATTGACACTGAATAAATGTTTGCAAGTGGATCATTTTCCAGTACCTCGAGTAGATGATTTGTTGACAAAATTGCATAAGGGGGATAAATTTTCGAAAATTGACTTATCGCAAGCGTACGCGCAATTCGAATTAGACGATTCAAAACAATACACCGTAATAAATACCCACAAAGGCTTGTTTATGTACAATCGCTTAATTTATGGCTTAGCTTCTAGTCCTGGCATATTTCAAAGGAAGCTAGAGCAGTTGTTTGCGGACTTACCAACGGTAGGGGTTTTCTTGGACGACATTATTATAACTGGTTCTGACGATCGGGCGCATTTAGAAACTCTCACGGAGGTATTTGAGAGGTTGCGGAAGTATGGGTTAAAGGTAAAAAAAGAGAAATGCACCTTTTTTGCACCGTCGGTAACGTATTTGGGTTTTGTCATTAGCAAAAAGGGTGTGCACACGTGTCCTGAGAAAATTAAGGCCATTAAAGAAGTAGGAGAACCAAGTAATGTGTCGGAGCGTCGCTCATTTTTGGGTCTCATTATGTATTACGCCAAATTTGTACCTAACGTGAGCACTATTTTGGCACCACTATACAGGCTTTTACAAAAAAATGTTAATTTTGTATGGGACGAACATTGTAGGTCAGCGTTCAACAAAATCAAACAAAATGTTAATTTCTAGTACCATCTTAGCTCATTACTCGCCACATTTGGATCTGGTTCTTACCACGGATGCTAGCAGTGTGGGGGTGGGGGCGGTCATTTCCCATTTGACGCCAGAGGGCGAGCGGCCAATTGCGTATGCATCACGGGTATTGAATTCGGCGGAAAAGGCGTACTCCCAGATTGAACGCGAAGCTTTGTCAATAATATATGGTATTAAAAAATTCCATCAATATCTCTATGGTAGAAAATTCACATTAAGAACTGACCATAAACCTTTAGTCTCAATTTTTGGCGATAAGTCCGGCATACCGGTAATGGCAGCGAGTAGGATGCAGCGTTGGGCGGTTATCCTCGCGGGTTATGATTATGACATCGAATACGTGCGTAGCGAGAAAAACGCGGCGGACGCGCTATCTCGGTTACCAGTAGGATTACGTTCCGAACAGGAAAACGGTAAAAATAATATACGCGAAATCACTTATTTGAATTTTGTTCAAAATTTCATGCCAATTACAAGGAAGACTTTGTGTCAAGAAGTTAGTAAGGACGACGTTCTTAGGAAAGTAATGTTGTTTATACAATCCGGCTGGCCAACATTTTGTACCGATGAGCAGATTAAACCTTATTTTTCACGACGTAACGAGTTATATATCGATGCAGGGTGTATAGTATGGGGTTATAGATTAGTCATTCCAAAGAAATTGCAGGATTCTTTGTTGAAAGAGGTGCACAGCGGACACATGGGGATAGTTAAGATGAAGAGTATCGCACGAAGCATTGTGTGGTGGCCGGGCATCGGTGCGGCAATTGAAAGCGTCTGTAAAGCGTGTACCGCGTGTACAGCAGAGAGTACGGCTCCGGCTAGGGCGGTACCTCAACCCTGGCCATACGAGTCAGAGGTTTGGTCACGGTTACATGTCGATTTCATGGGCCCTATTCAAGGTGCCTCATTTTTGGTGTTAATTGATTCAACCTCGAAATGGATTGAAGTCTTTAAAATGAATAAAACTACGGCCGCTGACGTAATTCGCGTATTACGGGAAACATTTGCGCGTTTTGGACTACCGAAAGAGATAGTATCGGATAATGGGCCTCCGTTTTCTAGTAAAGAGTATGAGCGTTTTATGACTTTTAATGGTATTAAGATAACATTTGCGCCGGTATACCATCCTTCCTCGAATGGGGCCGCAGAGGGGGCAGTTAAACTGTGCAAGCGAGTAGTTCGGAAAGCTCTGCGCGATGGCGTCGATGTAGACGCAGCGTTACAGTCATATTTATTGTCGTACCGAAATGTAGACCACAGTACAACCGGGACGTCACCAGCGGTTCTTTTACAGCGTAGGACATTAAGGTCTCGTCTAGATCTATTGAAATGTAGAAGGCAAGTAGAAGATAAAGTTATTCAGAGTCAACGTAAACAGGTCGAGTATGCGGGAGGTACGTCTAGACAGTTGGATATCGGGGAGGAAGTGTGGGCACGTAATTACACAGGAGGGGAAAGATGGATAGGAGGGAAAATTGAACAAAAAGTAGGATCTCGCAACTATATAGTTGGTAGGGAAAATGGTCCACCCATCAAACGACATATCGATCAGCTTAAAAATAAATGGTCAAGCACGATTGATGTGTCCGTACCAAACTCTCCGATTTCGGTATAACCACCAAACGAATTTTCTACTGATACGACGACGGGAGGGGTGCCAGAACCGGTAACAAGCAATTCTGAGTTAAGGGTCGTGAGTGGTTTACCGTTGCCGGGTGCACCGGCCGCGCCCCCTACATTGCCGGCCTCCGGGGAGGGCCCCAGACCGATCCGCACTAGGAAACCCGTTAAAAGATACGGGTTCGACTTCAATTAGTATTATGATTTTATTCTTATTAACCTAATGCATAAGTGTATCTATAGGCTAAGTGGGGGGGTGTGACATATGTGGGTAGATTTAGTAATCAGGCGCCGACTGAATGTGGGTAGGCTTAATTCTTCGTTCTCGAATACATTCTATGTTGAACGGACGTGTTTCCTTGGTGCCTCCTCATCAGCCCCTACCCTGGCCAGAAGGCATATCTAACAAAAGGAACTCGGTCTTGTATCGAGTTATTCATTTGAATAAAAACCTTAAACGTATGAGTATAAGGTTTATATTGGAAAAATGCACGCACATATTCATAAAGTCCGCGAGTACTGAGGGGCCTACCGCGAATACCGCAGTACGCAAATTGCGGGCAACTTTCTCTTTTACTCCAATAGCGTAATTAGGGTGACAGAGAAAGATGCTCGCTATTTGCGAACTTCGTGGTACGTGGTAGGCCCTCTGTACACGGCCGCGATAACTTCAGTTATATTACCATGCTTCTTCATTTGAATTTATATTGGAGTGTAATGTTTCACAATTTTGAATCGGGTGCGTTTGCCGCGCGTATGCTTAATATTGCCATACAAAAACATTGAATTGAATATGGGTAAAATTTTATTGTATTTTACTATCATTAATACCAATTTTTGTAAAAACCTTTTAAAAAAAGATAAATTTTAATACAAAATCCAAGTATCTTATGTAGTCTCATCTCAAGTTTAATTATTTGATAACGAACGTTTCTTCAAAGAAAGTACTGTTTGTAGGTTTGTAGTATTAATAGGTTTTAGAAATCGTGGGTGAAAATGGAATTATGTTATGATAACACTCCCGTCGCGGTTGATACCAAGGCTTGTTGTTATTATTAGAGTTTTAAATATTTTTATGTGATTTTATTTAGTTTTGTGAACAAATTTTTGTGCAGTTACTAAGCCCGTGAAATTTTGTATGTTTTGGTGTATAATAGTATGGCAAAGGTGATTATTCATTAACTGCAAAATGTTGCGCCCAAGGATACACCTAGCGCACGCTTCACTTTTATCATGAAAAAAAGTACATACCTAATGATAAATTAGATTTTTTTTTGTTCCGAGTTACCTAGCCAGAATTTTCACGCGCCGCTACTGGTAAATATGCCTTTTGGACATATTGAGTGTTTTAATATCACTAGCGGTAATTGGGACGCATATGTGAGACGTGTTGAACAGTATATACAAGTTAATTCAATTTCTAACGCAGCGGCTAACGTGGACGATGACTCGCGAATGCGACGCGGCGCGGCGCGGCGGCCCAACGGCATTCGGAAATCGCCCACGTAGGACACTTCCGTAGGTATCAAACTCAATCAAAGGATTTAATTCACCCGTACCGCGCCGCGCCGCTTCGCGTTCGCGAGTTATGCGCTCAGGTAAGACACTGCCTAACACCTTGAAAGTAGCCACGTTAGTGACGGTTGTCGGACCAGAATGTTACGAGTTAATGTGCACCTGTGTGCACCGGTTAACCCCGAAACTAGAACATTTGAAGAGCTCGTAAGATTTGTAAAAAAACACCTCGAGCCTCTAAGGTCCGAGATAGCGGAAAGCCATTTGTTTCGACAGAGAACACAGCGGCAAGGTGAAAGTGTTCGAGACTACCTTCAAGCATTAAAATGTTTAGCAAAACCGTGCAATTTTAGCGGCTGCTTTGAGGTTTGCCTTCGTGATCAGTTCGTGTCGGGGCTGTTTAATGAAGATATGAGGTCCATCGGTTCAGCTCGGGCCAGGGCGCCGGCGCTGCCGCCGCGCGCGCCAAAACCAAGCAACGCGTCGGCGGCCACTGCAGCAAGGCGAGGTACGTCGATGGCAGGTGTCGATTCAAGCATTATTCGTGTGACAGTTGTGGACTAAAGGGTCACTTAAAGGTAATGTGCAAAGTTAAAAGTGCAGTCGGTAGTGGGAGTGGAAAGACAAGAGATCAGTTACATTTTAAAGACCCCGTAGACAGCGATAGCGATGCCAGCAACGATTGTCCTTTCTATAATTTAGTAGCGAGCAATGAGTGTGACGACCCGTTTCACGTGTCTAAAAGTGGCAAACTTGACATGTAACTTTGAAGTAGACACGGGAAGTAGAATTTTGGCCGATTACCGATTCAAAATCAACAGTTAATATTTCGTTCATATATTGGTCACCCCATTCGACCAATAGGTTATAATTGTGGCTATAATATGGAAACACTTAAACTGCATGTAATTAAAAACGGGGGACCGCCATTGATGGGTCAAACATGGATCGGAAAGTCAAAATTGTTATTCGATTGTCATAATATTGCAGATGACGACTCAATGGCGAGATCCTTGATAGATGAGTTCCCGGAGGTTTTTGCAGACGGGTTAGGGACATTTAAGTCCGAGTTACGTTTGCATTTAAAAGATAAAACGCCTGTGTAAACGTTCAAGATGTATGGTTTTGTGATGCGCTCCAGTACCGAATTTCGTCATCCGAGCACATATCTGCACCTATTCAAATCACTAATTCGCTCTCAACTAGAACATAATGTATCTGTTTGGAACCCTTATTACAATAAATATAACGAGGCCCTCGAGACCGTTCAGAAAAAATTTCTTAATACAATGTATTTTCGTTGTCATCGCAGTAGATTATCTTGTCCAGAGTTATTAAAGAAATATTGTATGTTAGATCTTAGCTCTAGGCGCTCATTACTTGAAGCATTAGTATTACACGGCATTTGTAATAATCAGTTTGACTGTATTGCTCTTAACAATAAACTTAGTTATAGAGTACCCAGCCGCAGTAGACAGCGAGAGGCGCGCCCGCACCAACTGTTCGTCACCGGCCGCTGCCGCACGCACGCTGGTGAGCGCGCTCCTCTGCGCAGACTTGTCAGCACTTACAATAAAAAATTTAATCACGTAGATATTTTTGGTTGTAGTTTAAATGTTTATAAAAACCGTATTATTGATGTTTTAACACACCCTATAAACTAAGTACTTCTTCTAGTTTCTTGTACTGTATTTCATGTACCTACCAAATACATAACCAACCATTCTATGTTTTTGTTGACACCAAGAGTCCTTAAGACTGTCGGTGTTTAGCTTTCGCTCTGAATTAATATTATTTATATTAATTAGTGGTAATCGCTGTGGGCCACACATATTGTAAACAATATAGTAATTATTATTGTAGTGGCTGTTTGTTTACCCTAATAAAGAGAAAAAAAGCGGCCAAGTGCGAGTCGGACTCGCGCATGAAGGGTTCCGTACAATTTAAGACGTATTATAAAAAAATCTTCTTACTAGATCTTGTTCAACATTTTACCACTTTGGACACACATTTTACCACTTTGGAAGTGTCTCTCGCGCAAACTATTCAGTTTAGAAAAAAATGATATTACCTAGGAACCTAAATATCATTTTTGAAGACCTATCCATAGATACCCCACACGTATGGGTTTGATGAAAAAAGATTTTTTGAGTTTCAGTTCTAAGTATGGGGAACCCCCAAAATTTATTGTTTTTTTTCTATTTTTGTGTGAAAATCTTAATGCGGTTCATAGAATACATCCACTTACTAAGTTTGAACAGTACAGCTCTTATAGTTTCGGAAAAAAGTGGCTGTGACAGAATCGGACAGACAGACGGACATGACGAATCTATAAGGGTTCCGTTTTTTGCCATTTGGCTACGGAACCCTAAAAAACAGTACGGACGTCTACGGCATATCACCTAACTTACTTCGATCAGTACCCCTAGTGTAAATGTAAATTTTATTGACATCATAACGTGACGAACGCGTTTGCGTAAAGTTTCATTTTGTATAGGATTTTGAGTTTCCAAAACGTCCCGCTTGGCGCGCTCTTTCTAAATCCAATACAAAATGAGACTAAACGCAAACGCGTACGTCACGTTTCAAAATCGAATTTATTTACACTAGGGGTACAGTTTCCTAACCTATTGCACTAATTGTAGCCTAGAAGAATCATAGAATACTTGGAGGTATAGCCCAACTCAGGTTCAAAATAAATAAATAAATAAATAAAAATAAATAAATAAATAAATATTATAGAACATTATTACACAAATTGACTAACTCCCACAGTAAGCTCAATAAGGCTTGTGTTGAGGGTACTTAGACAACGATATATATAATATATAAATATTTATAAATACTTAAATACATAGAAAACACCCATGACTCAGGAACAAATATCCATGCTCATCACACGAATAAATGCCCTTACCAGGATTTGAACCCGGGACCATCGGCTTCATACCCACGAGGCCAGACCGGTCGTCAAAAAAAAATGTTTTGTCGCGGAATTCCTATGTCCACCTCCTGTGTCCATCATCAGATGGTACCATAATATTGCATTGTCACTTAACTCACATATATACCTATGTGAAGTTTCAGCTACATCGAATACAGAATGACTCACGTTAGAACGGTCCGGGTCCGGGCGTAGGCTCCCAACACTTCGTTTTCTTAAGAAAGCAACTGTTCGTTTCTCCAGAAGCTTGCTGCCTGGCACAGCTAAACTGTGGAAGGAACTGTCGCCTGCGGTATTTCCGTTTCGGATGCAATTCAGTTCATTTTGACATTGACTAGCCACCTAACTCTACTCCTAGCGCCATCTTGTGAGAGAAAAAAAACCTAATTGCAATATATATCCGTTTACACTATATTGTGTATGCTTTTAAGAACTAAATTTAATTTTTTGTTGCAACAATATGAACTATTCTATATTTTAAAGTTATGCTGTCATATCACACTTGTAAAACAATTAAAACTTTACAAATCTGGCAACTCGATTTTTACACCATTGTATTGTTATTTTAAGCTCAATATTATGTCAATAGATGGTGATGGAGGTAGATTCTAGAACGACACGTCCATATTATCGTACATTCAATCAAACATAGCCGCGTACTGGCGTTTTGGATAGTTTTCAAAATGAATCATGATGGTTCTAAATCTACCTCTAGCGCCATCTCGTGACATAAAATAAACCTAATTGCAGTATACAGTATGTAACAGAACGGAAGGCAAAAAAATACACCCAATAATGTTTTGGTCATAGTGAGCAACTTTTACTATGGGACAAAACCTGAGATCACGAAAATAATTTGGCTGTTTCATACATTTTGCTGGTCTGATGTTGAAATTTCCTATGGGAGAGTCAATTTTTTTTCGTGACTTCGGGGTTGGTCCCATAGTAAGAGTTGCTCAGTTTGACCTAAACGTTAATGGGTCTCTTTCTTTGCCTTTTGTTTTGTTACGTGCAGTACTTATTTTGTTATTATAAGTATTATAACACTGTAGTACCTGGGCGACCGAGCATTGCTCGGTTATAACTATTTATTGTAATATGGTGGTGTATAGGTGATAATCTTATCTACATTTTTTTACTATTTTAAATATTGTCTAAAACAATAAAAATAAAAAAATTATATAAAGCTTGATCATATAACAAAAAAAGTTAGTCGCCGGGCGAGATTCGAACCCGTAACACTCGCTTAGCAGTCCGCGTCTTAACCCGCTGGTCCATACGGACAGTGGCCGACAACACGAAATTAGCGACCATATTCTGCGTAGAAAGAAAAACGCATGAAAACTCGAAAACACGCGTTTTCCCAAACATAAGACTAATCTAGATTGATTGTTTACCCCCAAAAACCCCCATGTACCAAATTTCTGCAAAATCGTTAGAGCCGTTTCCGAGATCCCGGAAACATATATACATATATATATATATATATATACAAGAATTGCTCGTTTAAAGGTATAAGATTATGTAGGCATGTTTTGATTTGAAAAACTTACTACTTATGGTTTGTCATACAAGGGGCTAATTTGTTGTTTAACCTCTCGTGCTAATATTGATACCCGTGCCAGCAAAAGATTATTAAACTGAACCACGAGTGCAGCGAGTGGTTCGAAAAATGGAATCTTGAGTGTTGCGAGGGTTCAAGGCACAAGGTGAAACAACTTTTTTCACCACACCAACAAAGAAAATACTAACTGTAAATTATCAAACTATATCAAAGCAAATCAATTCAGAAGTCTGTTATTTAATATAGGTATTTATCATTCAAATCATCATTAAAAAGCGGCCAAGTGCGAGTCGGACTCGCGCATGAAGGGTTCCGTACAATTTAAGATGTATTAAAAAAAAATCTTATTAGATCTTGTTCAACATTTTACCACTTTGGAAGTGTCTCTCGCGCAAACTATACATTTTAGAAAAAAATGATATTAGAAACCTCAATATCATTTTTAAAGACCTATCCATAAATACCCCACACGTATGGGTTTGATGAAAAAAGATTTTTTAAGTTTCAGTTCTAAGTATGGGGAACCCCCAAAATTTATTGTTTTTTTTTCTATTTTTGTGTGAACATCTTAATGCGGTTCATAGAATACATCCACTTACTAAGTTTGAACAGTATAGCTCTTATAGTTTCGGAAAAAAGTGGCTGTGACAGAATCGGACAGACAGACGGACATGACGAATCTATAAGGGTTCCGTTTTTTGCCATTTGGCTACGGAACCCTAAAAAGTCAATTCTACCAGCCAACATAAGGACATAACTCAAAATTTGCATTTGATTTGCACCACAAGTGTATAAAATGCAACTTTCTCACCAGTTTTTGAACAATAAAGAGAGCATGCTAGTGTTGTAAAAATAACTATTTTAATGCAATTAATCTGGGGGCACGGCAGTGCCCCCGCCAAGTCAAGCGCGAACCAAACACTGCCGTACCATGCTTTACTGGAACCATTTCGCCGCATTTTCAGGCCCCTATTTGAGAACCTCTGGATAAAACCAGAACGCAGAAATTCCAATTCGTCATCCAGTAAGCTATAATCACATACTTAAAATCCAAAATTTCAAGTCTGTAGGTCATTTAGTTCCGAAGTTAAGCGAAAGCAAAGTTTCGCTTTTATGACACTCACTCACTCACTCATGATCATCAAAATAGAACTAGTGCTTCCCATAAACTCAGAGAGCTGAAATTTGGTACAGAGTTAGGATTTAATGGCCACATAAAGGGAAAACTATAAAAACTAGGATAATCGAAGATCTGGAGTACCTGGTGACCCTGATTAGAAACCAAAATAATAATAAAAAAACTACTTCTAAAAAGAAAAAAACTGTGTCAAATAAGAAAATCTAGTAAAATAAATCAATAAGCCCACGTTTCTACAAAAAGAAGTGAAATCCCACCAAAAGCAAGCAAAGCAACCTTCTTTTGTTTTTAAGGTCAAATTGTGACACAACGTCTTGGCATCCAACCATCAACTAGCTTCAGTTAGCTTGGTACGGTGATTTGTTGTGCATATTCGTTGCTAAGCAACGACGTTGGCGCATCGCGCTGGCGCGTGGACTTACGCGCGTAAGGTTATTGTACACCGCTGGTAGAGTGGCGAGCCGAGTAGGTCGCCACAAAACAAATTGACTATAATTTTTTGTTTTAATTGCAAGTTTGAGAAAAGCACTATACATATCTTGGCGAGAAACGGGGTTGCCGGCCGCGTATCTCTATCCGGCTTCAGCCGTATATATCTACTTGGCCTGCAACCCTACGTTTCCCGGCCTCTATAGTAATGTACTAGTATTTTATATTTAGAGCTATAAAAAAAGCTAAAAAAGCTGCCATTTATGTATTTCTTGTTGTTATTCAAACAGGCAGGCGACAATACTGGCACAGTTTGTTACAAGAAAGTCATATTATGATTCTTGTTAGATGGCTCATTAGGGAAAGGGCTTATAACGACTACAAAAGATGTTGTTAATTGAAAACCCCAGTGACCCAGGTGACTGTAACCATAGCAACGAGTGACATGAAAATGTTTTTTCACCCATTCCACATTTCCGTAGGGCAAGCGTTTACGCGGTACGTCAGATAAACAGTGAATCTACAGTCGTCTCTCTTTCTATTTCTCGACATTTTTGACACACGACATTTTTAGGAAACCCAAGGTCTCGAGAGTGTTCGCGCATCAATGTACTCAGATTTTTGCTGGACTCCACTACCGTTTAAGACGCAAGCAAATAATCAAGGATGATGGTCGCAAGTTCGCAACATTAGGCAGTTAATTTTCCTTTTCTGTTCCACCTTGAGGTCCCATGGTACAAGAGCCCTTTGTTTTGTTGTAATTTATTGTAAGTCATTTAATGACGGAGCATTCTGCCTTCGTATAAATTGTGAGGCAATGTGAATTCTCAATTCCCTTCTTCCTCACGTTGTCCCGGCATTTGCCACTGCTCATGGGAGCCTGGGGTCCGCTTGACAACTAATCCCAAGATTTGGCGTAGGCACTAGTTTTTAAGAAAGCGACTGCCATCTGACCTTCCAACCCGGAGGGTAAACTAGGCCTTGTTGGGATTAGTCCGGTTTCCTCACGATGTTTTCCTTCACCGAAAAGCGACTGGTAAATATCAAATGATATTTCGTACATAAGTTCCGAAAAACTCATTGGTATGAGCCGGGGTTTGAACCCGCGACCTCCGGATTGCAAGCCGCACGCTCTTACCGCTAGGCCACCAGCGCTTCGGAATGTGAATTCGCAATACAACAGTATAAAATCCTACTTCATATATCGCTCCCTCATCTTTCTTGACGCTGAATACTGAGGATTACTCAGTTACTTTAATCGGTGTGTCAAATAGTTTGTGCAGCTGGCATTAATTAATAATCGATGTATAATTGACAAGTGTAACATACATAATACAAAAAAACATATTGTAATCCAAATACCAACTTGGAATAGCTAATTAACAACACTCAAGGTCACGCCGATTTCACGCCGATCATTAATCGGCGGAGGCGGCGTGCCAAAAAAGCCCGGCGGCGGCGGCGCGCCGGCGCGGCGCACACGTCTAACCCGGCCAAATTACGTTGGTTGTTTTGCTATGTTGTTAGAAATGTTAAAACGTCTTTTTAGGGTTCAGTGGTCAACTAGGAACCCTTATAGTTTTGCCATGTCCGTCTGTCCGAGGCTTTGGTCCGTGGTCGTTAGTGCTAGAAAGCTGAAATTCGGCATACAAATCAATAAAGCCGACAAAGTCGTACAATAAAATCTATTTTTTTTTGCTTTAACCCTACAGTGTGGCATATCATTGGAAAGGTCTTCCAAAACTAATAGGGGTCTTCAACAAGCATTTTTTGATAAAGTGAAGATATTCGGAGATAATCGCTCCGAAAGAAAAAAAAAGTAATAAAAGCAGCCAAGTGCGAGTCGGACTCGCCCATGAACGGTTCCGTACCATTTAAGACGTATTAAAAAAAAATACTTACTAGTTCTCGTTCAAACCAATTTTCGGTGGAAGTTTGCATGGTAATGTATATCATATATTTTTTTTAGGTTTATCATTCTCTTATTTTAGAAGTTACAGGGGGGGGGGGGGGACACACATTTTACCACTTTGGAAGTGTCTCTCACGCAAACTATTCAGTTTAAAAAAATGATGTTAGAAACCTCAATATCATTTATCAAGACCTATCCATGGATACCCCACACGTATGGGTTTGATGAAAAAAGTTTTTTTGAGTTTCAGTTCTAAGTATGGGGAACTCCCAAAATTTATTGTTATTTTTTCAATTTTTGTGTAAAAATCTTAATGCGGTTTATATAATACATCTACATACCAAGTTTGAACAGTATAGCTCTTATAGTTTCGGAAAAAGTGGCTGTGACATAATCGGACAGACAGACGGACATGACTAAAATTACTCGTATAATAAATATCTCATTGCTAACATTTACCCATATAACAAAACTGAAAAAAATAACATTTTAAAAATTATTAATATGCATGTAACCAGTTTGAACCCGTAGCGCCATCTATCCGTAGAACTAGCAGAAAACTGCAACAATTAAATGCTGAAAGAGATTATTTACCCGACAAGCGACGCCAATGGGAAATGTGTTTATCAGTATATGTATGTGTATACATTCAGTGATAAGCTTATTCTTATTAATATCGAAACTATAAAACCATTAAAATCGATAAATCTTGCAATTCGGCTTATACACATTTAGGTATATTGGCCCTTTCAGTTCAATAAGTAGCAAAAGGGTAGATTCTAGAAGGATTCCGCAAAATTATGGAACATTCAAGAAAAATATAGCTGCTACGTTTTCGATAGTTTTCAATATGAAGCAAAGTTCAAGTTACATTTAGATCAAATATATACCTCTAACGCCATCTATTGACGAAGAAAAGTAGTAGAAGTACCAGTATAACACGTAGTATTAGTAGCAGTAGTACACGTTTTAAATATCAATATTTTATGATGAATTCTAATTTTACTCGTTGATTGTGAGCAGACAGATACTTATTTTGTTTCTCATAAGGACTCGTCATTCTTCACGTTTAGCCGAGATATATATTTTTTAATCTTATTTAATATATTCATTGTCACTTAATCAATTTTGCTATTGATTTTAGTGGTAAAAGTCAAATTTGAATAAGTAAAATAACTAAAATTATATTATGAATAATATGTCTCATTGATGGTATTTAAAAATTGTATAATATATGCATATTATTACGTAACTAATTTAAACCCATAGTGCCATCTATCCGTAGAAGTAGGTCTTAACTTCAACAATTGAATGGTGAGAGATAGTTATTTAGCCGACAGACAACGCAAACGAGGGTAATGTGTTTATTTAGTATATGTATGTATGTATGAAAATTCAGTGATAAATTTATTCTAATTAGTTTTAAATATGTTTGTAACCCATAACTTCATAACTTGCATACCTGGCTTATCTGTCAATGTAAGTTGATTAAGTCATTAGTTTTTGTTTTTTTTTTCAATGTTTTCTTTTATTTTTAAACGACTTCAAGATTTCAAAAGAGGAGGTCATCAATTCGGTTGTGTTTTTTTTTTTAATGTTTGTTACTCCATAACTCCGTCATTTCTGAACCGATTTCGAAAATTATTTTTTTGTTTGAATTAATATATATACAGATTGGTCCCGTTTTTGTCAAAAATAAGTTCTGATGATGCGATCCATGAGGAATCGAGGGAACTCTTCAAATGTGAAAGGCATACATATAGTGATTTTTATATTTTCTGTAACAAATCAAGCATTTACATTTAAAAAAACCGGCCAAGAGCATGTCGGGCCCCGCTCAGTGTAGGGTTCCGTAGTTACTCTTCCGTCACAATAAGCTAAACTGGAGCTTAAAGTATAGTAAATTGTTAATCAAGGGATGAAACGGTACCTTTCACCCGAGTTAAACAAATAGGCAAATTTGCATAATCAGTAACTATAATTAAAGTAAGTCTTTTTACTATGAAGGGATTTTTTTTTTGCGATAACTCAAAAACACCTAAACTGATCATGTCCGCTATAGTTTTCATTTAATGTATTTGTTAAGCTCTACTTCCACGATTTTTTTCATATTTTTTGGACCCATGGTTCAAAAGTTAGAGGGGGGGGGACACATTTTTTTTTCTTTCGGAGCGATTATCTCCGAATATATTCACTTTATCAAAAAATGTTTCTTGAAAACCCCTATTCATTTTGAAAGACCTTTCCAACGATACGCCACATTCTAGGGTTAAAGCAAAAAAAAAAAAATTCACCCCCACTTTACGTGTAGGGGAGGTACCCTAAAAAAAAAATTTTTAGATTTTATTGTACGACTTTGTCGGCTTTATTGATTTATATATCCATGCCAAATTTCAGCTTTCTAGCACTAACGACCACGGAGCAAAGCCTCGGACAGACAGACAGACAGACAGACAGACGGACATGGCGAAACTATAAGGGTTCCTAGTTGACTACGGAACCCTAAAAAGTGACATTTGATGAAGTGGAACTGCTGATAATGATCAGAGTGGAACTCTTCAACGACGCATAGTACACGTTTGGCGATTTCTCCTCTTCGTTGTGTTTGTTAAGTAAATGAAATTTTCAAAACAATTTTATGTCAAGTTCGAGTTCTGACGATGGGGTCCATGAGGAATCGAGAGAACTCTTCAAATATGAAAGGCACACATATAGTGATTTTTGTATTTTCTTTGACAAATCAAGCAATTACATTTAAAAAAGTGACAAGTGATGAAGTGGAACTGCTGATGATGATCAGAATGGAACTCTTCAATGATGCATAGTTCACGTTTGGCAACTTGTTCTCTTCGTTGTGTTTGTTAAGCAAATTAGATTTTCAAGACAATTTTTTGTCAAGTTCGAATTCTGACGATGGGGTCCATGAGGACTCGAGGGAACTCCTCAAATGTTAAAGGCATATATATATAGTGATCTTAGTATTTTCATTAACAAATCAAGTATTTACATTTGTAGAAGTGACATTTGATGAAGTGGAACTGCTGATGATGAACAGAACGAAACTCTTCAATGATGCATAGTTCACGTTTGGCAACTTGTTCTCTTTGCCAAGCAGTTAGGTTTTCAAGGCTCATTTTTATATTTCTATCCTATTTCGTTTTTAGGGTTCCGTAGCCAAATGGCATAAAACGGAACCCTTATAGTTTCGCCATGTCCGTCTGTCTGTCTGTCTGTCTGTCTGTCCGAGGCTTTGCTCCGTGGTCGTTAGTGCTAGAAAGCTGAAATTTGGCATGGATATATAAATCAATAAAGCCGACAAAGTCGTACAATAAAATCTAAAAATTTAATTTTTTTTAGGGTACCTCCCCTACACGTAAAGTGGGGGTGAATTTTTTTTTTCGCTTCAACCCTAGAGTGTCAGGTATTGTTGGAAAGGTCTTTCAAAACTAATAGGGGTTTTCAAGAAACATTTTTTGTTAAAGTGAATATAATCGGAGATAATCGCCCCGAAAGAAAAAAAAATGTGTCCCCCCCCTCTAACTTTTGAACCATAGGTCCAAAAAATATGAAAAAAATCGTGGAAGTAGAGCTTAAGAAAGACAGTAAATGAAAACTATAGCGGATATGATCAGTTTAGCTGTTTTTGAGTTATCGCAAAAAGTTTTCCCTTCATAGTAAAAAGACTTACTTTAATTAGGTACTGATTATGCAAATTTGCCTATTTGTGTAACTCGGGTGAAAGGTACCGTTTCATCCCTTGGTTAACAATTTACTATACTTTAAGCTCCAGTTTTTTTTTTATGGTAGAGGAGGCAAACGAGCAGGCGGATCACCTGATGGTAAGCGATTACCGCCGCCCATGGACACCTGCAACACCAGAGGGGTTGTAAGTGCGTTGCCGGCCTTTGAGATGGGAGTACGCTCTTTAGTTTAGCTTATTGTGACGGAAGAGTAACTACGGAACCCTACACTGAGCGTGGCCCGACATGCTCTTGGCCGGTTTTTTAAATAATTATCTGGTGCTTTATTTCATGCATGGTGTGAAATAATTTATCTTAAATACAGTCGAATACCCTATTGCGGGTATCTTACCAGTCAACCATAGGGCAAATCTGAAATGTGTCAAGGTGGGTGCAGTGGCAAAAAAAAACATATTACCTCCTTTTCTACATAATTAGGCGTAGGATGCTGTCTTTTTAATTTCATTTTATGAAATCTAAAATCAACATTGAAGTCAGTTTTTTTTTCTTAAAAATTATCATTTCCTTTAGTAATTAACGTAGCTTTTAAGTTCATACTAATAAAGATATGGATCAATGATCTGAGTAAATCGGTTTTTTTTTTTTTTAGAAAATGAAAATTTGGCCATTACCATTTGCATGCTACGCTTATTGACCAGTATTCCATATACCTAGCAGCCTGTACTGTAGGCATGACGTAGAGTTCAACGTATGCAAAGGTTACGACCTAATTGAAGGACTTAAATAATAATTATTTATGCATTTGCTAAATGTCAGTACACGTAGATGACTACTATATAAACCCTTTATATCTTGAATAAAGCAGTTAGTATTGAACCGAGCTCCTGAGTATCAATTACTACCCCTAACGCCTCGCATTTCATGGCGACCTTGCCAGGACCACTCGTTGAATTTATGGCTTTGCTAGTCACAACATTAAAATGTAAGTTATGTGTTGTGCAAATGTTTTAAAAACGTCGTGGATGCATCGCATCGACAGTGTCTGTCGGTGCGATTAATCCGCAGCACGTAACGCAAATAATGCGATCCTTCTTTAGAAGTTACAGAGTGCCTATCGCGAACCACGTTCGGCGTGTTGCGTCCCTGTCACACTTACGTACGAATTTACAAGTGCGACAGAGAGGCACTTATATTATGAAAATTGCTCAAAACTACGTAGATTTTCCTGATCTGAAGGGTAGCACCAACAGTCTTCTAAACGCATTTTTCGTCAGAGTAGACTGCCCACTGATGAGGCGTTTGAACCAACTGCATGAACCCAACGACCCAACCACAGGTACCATGTAGCAGGAGCTCAGCTAAAAAGAGTGGATTCCGTGAGAGACTTGGGAGTACACATAGCAGCTTGTTTCAGAGACCATATTGTCAGTGTGTGTAAAAAGGCGTTCAAAATTCTGGGTTTTGTGCTGCGCCGAGCAGTGGGCTTCTCGGACGTGAAAGCCGTGTCGGCGCGGCGTTGTACAATGCCCTGGTAAGAAGCAAATTAGAGTGCAACGCAGCAATATGGGCTCCGCATGAGGCCAAATACCGACCCGCGAGCCAAGTGATCCACCGTCCAGGGTAATAGTTTATTATTACACCACACGTTAGTGGTAACAACAATGTTACATCAAAATTTTTAAATAAATAAAATAAATCATTACGAAAAAAGTAATAAACGATTACCGCATGTTGACGTATATATACATATATATATGTCCGGTCTGCGTACAACACCACAGTTGACGTTCGCGAGAGTTCAAAGACTATAATCCGTCTATATAATACGGAGGAGGAGAGGATAAGCTGTAACGGCGCGGATTTTTATGCCGGTCGAAGCGCAACTCTCTCCTCCACAAAATAGTAGACGTTAATAATCTCAAACATTTTAAATACGCGACGCGAGATCGAAATTATAGATCTCTCCTGTGTGTGTGTGTGACGTAAACTGGACACATATATATATATATATATATATAATTGTTTCATGTTAACGGATTATTTTTGTTATAAATGTTTGTATGTATATATACCATACCAACATATAATATACACGTTAATGATCCTTCCGCAGGTTCCCCTACGGAAACCTTGTTACGACTTTTACTTCCTCTAAATGATCAAGTTTGGTCAACTTCCCAGCAACGCCGACGGCCGTGAAGCCACCGCGTGTCGGTCCGAAGACCTCACTAAATCATTCAATCGGTAGTAGCGACGGGCGGTGTGTACAAAGGGCAGGGACGTAATCAACGCGAGCTTATGACTTGCGCTTACTAGGAATTCCTCGTTTTGGGGGATAATTGCAAACCCAAATCCCCAGCACGAAGGAGTTTCAACGGGTTGCCCGGGCCTCTAGGCCAAGGAGAACATGCTGATACCTTCAGTGTAGCGCGCGTGCGGCCCAGGACATCTAAGGGCATCACAGACCTGTTATTGCTCAATCTCGTGCGGCTCGAAACCGCCGGTCCCTCTAAGAAGAATTTTAATACGTCGCCAGTGAGTTGCGCGACCGCGAACGGCCGCGCGCACCTAAATGACGACGCCTATTTAGCAGGCTAGAGTCTCGTTCGTTACCGGAATTAACCAGACAAATTGCTCCACCAACTAAGAACGGCCATGCACCACCACCCACCGAATCAAGAAAGAGCTGTTCTGTCATCTGT
Organism: Cydia pomonella; assembly: GCF_033807575.1. Taxonomy (NCBI): domain Eukaryota; kingdom Metazoa; phylum Arthropoda; class Insecta; order Lepidoptera; family Tortricidae; genus Cydia; species Cydia pomonella. The sequence continues at coordinate 14,300,340 of NC_084724.1, read as the reverse complement.
CAATCCTTCCGGTGTCCGGGCCTTTTGCAATATCGCGATGATTAATCGATATACCGTCATCGATAAAATTCAAAAATTCGCATGATTCCCTACTTTTTTTTTCGTCTTTTATAATGTCTAACGGCAGGCGTGACAAATTATCTGCTAAACAGTTTTGTTCCGATTTAACGCAAGCTATCTCATAGTCGTACCCGCTTAAAATTACCGCCCACCGCTGCAATCGTCCCGCTACCATTTGCGGTATACTTTTATGCTGGCTAAAAATGTGCGCTAACGGTTTACAGTCCGTAACTAAGGTAAACCGTCTACCAAAAAGGTAGTGATGAAATTTTTGAACGCCAAAAATTATTGCAAGACCCTCACGACATATTTGTGCATAATTTCGTTCGGGCGGTTGAGCGCCCGCGAGGCGTGGGCCACTGGCAGATTACCCCCTTCGCCCCTTCACACCGCTGCACCAGCGCCGCCCCCACCCCATACGGAGATGCGTCACAATAGAGCCATAGAGGTGCATCAGGTTTATAATGCATTAACATCGGTTTTGCGGCTAACATTTGTTTCACTTTCATGAATGCTTCGTTGCATTCCCGAGACCACAAAAACTTGTTATGTTTTTTTAGTAGCTCGTAAAGCGGGTGTAAAACGGTACTTATATTAGGTATGAATTTGGCATAATAATTGACCAAGCCTAAGAATGCCTTTAAACGCGATACGGTGTCTGGTACTGGGGCTGCCTGAACGGCATCTATTTTGCTCGTCTGTGTGCTCAGGCCCTTTGCATCGATAACGTAACCTAGATAAGACACCGATTTTTGGAAAAAAATGCATTTATTTTGTGCAACTCTTAATCCTGCCTCAGACAATATTTTGAATACCGATATCAGGCGTTTGTAATGATCATCGTCGTTAACTCCCGTGACCAAAATATCATCGCAATACACTGCAATAAGGTTCATATTCTTGAATAGGCTATCCAGGACGCGCTGAAATTTACTCATATTACACTTAATACCGAACGGTAATCTATTGTAACAAAAGTTACCCTTATGAGTCACGATTACGCACAGCTGTTTAGATTCTTCTGTAAGCGGTAATTGCTGATAAGCATGACTCAAATCTATTTTGCTGAAAAGTTGTCCTCCTTGCAAATTAGAGAATATTTCATCGATACGAGGTATCGGGTATTTGTCATCCTCTAATACCGGGTTTAGTGTTACTTTAAAATCCCCGCACAGTCTTACCTCACCTGATTGTTTGATAACGGGCACGACGGGCGTCCCCCACTCGCTAGTCTCCACCGGCGAGATGACCCCGTCCGCCTGCAGGCGCTCCAGCTCGGCCTCCACTGCGGCGCGCAGCGCGTGCGGCACGGCCCGCGGCTTGCAGAACACGGGCCGCGCGTCACTGGCCACTTTTAGTTGTATGGGCTTACCTGTGAACTTGCCAGTTCCCTGCGCGAACACCTGCGGGAACTCTCGAGCCAGCTGTGTCACTACACCCTCACGAGCGTTATTAATACTATATATCGTCTCGGGAGCCTCAGGACTGCATTGTATACCTAACGCCGTCATCCACCGACGTCCGATAATGGGCGGGCTGTCGTCTGAGTCTATTACGACTAACTTTAAATTTGATTTCTTTTTATTGCCATACGTAAACTTCCCACGACATAATGCCCTTCGGTGTAACTTTTGTCCCGCGTACATTTTTAAATTTGTCTTAGGAGGTAACAAATTAACATTTTTAAACAGCTGATTAAAATAACTACTAGACATAGCGCTTATCGCAGCACCACAGTCCAGCTGCATGCGCACCTTGACTCCGTTCACCGTCACAGTGCGCCACCATGGTTGATCACCGCCGGTGTTGTCGTCTATAGAGTACAAACGGCACGTCGTACTCGTCATCGGCGTCCTCCGACCCGCCGTTTTCGCTTGTGTCCCTAGACTCCATACACACGTTGACGCTATGATGTTTCCTGTTTTTACACGCTTTCGCAATATGTCCCTTCTTGCCACACACGTAGCACTCCGTGTTCATGAATGAGCAGCTCCTCGGATGGTGGCCGCCGCCGTCAACGCGCACCGCGTGCACGTCCTCTTCTCGCGTCGACATCGGCGCCGATGTCGCGCTCCCAGCGCCACTGCTGGGTCCGCTCGCTTTCGAGTCTCGATCCGCCGCCTCTAACGACGTCGCTATTTCCACTGCGCGGCTGAATGTTAATTTATCCTCAGTTAACAGCTTGAAACGTATCGCATCACGTAGGTTCTCTTCTAAGTACGTAGAACCGGAGAAATTGCATTTTTGAGCAAGCTGCTCGAGTTGCGCCACGTACTCATTAATTGACTGGTCAGTCGTTTGCTTACATGCCCGAAATATCATACGCTCTGCCAGCTCGGATCGTTTCGGTGATAAATGTTCGCGCACTTTTGTCACCTTTATCCGGCTCCGATGGATAGCACAAATCTGTTATTAAATCCAAAGTTTCAGTCCCGACCACCGCGATAAAGTACTGCGCCCGAGCGTCCGGTTTTACGTTGGTTATATCAAACCATGCCGTTAACTGACTAATGTATGTATTCCACTTTCCCGGACGTAAATTAAATTCTCTAATGTTAAAAGGTAGTGTTTTCGACATCCTCGTTAGCCAATGTTATGTACTGGGAATTAATATATGGGAGTCAAATAACACAGCACGCGAGTATATTCAAGACTGATTTATTGTTCTGCCGTAGGTAGGCGCGTAATCTTAACCCTACCCTTATTTGATACATCGCATTAATCTTTCTTGAATTATATAAAATGTACAATTATTAATGCAGTTTCATACATCATGTAATATCAATTAGATATACGAGTATGTATAGTGATCAAGTAAGAACATCATGCATGTCTTTAATTGCAAGGATGCAGCATAGTAGAACGAAAACAAAAACATGTATACTTAGCATAAAGAATCTAGTACAATATGCAGTTAGCTTGGCCCATCTTCAATTTCTATTTGCACTTTGTTCCTCGTACATACACGTTGCACACGTGACAGACAGGAAATGATAAGCAGCACTTTGTGCAGAGACGAAGAAGCGTTCACTGTTTTAATAACAGCAAGCGTCATGACTCAATAATGTAAATGTCACCCGAGGCACGGTATCATCGTAGATGTGATTCTGTAGAGTGAGTCAACGGGTCAGGTGAACTTCTAACCCAGAGGGCCACGTCAAACCAGCTTTCTTTGGATTATGCAAGTTATCGAGGGGCGTGGCTATGGGCATGGCGCACCCAGGTTATATCTCGAGCTTGGATTTCCTTTGTACTATATATACTCTGTAATATATCATCATGCACCTGGTGCTCTATGTTCGCCTACCGCTCTATTATATATCATTGCGATTGCAGATAATGAATAAGTGTAGGTGATTGTTCAAGAACCGTACAACAAGGAAATCCCATTTTTATTTTATCTTTTACATTGTGAAGATGTACTCTTATTTGTGGTATAAAATGCTACCTGAAATACTCATGAAATTCATTTGACACACATTGACGACAATTATATGCTCATGGCATGAAACAAAGAGCAAAACTGTTGAGTTACTGCAAACTGATGTAACAAGTTGGCAAAATGAACAGAACGAGACAAAAGTTTACACAGTAAACAAAAACAAGATATACAAGATGTTAATGAAATATCATAAATATAATTCAGTGAAGTTTGTTTACCTTCCGATGGCTGGCTTGCGATAGTAAAAGCCTGGTGATGCAAAAGGTGAGTTATCACAAGACTTGGTTTTGTAACATATTGATAAAACGATTTCAGTAATGTCGCAGAAATATTAAAACGCGAGACGAAAGAGTTTACCCAGTAAACAAATGGATGGACACTACGTTAAAAACGTCTTAAACTATTGATTGCTGTTTGTAAGAAGGAGGGAGGAGGACTGCAGAGTTAAAGCGAAATCATACTACAACTGAATCTGGCAAGACATAATAAATAATTAAAGAAGTTTTTTTCCTTCGGTTTATTTTTCTTTTGTCTCTAAAGCTAAATCGGTTAAATAACAAAAAATACGTTCGACCCACGACATACGTTCCACTTACGCACCGGTTCTCGTATATATATTATTTAAAAGAAAAAAAACCCGAAGGAAAAAAAACTTCTTTAATTATTTATTGTCTTGCCAGATGCAGTTAGTTGTTAGTATGATTTCGCTTTAACTCTGCAGTCTTCCTTGCTCCTTCTTACAAACAGCAATCAATACTTTAAGACGTTTTTACTGGGTAAACTCTTTCGTCTCGCGTTTTAATATTTCTGAGACATTACTGAAATCGTTTTATCAATATGTTACAAAACCAAGTCTTGTAATAACTCACCTTTTGCATTACCAAGCTTTTACTATCGCAAGCCAGCCATCAGAAGGTAAACACAAACTTCACTGAATTATATTTATGACATTTCGTTAACATCTTGTATATCTTGTTTTTGTTTACTGTGTAAACTTTTGTCTCGTTCTGTTCATTTTGCCAATTTATTACATCAGTTTGCAGTAACTCAACAGTTTTGCTCTTTGTTTCATGCCATGAGCATATAATTGTCGTCAATGTGTATCAAATGAATTTAATGAGTAAGTATTTCAGGTAGCATTTTATACCACAAATAAGAGTACCTCTTCACAATGTAAATGATAAAATAAAAATAGGATTTCCTTGTTGTACGGTTCTTGAACAATCACATACACCTATTCATTCTCTGCAATCGCAATAATATAATCGAGCGCGGTAGGCGACATTGTAAAGAGAGCACGAGGTGCATGATGATACATTACGGGGTATATACAGTACAAGGAGAATCCAAAGCTCGAGATATAACCTGGGTGCGCCATGCCCATAGCCACGCCGCCGTTTGACGTGGCCTTCTGGGTTAGAAGTTCATCACCTGACCCGTTGACTCGCTACAGAATCACATGTATCATGGTACCGGGCCTCGGGTGAAATTTACATAGAGTTTTATGACGCTTGCTGTTATTAAAACAGTGAACGCGCTTCTTCGTCTGCACAAAGTGCTGCTTAACATTTCCTGTCTGTCACGTTTGCAACGTGTATACGAGGAATAAAGTGCAAATATAAATTGAAGATGGGCGCCAAGCTAACTACCATATTATATAACAACAGTGTTAGATGTTATGACACTTTCATCACACGGTACATAAAAGTGTCTTTATTAGTCAGATTTTACTCACTTAAATAACTTTAACAGAACAAATATTTCGCGGCGTGAGAACAAACAATGCGCCATGCACAACAAGAGCAAACCTCGCGCGGCGCGCGCAGTGTCGCGCATAAATAACAATTGCAACAACCCTCGCGCGGCGCGCGCTGTGTTGTGTTTCAATACTGTGTGGTATGCCCCCCTCCCGCGCGCCTCGCCGATTAGCGAGATCGCTCGATATAGCTTACTTTATCATTTTACATTTCGCCCGAGCAAGCGGAAACGGAGAAATAATTTAGTATTTTATTTCTTGCGGTAAAGAAATGGTATTAATAATCACCTTGTAAAAATATATGTCATTCTAAACAAGTAATATAGCCTAGGAAAAATAAAAAATAAAATTATAATTGTTTTTAATTACTATATTTTGGAGAAAACAATTACGTACAAATCTGGAACAACTGCACTGCAGTGTAGAGTTTTGTAGTTGCCAAATTTGGAACAATATGCAGTACAGCTGCGCATATTTAATCAACACTTTTAACCAAAATAAATAAATCCTTTTTTAGTTGATATAGTATAATACTTTTTGCAAACATTTATTGCTAAAATTAAATTCCTTGAAGCAATTACGATCTTTGTTTAGACACCTTTTGGCACATGACATGGGTTTTTTGTATGCAGCCCGCTAACTTGCATCATTGGCGATCTGACATCCATTCTGGCCAATGGTTAAAACCATCTTCAGCTACTTCATTGTATGTATATATTTCTGGGTGGTTTCTGACTGGGTAGGTGGTGGTGATAGTGGGTAGGTGAATAAAACCAAGTAACATCTTGTGCTCAATATTTAATCTTCTAAATTAGAAATATTTACTTCCTGGACTTGTTATATATATTAAATTTATGCAATAGTAACGCTTTTCACCTACCAGCATTATCCTAAGTAATTTCTAAAAAGTTACACTGAACTCCTGCATTTCACTTTCACATAATAGCACAAATGTCACAAGCAGCTTCAATAAAAAATTCTATCTCAGAATTGACCAATATGTTCCAAAACCAAATGTCCGCTTTCCAAAGAAGCCTCGAAAATGCAGATCCGACCAACCCTACAGTTGCCTCCGTGTCAGCGAGCTTCATTGCGTTTAAGGACTTTGTGATGAAGTCCCTCCAGACTCTCCAGAAGCATGTCGAACTTCTAACGCGTCAGGTGGACCACATGGAGACACGCGCACGCCGGAAGATGCTGCTGGTTCATAGCGTAGACACAGCGAACCTTGCTGTTAGCCGGTTGCAGGCTGACTTTTCTGTTGCGGAATTTGAACGCAGCCATCGGTTGGGCAGACGCGGTAGGCGCGGTAAGAAACCTCGCGCTATCCTCATCAAATTTAAGGAGACTACCACCAGAGACGACGTGTGGTTCGGCAAGGCTGCGCTGAAGGGCACGGGGATGACGCTAGGCGAGTTTCTGACTGCGCCGCGTCACAGCGCCTTCATGGAAGCACGGGAACTGTTTGGAGTACGAAATTGCTGGACCTCGAACGGCGATGTAATTGTTCTCGGAAAGGATGGCGTGCGTCGTCGCGCAAACAGCGTTTCTGACGTTAGGGCCCTGCCGGATGCGCCTGCGTTGTCTGATACTGTCTCTGCGTCATCAGAGCCTATCAAGGCATCCCCGGGTGCTTCGGTGACGGCGTCACAGACGGAGAAGGTCCAGACCAGAAGAGAACCTCGGTCGTGATGTGACAAACTTTGTATTCCAAGGCCTTTTTCGTTTAGTCATATTATATCTCTGTGTTCTTTTATCCTTGGTCGTGTAGCAGCTTTTTAGTTCCACCTTCTTTTGATTTTTATAATTTGTTAACTGTATCTTCTGACGTTTCTCTTCACGTTAATGTATTCCACTGACACTTGACAGTAAAATAGTTAGTGTTGCTACAGCTAAATTTGTACGTTTTGTTTTTGCTTTGCTATTTCGATGTAATTTTAAATTATTTGTTGTTTTTGTTCCTGTAACTTAACTGTATTTTTTTTTCTAAAAGCTGGCGGGTAGCGTTAAGACTAAGTACTTTAAGTACTCTTTAATTTAATACTTGTAATTGTATTTATATTGTACATTTTTAATATCAATATATATATATATATATATATATTTATATGCCATTGTATAGCCACAGCAGTGAATCTGATAGCGATGATAATTTCTTATCTATGTCTTTCATTTCTACATCAGATGACAGTTTTTGTAGTTTACCACCTTCACTCCATGACTTCTTAGATGTTGAACTTCGTGATGTCAGCAAGAACTTAAACTTAGTACACATTAATGCCCAAAGTATTCCGTCACATTACAATGATCTACTTGCTACTTTTGACTTAAAAGATATTCATGCTGTTCTTGTGTCGGAATATTGGCTTAAACCGTGTTTACCGTCCACATCCTTTTCTTTGCCTGGGTTCAACTTAATTACCTAGAAACGATCGCCCTGGGAGAGCTGGTAATGGTTCCGATGTTCGCACTCACGCTTGGCAGCACAATTTCAACAAGCCCTTGAGCTTAGTTCTCTCCCACCTTCCTTAACAACTGGTGTCACCTTCCTGCTCTAAGTCCGGTAGTACCACGGAAGCAAAGAACTACAGACCCATAACGTGCTTGCCTACACTCTACAAGCTCCTTACATCCATTTTGAGATCAAAAATAAACGCGCACGTTGTCGCCAACAACATTTTGGCCTCCGCTCAAAGTGGTACTAAAGAGCTCCTCCTCATAGACATTTCATTTCATTTATTTCCCACATATAAGCTTACAGTATGTCACCAACACGCTTACATGGTATACAATAATAAAAACCGGCCAAGAGCATGTCGGGCCACGCTCAGTGTAGGGTTCCGTAGTTACTCTTCCGTCACTATAAGCTATACTGGAGCTTAAAGTATAGTAAATTGTTAACCAAGGGATGAAACGGTACCTTTCACGCGAGTTAAACAAATAGGCAAATTTGCATAATCAGTACCTAATTAAAGTAAGTCTTTTTACTATGAAGAGGAATCTTTGTACGATAACTCAAAAACAGCTAACTGATCATGTCCGCTATAGTTTTCATTTAATGTCTTTCTTAAGCTCCATTTCCACGATTTTTTTCATATTTTTTGGACCTATGGTTCAAAAGTTAGAGGGGGGGGGGGATTTTTTTTTTCTTTCGGGGCGATTATCTCCGAATATATTCACTTTATCAAAAAATGTTTCTTGAAAACCCTTATTAGTTTTGAAAGACCTTTCCAACGATACCCCCCACTCTAGGGTTGAAGCAAAAAAAAAATTCACCCCCACTTTACGTGTAGGGGAGGTACCCTAAAAAAAATTAAAATTGTAGATTTTATTGTACGACTTTGTCGGCTTTATTGATTTATATATCCATGCAAATTTTCAGCTTTCTAGCACTAACGACCACGGAGCAAAGCCTCGGACAGACAGACAGACAGACAGACAGACAGACAAACAGACGGACATGGCGAAACTATAAGGGTTCCGTTTTTTGCCATTTGGCTACGGAACCTAAAAACTTAAAACTAAACAGTTGTACATAACATGCATAACACAGACAAATTTAATATACTCGTAGAATTGAAGAGAGAAAAATGTCAACAAAATTATTAATATTGTTAATTAAATAAATCACATATACAAATTACGAGTATTAAACATATTAAAATGAATGTCTTTTTCAATAATTCATCAGAAAAATTATTAAATAAGTAAATAAACACAGTACATTTACACAGAATCAAGAACAGGCATGACAGCTTTAAGGAAATTGCCTAACTGGTTAGCAAAGATGTCGGCATCCGGGACCTGCATCAGCAGATTATTTATTAGTGCGATGGCCCGGGTGGAGGGCGCACTCGCAGCACGTACAGTACGCGTCACAGGACTTGCCAGTAGGTGCCTACGCCTTCGTGCGGGACGTGCACCACCGGAACCCAAATCCCCTCCCATTAGACAGAAGCTGAGCAAAGGAACAGCTAGCCCCACACGACCTAGGACACTAGGATTGTCGACCCTACCCGAGAGCAAAGAATGAAAGTGCGCTATGAGGAGCTTTTTGCGCCTGAGTTCCAGAGAGTCAAGACCAATCATTCCCAAGACAAATTGGGAAGGGTACAGAAAGGGATAATAACAATATATCTTTTTCTAGGCAAACCTGGCAAATTTGCGCTGCACTCTTTCAAGTTTGAGCGTATACTTGGCCTCATACTGGCGGATCCCACACAATAGCACCATACTCCAACCGACTCCGAAATAGGCAAAATAGAGCGCCAACGCTGGCCTGAGACTTGCAAATTGGGCAGCTATTCTAATAACAAATCCTAATGTTTTACACGCAGTTTTACAAGTCACAGTCATGTGCTCACGAAAGTCAAGTTGGGTATCCATAATGAGCCCAAGATCCCGTATGTTAGAAACCCTTTCTACATAGCTCAGTACTGTTCATGTGAATCAGAATCAGAATCAGAATCAGAATCAGAATCAGAATATCATTTATTTGCCTACTTTGTGTACTACATAAAAGTCCCTATGGCCGGTGAGCCGTGTAGGGGTGAGTCAGCTAACTTATGTCCTAATGGATCTGTGTTTGCTGTGTTCTATTTATTCGCAATAAGTTTAATACAAACAGATTACGTGTTTTGCTTTTGTGTGCTTACAAACTAATTTATTCTAAGGGGACGCGGGGCTTTCGTTTTATCGGTAGGCCACCGCCTATGTACTTTTTTATTAGGGTCATAGGTTATTTCGCCTATTCTGTAGTTAACCCTGAGGGGGTTGAATTCGCCATGCGCCATGTAGGCGTCCCCAGGGGTTTCAAGATCTTTTATTTGCAATCTTGCGATATTTTCCAGCATCTTGATGTTGAGGTCCTCAGCACGCAGGTGCCAAGCTTCGATGTCAGCCATCTCCCAAATCGCTTCTGTGGGTGTTCGTCTTGGTAATTGTGCGGCATTTTTTAGTGCCATTCTGTATTGACGTTCGATTTTAGATAGGTTCGTTGCGCGATACCTCGAGAGTAGTTGCACCACTCCGTAGTCCAACAGCGGTAGGATGCAAGTCTGTATGATGGCCAGTTTCGTTTCCAGTTCTGTCTTCACGTGGTATCCTATTATAGGGCCGAGGGCTCCTCTGACTTGTTTTAGTTTTTTTACGACCTTCGCGGTGTGTTCGTTCATCTTCATGTGTTTGTCGAAAATGACGCCGAGATATCTGATATGTTTTTGGTAATGCAGCGTTTGTTGTTTCAATTTCACCGTTGGGCGGTATTTTTTCTTTTTCGTAAACATAATGCAGTCGGTTTTATCTATATTGCACTTGAGTCCCCATCTCGTATAGTAGTCAATGATGGCTTCAGCTGCCCATTCAGCGCGCATGGTCGCATGGTCTGGGTTTGTGGCTCTGTTAAGTATGCAGAGGTCATCCGCGTACTGTGAGAGTTTGAGTCCTCTGATATGGTCATGTATGTCCCATATGTCATGGACGTACAGATTGAAGATTACCGGCCCCAGGATAGAACCTTGTGGCACGCCGTGAGGTATCGGTTTGACGTCGGTTTCGGTAGTTCTGAATCTACCTTTCAGGTTCCTGCCTTCGAGGTAGTTTTCAATTATTTTTATGATGTTGTTGGGGACATCTTTTTTCTGAAGTTTGTTGATCAGGCCTTTGTGGTTGATGGAGTCAAAAGCCTTCGAGAGGCCCGTAGATATCATAGAGACGCTATCTCCCACGGCTAGTGCGTCAGTAATTATTTTACCGGTACGTAGGATCTGGGTCGCTGTTCCCCTTGCCCTCGTGAAGCCGTGCTGGAATGGTGGTTGCAGCCGGTCCACCGTAGCAGTGAGTCTTGTCAGAATCAGTCGCTCACATAGCTTGCCCATGATGTTGAGCAGTATGATAGGACGGTATGATGATGCCTGACGGTGATCTTTTCCAGCCTTGTGCAAAAATATGCATACGCCGGTTTTCCAACGGTTAGGGAAGTACCCTGTGGACAGTACAAAGTTAGCAAGAGGCACGAATGCCTCAGTGAAGACTTCTCCCCCAAGTTTAAGAGCGTCTGCCCTGATACCGTCTGGACCTGGGGCCTTCTTGTTTTTAAATTTGCTCAGTGCGCGTTGGACTTCGCTCTTAGACGTTGGATCGAGCGGATGAAATGGAGTCGTCTTTTCGGTACCCTCATCTTCTTTTGCTATCTGGGCCTCTTTTACTATGGCTATGTCGGTTAGTGAGCCGATAGTTTCTGACCTAGGGGTACGCAACCAGAGCTTCGTAACCAGATGCGATCGAAAACTATTTCTGCCTTGTACGAAACCGGTTGCGATCAAAAACTAATTCCGTCTTACTAGTTATCAGTTACGATCGAACACTTTTCTTTGTTGTACGAAACCTTTCGAACGTTGATAAAGTCAGCTAAGATTATATTTATACACATTGTTATACAGTATAAGTACTGTACACGTTATATATCTAGTCAAAAATCAGAACACAAAAATTGTACCAGTTGATTATATTCAAATACTTTGTTGGCAAATACAATGTAACCTTGTTCCTTAAAAGACACTGGCTTAAGAGACATGAAGCACAGACATTCAGGATAAGAAATTATCATGAGTATCATGACAAAATATTTGAAACAAAAAACCTATAGCTAGATGACCCAGACATTGGTTTCGTATAAGAACGAGAAGTGTTCGATCGTAACTGGTTACGGGTAAGACGAAATTAGTTTTTGATCGCAACCGGTTTCGTACAAGGCAGAAATAGTTTTCGATCGCATCTGGTTACGAAGCTCTGGTTGCGTACGCGGCTGAAGGGTTTCTGACTCCGTACTGCAGCCCGTGATGTTTGGTAGTTTGGCGATTGGCTTTTTCATGTTCCGTTGAATACGCCACATTTGTGATCTATTGTCTTGCGGATCTTGGAGTTTGTCAAGCCAGCCCTTTTCGGTGTATTCCTTTAGAGCTTTTTCGACTTCTTTCTTGGCACGGTTGTAGAGAGTGCGTGTTTCGAGTTGGAGTTCGAGGGTGCAGTGTCTGGCTTGAAATTTGATTTGTTTCAGTTTATTTCGAAGATCTATTTTATCATTTATTTCCTTCGGTAAAAGTTCCTGTCTCGTTGCTCTTTTGAGTGGTGCGTGAGTGTCAAGCGCTGCGACTATTGCTTTTTCCACTGTCTCAACATACATCTCGCATTCCGTTTCGGTGGTGATGTCTTCGTTAAGGTCGCGAAGTTTTTCTCGCATTGTCTTTTGGTATGCGTCTCTCAGTTCTTCGTCCTCGTAGATTTTCTTTGTGTTACGATATAGGTGCTCTTCTATATTGTGTTCGATCCTCACAGTTAGTAGCCAAGGGAGGTGGTCCGAGCCAACACTCTCTACCTGCTTGGCCTGAGCTTCGAGTTGTTGGTGTGTTATGATAGCCAGGTCCAGGATAGTGTTGCCTTGGCTGGTAGGTCTGGATGGTGCGTTTGCGTGTTTCAGGGTGCAGATTCCATCATTGATTGCTTTCTTAATAATGTTACCGAGGCCAACGTTTCGCCTGTGGCCTAGGGTGTGCATGCGTAGGTTCATGTCGCCGATTATGATTGATGGTTCGTCGGCTAAGGTCTCCTCTAGTTCTTCTCTGGCGTGGTGTTGGTTTGGAATCTGAATATAGATTCCTTTTATATTGATATATTGTCCGGTGGCGTGGTTGGTGAACAGTTTGATGCCCACACCTTCGATCTTCTTGTTTTCGTCAGTCCAGCCTGGGGTGACTTCTGCTTCGGCCCATCTTAGTCCCCTCTGTATGTACATGGCCGTGGCTAAATGTCGTTTTAGTGTGTGGGTTAGTTTATCGTACCCTTTTATGTCGTATTTGTGTTTATCGAAGTCGATCTTGCACTCGTTTAGTATGACTATAGCCGGCCTGTATTTCTCGACTAGTGCTTTTATTTCTGAGAATTTGTTCCTTATTCCTTGGGAGTTTAGGTGTAAGATTTTTAAATTCTGTATTTTCTTCTTCTCGTTATTAACCATTAAGATGCAGATGTGTCTTATTTATTGTGTCGATCAGCCTCATCAGTGTCGGTTGCATCTGTATCTGCATCTGATAGAGACCTTCGAGTGTGAGACCGCCTATCGTTAGCGGTGCTTGTTCTGTAGATGGTTGTTGTTGTAGTGGTTATTTTTGTTGCAGAGTGGGGAATAACCTCATGTTTGTGATGTCTGCGTATCTGACACCCTGTCTTACTACTGAGCGTTTGATTCTCTCCTCCCTCTTTGTTTGCTTAGCCTTTGCTTGTTCCATTTGCCTCTCAATCATGTTTTTGAACACTGGGCATTTGACGTTGTTAGCGCCGTGATCTTCTGCTTTGCAATTTTTGCAGACTTTCGTGGTCGTACCCTCGGGCGTTGTGATGATTATCTGCGGTTCTTCTTGTTTTCCGTAACACGATTGCTTGGAGTGGTCGAAAGCATAACATTTTTTGCACTGTACAATGTGCCTCGGGTTTTCTCTGAATGGCTCGACCTTGATGGATGGAGCACAGAAGAATTTCCTATCGGAGGTTTTGAAGCTCTCTAGGATGTCACTTGATTTATATTTGCCATCGAAGATGAGTAGATGTGTTTTCCCTGTTCTCCCGAGTGGTTTGATTGCTGTTGGTTTGATGCCGATGCAGTCTACTATTTCGTTAGAAATGGTGTCGGCGTCTTCCCCATAGGTTTCATTTTTAAGCACGATCCTGGTCGCCGGCTGCCTGTCGGCTTTCGGTTTCGGTGCTATTACCCTGGTTATCCCGCAGGCGTTGAGCGTAGTGAGTATATTCTCACGGGCCGTTGCGCTATCCGGGTTAATTTTTATTTGACTACCTGTAACGTTGAGTGTTGAGCTGTTTTTTGCTACTGTGTCTCGGATTTTCTTCAGTGTGTCTTTATTTAAGGTTGCATTTCCATCCCTGATTATTATATTAGGGATGTGGGTATTCCTCTGTGTCGGTGTCGTACAATTGTTGACGCTCGTGCGTTTTCTTTTGGCTCGTCTGTTTTCCGTTGGTAGTACCTCGTATTGATTCGTCACTGGTATTCTAAATTGTGACACACTGCTCTGGTTGACTTGTGCGTTGTGATAGCTGTCGCTCACCGTTTGTTGAACTATGGACCCAGCTGCAGTAGGCGCAGATCGAGTAGGCCTTGGGGTTATCCACTCATCTGGAATATTCTGTACTGCGCCTGCGCTTCTGGTACTTATTTGGGCGTTTTCGCTGTTGCTTAGCGCGGCTGCGTACACGTACCCCCTATCCCGCTCGCGTACTGCGCCGGTGAGCGGGGCTTGTTGTTGGACGGTTGGAGGCGCGCGCGCGCCACCGTATATCTGTGGCCTTGCTTGTGGCGTCGGTACCAGCGCTTGCTGGCCAATAGTCGCATAAACGCTTGGCGCTTGGAGCGTTTTAGAGGCTTCGATATTCTTCATCGCTCTGCTTCCGCGACCCTTCTTTCTTTTTGCTTTCTTGATAGCCGAAGGTGATTTCGCGCCTTCGGGAACGAATTCAATGAGTGCGCACTGGTTTTTCCCGCACTTACAGATAAACCACTCCTCGCATGTGAAATTATCGATGGGTATGGTGGTCAATTCCTTCATGGCTTTACAGCTGACACATGGGCGGATGCTCTTTACGCAGGCATTTAGCCCTGCCGTATAAATAGTCACTGCAGATTCGATTTTCAGTGTGCCGTTGTCATATTTTGGCTCTGCTTTGAGTGAGGCCTTGATGAGGAAGAATTTGGTACACACCTTGCACTGGATCTTCCTAGTGTTCATTTGATTTATACCCCATAAGGGAGTGTCCATCTGGAAGCTACTTTCACATTCCCAGCACTGCACTATATTTTTATTAAATTCAGACAATTCTACTTTCACTAGTTTCACTTCGTCCGTATCTGTTTTGTTGCATGATTCCGAACTAATTGGGTCCATGTCCATATCACTATTATTGTCCGAACGTACACTTTTGATCTTTGTTGACATTTTAACGTTTTTACTAATGTAATTCACTGATTGTAGCGTTCCCGGGGGTTACGAGAGCCCCCGGGATCCTCACAGCTAGTTATTTACGATAAAAAGTTCGCTTCATATCTCACTTTACAAATGACCGTGGCACAATCGTATTTAAAAGGCGGCGGTAGTAGCCGCGAAACCAATTATGCGAGACACCGGCCGCCCGCGTTTAGGCCGTAAGCAATGGGTCTTATTTCAATGGCTGATGTTCGAAAACGACCAGCGATGTAGACACTGAGCACTTGGTTAAACGCCGTAAGGCAGGGGTCAGATACGCTGGTTTCGCGCTGCGCACTGAGTGGACGCGTCTTATCTCAACGGAGATTAACTCCGAACTGTGTTCATGTGATACGGTTCAATGATAGGGTGTTTTGCCCTAGAGAAAGTGATCACTTTACATTTAAGAGTATTAAAATAACTCTTCACTCCATGCCACGACTGCATTGATATCATTCTGCAACCGCCCACAGTCAGAAACTTCTTTAATGACTAAAAACAGTTTTATTATAGTATTTTTCTATCTATCCAAATGAGCAATTAACTAAATATATATATATATATATATATATATATATATATATATATAGCTATATACAGGAAGTATTCAGTGTTGCCACAGTTTTTATGGCATTATCCGAGAGATGGCGTCACAAAAACTACCCTAGAAACTGTATTTAAAATTTGTATCGGTAATTTTTTTGTTTTGCACTATTTTTTCATGTCTAAATAAAATAAAAACTCGAAAGCATAAATCTTATTCACGTAATCAGTATAGGTAAATGTTAGACATATTTATGAGAAATATATACTACTCAAAAGAAAATAAGGGCCACCTGACGACTGCTACTTTATTTAAGTTTAATCAGCGTAACTTAAAAATTAAGATTCAATTTAGGTATGTCACGAACTCTTTGGTATCTAAACTTTTTTTTTATTTTTTGTTGAAATATACTGGCTGATTAAAAAAAAAAGCGGCCAAGTGCGAGTCGGACTCGCCCATGAAGGGTTCCGTACCATTTATGACGTATTAAAAAAAAACTACTTACTAGATCTGGTTCAAACCAATTTTCGTTGGAAGTTTGCATGGTAATGTATATCATATATTTTTTTTAGATTTTTCATTCCGTTATTTTAGAAGTTACAGGGGGGGGACACACACTTTTTTTCACTTTGGAAGTGTCTCTCGCGCAAACTATTCAGTTTAGAAAAAAATGATATTAGAAACCTAAATATCATTTTTGAAGACCTATTCCTAGACACCCCACACGTATGGGTTTGAAGAAAAAAATTTTTTTTTTTAATTTTTATGACGTATTAAAAAAAAACTACTTACTAGATCTCGTTCGAACCAATTTTCGGTGGAAGTTTGCATAGCAATGTATATCATATATTTTTTTTAGATTTTTCATTCTGTTATTTTAGAAGTTACGGGGGGGGGGACACACTTTTTACCACTTTGGAAGTGTCTCATGCGTAAACTATTCAGTTTAGAAAAAAATGATATTAGAAACCTCAATATCATTTTTAAAGACCTATCCATAGATACCCCACACGTATGGGTTTGATGAAAAAAGATTTTTTGAGTTTCAGTTCTAAGAATGGGGAACCCCCAAAATTTATTGTTTTTTTTCTATTTTTGTGTAAACATCATAATGCGGTTCATAGAATACATCTACTTACCAAGTTTGAACAGTATAGCTTTTATAGTTTCGGAAAAAAGTGGCTGTGACAGAATCGGACAGACAGACGGACATGACGAATCTATAAGGGTTCCGTTTTTTGCCATTTGGCTACGGAATCTTTTGTTTTGTTTTACGTTGTTCAATAATTGCTCTTTAGCGTACGTTTTTGTCCAAAAAAATAAGGTTTTCTTAAGAAAATTCATTAAATATTCGTTTTAATGAGTAATGGAGCGACATCGAAGACATATGGACATGAATAGGGCTGTTACACTGGTTCCAGAAGGTAATTCACAGCGTTCGGTGGCTTTGCGGCTAGGATTTTCTCGTCAAGCAATCCAAAATGCTTGGAATCGCTTTCAGCGGACCGGTAGTGTTGCAAGGAGACCTGGGTCAGGTAGGGTTTGTGCTACTACTGCTCAAGAGGACCATTACATCCGATTAAGTGCCCGACGAGAACGCTCAGTTACGGCTCGTACACTACAAAATCGACTACGGTTGACGACAGGTACTCGTGTCAGTGACCAAACGATTCGTAACCGACTGCATGAAGATCACCAAACATCCAGACGACGAGTGGTTCGAATTCCGCTGTCCAGGGTTCAACGTACAAATCGTAGAAATTTCTGTCGCCGATATTTGAACTGGAACCTTAACCAGTGGGGCATGGTTATTTTTACAGACGAGTGCAAAGTGAAGTTTTTTAATGACGATCGGCGTGTTAGAGTTTGGAGACGACGTGGCGAACGCTTTTCTGAAGCTTGCATCCATGAAGTTGACCGTTTCGGAGAGCCCAATGTTATGGTTTGGGCCGGCATAAGCCTACACGGGAAAACAGAGCTGGTCATTTTAAATGAAGGTACCGTAACTGCACACCGGTACATCGAAAGCGTCATTAGACCCCACGTGATCCCATTTTCACAGCGAGTGGGTCCTGGCTTCATCCTGATGCAGGACAATGCCCGTGCTCATACAGCTCGAGCGACTAAAGCTGTACTTGATGAAGCGCACATTGATGTCTTACCATGGCCTGCCAACAGCCCTGATTTAAATCCGATAGAACACTTGTGGGACCAGTTAAATTAAAACGACGTGTTAGGGAGATTTAGCAAGAGATTAACAACCAGCAGCAACTCTTAAACGTTTTTAAAAGGGCTTGGGATGCTATTCCAGAGAAGAATGTGAAAAAGCGAAAGCATGCACTCAAGGGTACAAGAATGTAATGTTAAAAGAGAAGGACATACCCGTTACTAACAAAAGTGTTACTTAGTGATTTAAAGTAATTTTTTAATACAGTTGCTCAAAAAGTGGTACTTATTGTGGCTGCGTAGCGTGCGAGAAGCTCAATTTCTCGAACTAGTGCTTTTTACTTTTTAGTTCCAAACTATACTTTCGAAACGCAGTAATTTTATATTAGATTTTTTACTTGGAAATTATGAAATTAAAAACGCTTACGAATACTAGGAGTATTTATTTAAAGTATTCATTAATATATAAATGACGAAAAAATATTAAGAATTTGCATTTTATAGCCTACTCTGTCTTAGGTATCTATGTATGAAATATTTACTTTCCTAAAAATCGTTCTTTGATTTGGCTGAATGATACAAGCATAGGTATGCCTAGAAAAAAAAGTTTAAAAGTAAATCAGCCCACCCTTTTGAAATAACTTCTAACATTATTTAAACACATTAACGCATATAAAACATGACATAGATATAAAAACTTACACCAGATTGACTGCTTTCTTAAAAAGGCAAAGTGCAGGATTTCAGAGTAAAAAATCGAAGGTACTAACAGCTGAACAAATTGAGACGTTTATTAATGAAGCTCCAGATCAGCAACATCTAGCTACAAAGGTATAAACTTAAATATAAATCTAATAAAATATGTACACAATTTAAGTAAATTAACTCTAAAAATAAAGTAGGAAGTTAAAAAAAATAGAATGAAATAAACAATTGTACAATATATAATAAATATGTAACTTTGTTCATAGGTTGCTCTTATATTTGGAGTCTGTAGCGCATGCAGACGCGAAGAGCACACAAATGTATCAGTAAAAGATATAGAAACACATGGGGACATACTTCTTGTCAAAATACCAAATACAAAAAATAAAATTCCTAGATCCTTCACTATTGACGGCCCATTTGCAGAAATAGTCAAGAAATATCAGAGTCTGCGGTCTTCTAAGGGCAAAAGTGACCGTTTCTTTCAGAATTTTCAAAGAGGAAGGTGCACTGCCCAGGTAATAGGCTTAAACAAGTTTGGGAATATGCCGAGATATCGCTCAGTACTTAAATTTGCCTGATGCAAATCTTTACACTGGACATGCATTTAGGAGAACCTCTGCTACATTACTTGCCGACTCAGGAGCTGACATAACAACTTTGAAGAGGCATGGAGGTTGGCGGTCAAGTAATGTAGCAGAAGGATACATAGAAAACTCCGTTGATAACAAATTAAAAATTGGAAAACAAATTGCAAAATCAATTAATGTAAAGCCGCAAGAGCCCACAGAATTTTCTTCATCCACATTCCAATCTGGTCTTAATATACCTGTTAATACTGAACCTCAACCAGGACCGTCACATGCTAACAACACTTTGGTTACACCCAGCCCTGTTAACCAACCAGGACCGTCACATGCCAACAACACTTGGATTACACATAGCCCCTCTAACTTTGACCCACAGGAATTATCACAACAGCAGGAACCTGAAAATACACCATGCCTGACTAGTCAGACACTTAATTTACATGGAAGAACTCACAACATAACTATGAACTGCACTAATTGTACCATTAACTATAATTATTACTGAAAATAAAATATTTCTGATATCAACCTTGTTTTAATACAAATATAAATTTTTTTAATTCTCATTTAATCACAAAAGCAAGTAATTCTTCTTAGACCTCATTTGATATAGTTCTCTTTTCATAATGTTAAACATAATCATCATTTCTTCTAAACATGGTCATCAACGTGGCACTTGAGCAGCAGTTGTATGTACATAGTAATTGACTGGTTGACTTCCTAGGAGCCGCTTTGATTGAATATTATCCTTCCGCCAATTTGTTAGGGACCTGCAAAATGTTAATAATTTAGTAACATTTATAGATTTCATCAGCTTCTTGTTCAAAAAATAACCTTAAACATAACTAATAATGTGATTTAATGTTTCTTTTACCTCTAATTATCCTTGAAAGTCTTCAAATATTCAAACAATTCATGATATTTTAGTTGTAAACGTGTCCTTGGTCACATGTCGCAGATCACAAATTTGGCACTAAAACTCTTGTTGCATGATCTGTTTCTGTTTGTTGATACTGTAATGTCTTGTACTTCTGTTTTGATAATGTTAAAGGTTCTAATTAATGTCGTTTCAGTATTATAATTAATTATCTGCATTCAATTTAGTTTCTCAACTCGAGGCCGATGGCGCTGATTCCAATAGTATGTTGTCACTGTCAGTGTCATTTGTAAAGTATGGGTTCGTTCAAAAATAACTTCGAAGCAAGCATATTTTATCGCAATGATATATTAATTTATTATTTTTTCGCAACTATATTAAATAACCGGCCAAGAGCATGTCGGGCCACGCTCAGTGTAGGGTTCCGTAGTTACTCTTCCGTCACAATAAGCTAAACTGGAGCTTAAAGTATAGTAAATTGTTAACCAAGGGATGAAACGGTACCTTTCACCCGAGTTAAACAAATAGGCAAATTTGCATAATCAGTACCTAATTAAAGTAAGTCTTTTTACTATGAAGGGAAAACTTTTTGCGATAACTCAAAAACAGCTAAACTGATCATGTCTGCTATAGTTTTCATTTAATGTCTTTCTTAAGCTCTACTTCCATGATTTTTTTCATAGTTTTTGGACCTATGGTTCAAAAGTTAGAGGGGGGGGGGACACATTTTTTTTTTCTTTCGGAGCGATTATCTCCGAATATATTCACTTTTTCAAAAAATGTTTCTTGAAAACCCGTATTAGTTTTGAAAGACCTTTCCAACGATACCCCACACTCTAGGGTTGAAGCGAAAAAAAAATTTCACCCCCACTTTACGTGTAGGGGAGGTATCCTAAAAAAAATTAAATTTTTAGATTTTATTATACGACTTTGTCGGCTTTATTGATTTATATATCCATGCCAAATTTCAGCTTTCTAGCACTAACGACCACGGAGCAAAGCCTCGGACAGACAGACAGACAGACAGACAGACAGACAGACAGACAGACAGACAGACGGACATGGCGAAACTATAAGGGTTCCGTTTTATGCCATTTGGCTACGGAACCCTAAAAACGTCGTTTACAACTAGTGTGAAATAGAATGTCTTTTTACCACTCGTACCTTTCAGCTCGTGGCAAGATACCTCGGTACTAGTGGTAAAAAGACATTCTTTTCACACTAGTTGTAAAATGTACTATTGTTTAATTTTCAGTGATTTCTAAGTTTTAAGTTTTTTTATTAGAGAAGTAAATTTTCATTAAAACTTTAAATTCTTTTTTTTTATTCGTTAATGGTTACATAAGTACACTTAAATTGTAAAAAAAGAATGTCATTTTTTAGGGTTCCGTAGTCAACTAGGAACCCTTATAGTTTCGCCATGTCCGTCTGTCTGTCTGTCTGTCTATGTCTGTCTGTCTGTCTGTCTGTCCGAGGCTTTGCTCCGTGGTCGTTAGTGCTAGAAAGCTGAAAATTTGCATGGAGATATAAATCAATAAAGCCGACAAAGTCGTACAATAAAATCTACAAATTTAATTTTTTTTAGGGTACCTCCCCTACACGTAAAGTGGGGGTGAATTTTTTTTTTTGCTTCAACCCTAGAGTAGGGGGTATCGTTGGAAAGGTCTTTCAAAACTAATAAGGGTTTTCAAGAAACATTTTTTGATAAAGTGAATATATTCGGAGATAATCGCCCCGAAAGAAAAAAAAAATGTGTCCCCCCCCCTCTAACTTTTGAACCATAGGTCCTAAAAATATGAAAAAAATCGTGGAAGTAGAGCTTAAGAAAGACATTAAATGAAAACTATAGCGGACATGATCAGTTTAGCTGTTTTTGAGTTATCGCAAAAAGTTTTCCCTTCATAGTAAAAAGACTTACTTTAATTAGGTACTAATCAGTATGCAAATTTGCCTATTTGTTTAACTCAGGTGAAAGGTACCGTTTCATCCCTTGGTTAACAATTTACTGTACTTTAAGCTCCAGTTTAGCTTATTGTGACGGAAGAGTAACTACGGACATTGTGATCAAATGTCAGAGGCAGAAAATAACACTAGGTGTAAGTTAAATATATTTTTATATAATCTTTGTACATATAGTGATAAGTTTAGTATAATTGACACTAACAAATTTGTTAGCAAATACCATATGCCTATGGTTTTTTGGACTAAAGGTAAGTTATACCTTTCAAATTATTATAAAAGACAAATAGCTTTGTCGCTATCATATTTGTTTGACATTTCTGCCAAAAATTTGGCAGTTTATCCTGCTTCTATTGAGCAGACCGGTATGAACTTGGTTTTGGTTCCAGTCATAACCAATAATTTAAATTAGCTCTTAAGACAAAAGAATCTGTCTCTGGCAATTTAGCTTTTAGTAAATCTGATGAAAAATACTGCAAACATGGAATGTACATCCACCTGGTGCATCAAAACATTCAATGTATTAGAGGAAAAGATTTACAGATTGAACTTTTTTTGAATGATTATAATATTGATATTTTATGTATTACTGAACATTGGTTGAATAAAAATGAATTAATGCCTCAATTTAATAATCACCAGGTGGGCAGTTCGTTCACCAGACTTAGTTCCATACATGGTGGGTCATTAATTATATTAAATAGTCAGTTAAAATTTAAGGAACGTAAGGACATTGTATCCATGTCTGTTGAGCGGACTATAGAACTAAGTGCAGTAGAATTGGAGCAATTTATTGTTGTCTGTGTGTATAGGCCGCCTTTAAGTAATTTTGAAATATTTGAAAGCATAATGGAATCCGTCCTACTTAAAATATCACCTTCTAGTAAGAAATTACTTATATGCGGCGACTATAATGTAAATATTTTGGAAAATTCAACAATAAGTTGTAGATTGTTGAATCTTTTCAAATCATGTAATCTCAACCACATGTTTATGGAGCCTACTAGAGTGACTGCCACTAGTGCCACCTGTATAGATAATATTTTCACTGATATTTTTCCTACCGCTAAAAATGTAATCAGCAAGTTAGAATCAGACCACTTAGGCCAATTAATGGTGTTTGAGGCTGTAAGGAAAAATACCTTGCGAAAACAAATAACTTTTGTACCAGTAACCTCTGACCGCGTGGAACGAATGAAACAAAGTTTAATTCAGGCGCTACCCTTTCTGTCTTCCAACATGAGTCCTAATGATATGTATAATTCATTCTTTCACACTTTTATGGAAAATTATAATGCGATATTTACTACAAAATCGGTCGGTCGGTCGGTTAGTGATGCATCAGTTTTTAGTGAGTGGGCTACTGCAGAGTTACATCAACGAAGACGTGCATTGTATGCCTTGTATGAGGAACGGCGGTTCAATACGAGTGATGAATTTAAGGAATATGTTAAACAATATTCGAAGAAGTTTAAAATAGATTGCCATATCGCTAAGCGTAATTATTTAAGTCAAACAATAAAAACTAGCTCTGATATAATTAAAACAACGTGGAAAGTAATTAATGTGGAGACTGGTAGATCAAAGCAAAGGATGAAAGATCTTAAACTAAAAATTGATGACAAAATCGTAGATTCCAGTTTAGATGTAGCAACAGAATTTGAAAAATTCTTCACCGAGGTACCAGCTTCCACAACTAAGAACTTAAATTCATCACCCTCGTCTGCCGTTACACTGTTAGAAGAGAATGTCCCAGAATGTACTAGAAACCTTAATTTTGAACATGTGAGTGCCTCAGATATATTAAAGGCGTTTAAATCAATTAATGTAAAAAAAACTAGTGACCTTTGGGGAGTCTCCGTTCATACTGTCAAATCCTTAATAGAAGTTGTAGCGCCTGACCTGGTAGTTATATTTAATAACAGTGTTGACTGCGGTGAGTTTCCTGATCTAATGAAACATAGTAAAGTCACTCCTTTATTTAAATCAGGTAGCACATCCGACCCCACTAACTTTAGACCGATATCAGTGTTACCAACATTCAGCAAAATTTTTGAAAAAATAGTTTTGAGTCAGTTATTGAAACATTTTAACATTAATAATCTAATGCACAACAAACAATTTGGTTTTACACGGGGTCGCTCAACAACCGACGCTGGTGTTGAGCTAATTAAACAGATCTTCGATGCCTGGGAGGAGTCACAGGATGCTTTAGGTATCTTCTGTGACTTATCTAAGGCCTTCGATTGCGTCTGTCATGAAACATTGATCAGGAAACTGCACTATTATGGAGTAAGAGGCTCGGCACTGAATTTAATAAAGTCTTACTTACACGGTAGAATACAAAGGGTTGATGTGAGTGGACAGCGATCACCGGGGTCATTGGTCTCTATGGGTGTACCGCAGGGATCAATATTGGGGCCGTTCCTGTTCCTTATCTACATTAATGACCTGCCTTACCTTGTAAAGACCCACCATGACATAGTATTGTTTGCAGACGATACCTCACTTATTTTCAAAGTCAAACGACAGCAACAAGCTTGCAGTGATGTAAACAATGCTATTTCTAAAGTAGTAAATTGGTTTAATGTTAATAATTTATTGTTAAATGAGAAAAAGACTAAGTGCATTAAGTTTGTTACAAGTCACATAAGGAATGAGCAAACAGGTGTCATTGTCAAGGATGAGGAATTGGAACTAGTAGATAGCACAGTTTTTCTTGGTATAACTTTAGATTCTAAACTACAATGGGGTCCCCATATTGCTAATCTCTCGAATAGACTGAGTTCTGCAGCTTTTGCAGTGAGCAAGATCCGTCAGTTAACAGACGTGAAAACAGCTCGATTAGTTTACTTTAGTTACTTTCATAGCATTATGTCATATGGTATTTTACTATGGGGTAGTGCTTCAGAGATAAATACCATTTTTGTTCTGCAGAAGAGGGCTATTCGTGCAATATATAAAATGTACCATAGAGACACACTTAGAGATAAGTTTAAGGACATTAACATAATGACAGTGCACTGTCAATATATTTATGAGAATATTCTGTATGTACATAAAAACATTGCCAGTTTTAAGAAAAACTGTGAAATACATAATATTAATACTAGAAATAAGCATAAGCTCGCAGTGCCCTTCACTAGGCTCCATAAAATTAAGAAATCATTCATGGGTAATTGTGTAAGATTTTACAATAAACTTCCTAATATTATAACTGAATTGTCTGTTAGTAAATTTAAAAATTATGTAAAACGTAAGCTTATCTCTAAAGCCTATTATAGCACACAAGACTACATGAATGATGAAACACCGTGGGATTAAGTGTGATTGTAAAGAATGAATTATTTATTGTTATGTTATTAATGATGAAATTGATAATTCAATGTATATATATACCTACCGTATTTTTTGACATTTAGATTTTATTCTAGAAAGGTTCTAGACTAGTATTTTTATACAATTTTGATGTTTGACGATCTTTTTGTGAAATTCTTATTATTAAGTTTACCATATCTATAATAGTTCAATGTTTTTTTAGAACAATAATAACTGCATCAATAAATTGCTCTGATATTTAGATTAAGATGATATTTGTAAAATTTGACGATTTAAAAGTGCTTGTTGCTAGGCCTATTTGAATAAAGAATATTTTGACTTTGACTTTGACTTTACGGAACCCTACACTGAGCGTGGCCCGACATGCTCTTGGCCGGTTTTTATTATTGTATAAAATAAGTATGTTTTAAGTTACAGCCAAAAAACTCAGTGGCCCTTATTTTCTTTTGAGGAGTATATATTGTTATCTCAAACATTAACTACATTTTTTTAAATTTGTCTAAAAACAATTTAAAAAAAATTATATATAAACTTGAACATATAAAAAAACAAAAGTTAGTTACTGGGCGGGATTCGAACCCTTAATACTGATTGTTTTTTTGCTGTTCGCGTCTTAACCCGCTGGACCAGACGGACCATGACTAATGATATGAAATTAGCGACCATATTTTGCGTCGATAGAAAAACGCATGAAAACTCGAAAACACGCGTTTTCCCAAACATAAGACTAATCTAGATTCGATTGTTTACCCCCAAAACCCCCATATAAATCTTATCTTATACCTTTAAACGAGCAATTCTTGTATATATATATATTTCTGTGATCTCGAAAACGGCTCTAACGATTTCGCTGAAATTTGGTATATGAGGGTTTTTGGGGGTAAACAATCGATCTAGATTAGTCTTATGTTTGGGAAAACGCGTGTTTTCGAGTTTTCATGCTTTTCTTTCGACGCAGAATATGGTCGCTAATTTCGTGATATCGGTCACTGTCCGTCTGGCTCAGCGGGTTAAAACGCGGACTGCTAAACGAGTGTTATGGGTTTCGAATCTCGCCCGGTGACAAACTTTTGTTTTTTTTTTTATATATGTTCAAGTTTATATACATATATATATTTTTTAATTTTTATTGTTTTAGACAAGTTTAATTTAGTGAAAAAATGTAGTTCAGAGTATTACCTATACACCACCATATTACAATAAATAGTTATAACCGAGCAAAGCTCGGTCGCCCAGGTACTATATATATATATATATAATATATATATATATTATATATATATTTTATTTTATTTTATTTATTCAGGATTACAACAGCTTATAATAATTACATGTGCAATTTTAAATTTTAAGTGTATAAAGCCAATTACAGTAATCCACAAGGTCAAATCTTGATATAAGTAAATAGTTAAGAAGGTAGTTACAGAATAGTAGGTATACATTAGTGAACATGATTGAGCACTTACTGAGACACAATTAGCTAAACAAATATATAAAAAGAACCTTTTTTTTTACTCTGATTAATTATTGAATTGAATATTGAGGTAGGCAATACATTATAAAACAATATTTCAATATTATGTGTAAGCTAGGTCTAGAACCAGTACGGATATTTATGTCTACATATATATATAGGAGTGTGTGTGTGTGTGTGTGTGTGTGTGTGTGTGTGTGTGTGTAATTACATAATTTTAATTAGTTATATAATAAGTTGATTAAGATACCATGAGTAGAAACGCTCATTTATACCATAGCAAGTTACCGATACAATGCATTCTACTGATTACCCCGGCTAGCAGCTGATACAGATATAATATACAAGAATTGCTCGTTTAAAGGTATAAGATATATATCACAACTCATATTTACTACACAAAGGATATAATAAGAGGCTTCCGTATGGTGAATGTGGTCATCCTTTCTTGAAAACAGGACATTTAATAAGATAAATTTACCAAATAAATCTGAAATATGGTTGGTAGCGACATCTGTGGAGGAACAAACAAACCTGACATCTTTATTGGAAATCGATAGGTTGAATAAAACATTGTTTTCAGGATAATTTACGAAAAGGAAAGCAGACTTGCAGCGAGTCTAATAAATATATGTGGTTGTACTTTATTTATTTCGTGGAACCCCTTCCTTTAATTATCATATAAAACTTAATTTGTCGAGCTTGTATGACGAAAGGTGAACTTACAAGTAGTTCAACCGCTCCGCGACAGGTGGCACCTCATTTGAAATGAGACAGTTATTCCACCACAGATGGCGTCGTGAACACGATTTGTACATAATTATTTTATTACATCATAATTTTAAAGTAATTTAATAAAAATACTTTAAAAGAGATTTTGAATAAATAACAACGTAAAACTCGAAAGAGTAAGTACAAAACGGAAACGTTTAGCGAAATTTGTTATTCGTTCCACAGAAAACACAAGTATGCAGTGACATTGACATTAGTGACAAGTACAAACAGGTTTCATAAACGCGGCTATCTACAAAGTCCGAATCCTGTTGTTAATTATCAAATTACTTGAGAAATCCAGTGTTTCATAATCGGAAATTGCTCCCAAATCGAGTATTAAAGGAAATAATTAATTATATCGTCAGGTAAGAAGTGAGAATCCATTTTGTGTTTTTACGCCGTCAAGCAAAGCGCTTTGCGCGTTGTTTGTAAAGTTTCCATACTTTATCGAAATGTTTCCATAACAACTAAATACATAACGATTTGTTATTATCACTTGTAGATTCTACAATGCATTTAGTAAAGCGTGTACAGATGGAAGTTCGTTTTATAATCCATATCAAGTAGAAATTAAAGTGAAGGATATATTGCGCCTTTTCAAGCTTTAAGTACATATTTTAAGCCACTTTGGCAATAGTTGAGTAGTACAAGTTGTTACCCGAAAGAATAAAAATAATCTGGTCAAATACACTGAATTAATACATTAAATGTATCATTTATCATCAAGGTAACTTCATAGATGCTCTAAGAGGAAATTACCTACCACATATAGACATCACTGCCCAGTGGTGGACAGAATGCATTGCTGTAGTATTTGAAGAAAATCTAAGTAACAAGGTTTATGACAATTAAACCTGAACGATAACAAGTTATAAGGAATTTAGCGGTTTGTGTTTGATTGTGAGTATTGCGGAGGTTGCGGGAAGTGTAACTTTTTCAATTTTTAAACGACTTCAAGATTTCAAAAGAGGAGGAGGAGGATTATCAATTCGGTTGTATGTTTTTTTTGTTTTTTTTTTAATGTTTGTTACTCCATAACTCCGTCATTTCATGAGGAATCGAGGGAACTCTTCAAATGTGAATGACATACATAAAGTGATTTTTGTATTTTCTGTAACAAATCAAGCATTTACATTTTAAAAAGTGACATTTGACGAAGTGGAACTGCTAATGATGATCAGAATGGAACTCTTCAACGACGCAACGTTTGGCGATTTCTCCTCTTCGCTGTGTTAAGCTAATTAGATTTTCAAGAAAAATTTTTGTCAAGTTCGAGTTCTGGCGATGGGGTCCATGAGGACTCGAGGGAACTCCTCAAATGTTAAAGGCATATATATAGTCATCTTAGTATTTTCATTAACAAATAAAATACTTACATTTGTAGAAGTGACATTTGATGAAGTGGAACTGCTGATGATGAACAGAACGGAACTCTTCAATGATGATAGTTCACGTTTGGCAACTTGTTCTCTTTGCCAAGCAGTTAGGTTTTCAAGGCACATTTTTATATTTCTATCCTATTTCGTTTCTTAGGGTTCCGGAGCCAAATGGCAAAAAACGGAACCCTTATAGATTCGTCATGTCTGTCTGTCTGTCCGATTATGTCACAAACACTTTTTTCCGAAACCATAATAGCTATACTGTTCAAACTTAGTAAGTAGATGTATTCTATGAACTGCATTAAGATTTTCACATAAAAATAGAAAAAAAAACAATAAATTTTGGGGGTTCCCCATACTTAAAACTGAAACTCAAAAAATCTTTTATCATCAAACCCATACGCGTGGGTTATCTATGGATAGGTCTTCAAAAATGATATTGAGGTTTCTAATATAATTTTTTTCTAAACTGAATGGTTTGCGCGAGAGACACTTCCAAAGTGATAAAATGTGTTTCCCCCCCCCCCCCCCCCCCCCCCCTGTAACTTCTAAAATAAGAGAATGATAGACCTAAAAAAATATATGATGTACATTACCACCGAAAATTGGTTTGAACGAGATCTAGGAAGTAGTTTTTTTTAATACGTCATAAATGGTACGGAACCCTTCATGGGCGAGTCCGACTCGCACTTGGCCGCTTTTTATATTTCTATCCTATTTAGTTTTTTTTAATAATTATCTAGTGCTTTGTTTCATGCATGGTGTGAAATAATTTATCTTAAATACAATCGAATACCCTATTGCAGGTATCTTACCAGTCAACCATAGGGCAAATTGGAAATGTGTCAAGGTGGATGCAGTGACAAAAAAAAACATGTTACCTCCTTTTCTACATAATTAGGCGTAGGACGCTGTCTTTTTAATTTAATTGTATGGAATCCAAAATCAACAATAATCTTTCTTTCACCGGTCTCCCTCATTGAAGTCGGTTTTTTTTTCTTAAAAATTATTTAATTTTACAGATGGGAAGAGGACATCCGAATGTTGAAAGATCTGGGGGTGGATTACTACAGGTGAGGCGGCTTTTACATTTTACTAATTCGTATTAAGCAGAACTAAACGTCTGCTAGCGATATTACAATTTTTTGAACTAAGGCAAACATTTAAAATATTAACCATCTCCGGCAACGGGTTACCCCATCACTAGCGTCTTATGAGCGTCAGCGTCTAGTCAGCGGTATGGAAAATGGCGTCGCTGCGCAGTTGCACCAACATAGAGTTGAGTAGACGCCGACGCTCGGGAGACGCTAGTGTAGGGGAGCCCTAAGAGCCACCCCACACTAGCGTATTTTGAGCGTCGGCATCTAGTCAGCGGTATGGAAAATGGCGTCGCTGCGCAGTTGCACCAACATAGAGTTGAGTAGACGCCAACGCTCGGGAGACGCTAGTGTAGAGGAGCCCTAAGAGCCACCCCACACTAGCGTATTTTGAGCGTCGGCATCTAGTCAGCGGTATGGAAAATGACGCCGCCGCGCAGTTGCGTCCACGTTGCGTCGAGCGGCATCCATGGTTGCCTCGGACCGGAACTGGGTCGTTCTAACGAAAGTTAACCTTTATGTGTTATCTGTCGAGGCATTACCGAATAGGTCCTATGGAAGCGCTGGCTTTTTGGCTAGCATTATGCTGAGTTGGGTCCATTTCATGATGCACACGAAATCTGCGTGGGTGATCTGAACTTTTCTTGCTGTTGTTTGTATATATTCGTACATGTTTTGTGATCGTCACGAATAAATTTCTGTAATCTTTATCTTTAAACGCAGGTTCTCAATATCATGGCCGCGGTTGCTGCCCACGGGGCTCTCGAACCAGATCAGCCAAGATGGCGTCCGTTACTACAACACGCTCATCAACGCGCTGCTCCAGAACGGTATACAGCCGTACGTCACCATCTATCACTGGGACATGCCCAGGAGGATATATAACATGGGTAAATATGCTATTGCTATTACAACATTTACAACACACTCATCAACGCGCTGCTCCAGAACAGTATATGGTTATATACCGTACGTCACCATCTATCATATGCTCAGGAGGATAAACAATATGGGTAAATATGCCAAGGTATGGTTGGACCGGACCGATACAGTGTTATGTTTACGATGCTTGATATAAAATAATCTTCACTTAATTTAGTCGTTATCTTTTATCTATTTTTCAATTTGTTCACTCTATATTATTTTATGTCTTTTTCCTTCTTGTCTGTTACCTTTCGTGATTTTTCTCACTTGATGGTCTCATGGGAAGATCAGCGCTGGAAGCCACCAGCAACATGCTGAGATGAGGCCATTTCGTGGCTTTTTATACTTCCTTTGTTTTTGTTATATCATGTAATTTAATGTGTCTTGTTTGTGTTTACGGATAAAAATTATTCTATTCTTCTAAATACTCACTTTATTCATAAAGCATGCTATAAAACACTTATCAACGCGCTGCTCTAGACCGGCATACTAGCTTACATCATCATCTGTCACTGAGGGATCATGAGGGAATATATCCAGGAGGATATACAATATACATATAATATGGATAAATATTTACTCCCTTTATTCGTAAAACATGTTAGACTCTCACCACTTTAACTTTGCACAAACATGTAATAATGCGTACACATGTATATCCCTATTACCTCGATACTTGACGTAGCACTTGGTATGAACACTTAGCGTGGTTCGACTTTATAACACACTTATCAACGCGCTCGAGAACGGCAAACAACCATACATAACCATTTTCTTCAGTCTGGATTTCAGGAACAAAAAAATATTTGAGATTTCCTTTTTTCTGCACATTAATTTCCGCTCTGGGTTGGAAGGTCAGATGGGAATTGTCTTCGTAAACACTAGTTCCTGCGCCAATTCATGGTATTAGTTGTAAAGCGAACCCCAAGCTCCCATGAATCGTGGTAAAAAGTCGAGACAGCACGAGGAAAATAATGACTTGACTGGGTCACATATTGCAAGCTATGTTAAACCCAATTCGTACTCGCTTGAGTTAAAACTATATACGTATGTAAAGTTGGTTGACCATATAAAGTTATGATACCATTCAGCTGGCCTGATGATGGACTCAGCCATAGGAACTCTGTGATAAAACAACGCAATCTAACTGTGTTTGGGTTTGTTACCATCATACATACCATCTCCTCCAAGAGGGCGCGTCGCCTCCGTCCGTGGACGCACATGCAGAAGAAGAGTAAAGAATACAGCATTTCTAGGCTTTCGCCCTTTAGTCGGGAACAGATTGAGCGGATTAGGGATGAGGATATACTATGATATTATATAATAATAATATATTTTTTATTGTGCACCACATTATGAAAAGGGAATACAATAAGTAATCAAAGGTTTTCCTTGTTTTTTGCTAGCCATTTGAATCTACGGGGTTAAAATCAATCCTTAACTTAACCTACTTTTAGACAGATATTAAATTCAGCGGCGGTCGCAGTTCTAACCTAACCTACTTTTTACAAGCCTTTATTTACTTTCACCTGACCATTGTCTGTTTGTAATCAAATCTAGCAAGTTAAATTTGATCCACTTCCCGGTTTCCGATTGAGCTGCAAATTTGCATACATATGTAAGTCGGGTGACAATGCAATATTATGGTACCATCGAGCTGATCTGATGATGGAGACAAGAGGTGGACATAGGAACTCTGTGATAAAACAACGCAACCTAATTGTGTTTGGGGTTTTTAGAATTTGCTCGATGAGAAAAGTACAGTCAGCGATAAAAGCTTGTCCCAAAATTGAAATTTTTGCCAAAAACTTATTTTTAACACGCTTTTATTAGGTTAACCATCTTCCAAGGATTGTAGGGTCATGAAAATTGGCACCTATATGTAGTTCTGATGACAATACAATAATATGGTACTGTCGAACTGATCTGATGATGGAGCCGGAAGATATGAACTGGAACTTCATGATGGAACATCGTATCATAGCTGTGTTTAGATTTGTTAGAAAAATCTTACCAACTTTGACCACGATTAGGTTTCAAGGTCTGATGATGAAGCCGGAGATAGGCACTGGCATTCTATGATGGAATATCGTATCATAAGCGTGTTTTTCTAGTGTTTTTAAACTATTAATTTATTAATATTCGGTTTCTATCGCTGGGAAATCTGTCCCAGATACAAACAGTTCAATTGCCCAATTCGTCGACCTGGGTGTGCAGTCGCCATCAGATATATCGGAACGGCCAAGGTGCTCACAAATATCTGAACAAATCCTCTATTACCAAGATGTTAAAGTTCAGATATTTTTAACACCTTGGCCGTCCCGACATATCTGATGGCGACTGTACGAATTTAGATTGTTTGTGCCCGTTTGCCACCGACGTGGTATAAAAGAATACAATCAATGATTTAGTGTTGGCATGTTGTAGATGTTCGCGGAGTACGACGACACGGAGCTCGGCGCCCTGGACTGCGAGGAGATCGAGGGCTTCATGCCGGAGTCGCACGCCCGGCTGCTGCAGGCCGCCGAGGAGTTCCAGGAGTCGCGGAGAAGGCAGCAGCTGGACAAGGGGAGGGAGGTCGCCAGGTCAGATCGAGGGCTTCATGCCGGAGTTGCGCGCCCGGCTGCTGCAGGCCGCCGAGGAGTTCCAGGAGTCGCGGAGGAGGCAGCAGCTGGACAAGGAGAGGGAGGTCGCCAGGTCAGTCATCGCCAGGTCAGATCGAGGGCTTCATGCCGGAGTCGCACGCTCGGCTGCTGCAGGCCGCCGAGGAGTTCCAGGAGTCGCGGAGGAGGCAGCAGCTGGACAAGGAGAGGGAGGTCACCAGGTCAGTCATCGTCAGGTCAGATCGAGGGCTTCATGCCGGAGGTGCGCGCCCGGCTGCTGCAGGCCGCCGACGAGTTCCAGGAGTCGCGGAGGAGGCAGCAGCTGGATGGACAAGGGGAGGGAGGTCGCCAGGTCATATCGAGGGCTTCATGCCGGAGTCGCACGCCCGGCTGCTGCAGGCCGTCGACGAGTTCCAGGAGTCGCGGAGGAGGCAGCAGCTGGATGGACAAGGGGAGGGAGGTCGCCAGGTCATATCGAGGGCTTCATGCCGGAGTCGCACGCCCGGCTGCTGCAGGCCGCCGACGAGTTCCAGGAGTCGCGGAGGAGGCAGCAGCTGGATGGACAAGGGGAGGGAGGTCGCCAGGTCATATCGAGGGCTTCATGCCGGAGTCGCACGCCCGGCTGCTGCAGGCCGCCGAGGAGTTCCAGGAGTCGCGGAGGAGGCAGCAGCTGGACAAGGAGAGGGAGGTCGCCAGGTCAGTCATCGCCAGGTCAGATTAAACTATTGAAGTAAACTTGCAATTTTTGCCTTTTAGTTTCTTTAGTTTGGTTGTTTAATTAGGCATTAAAATACTCGTGTGATTCTTGTATGAAACTCGGTTCATTTGTTTCCCACACTCGTATTTTAATGTCTTTCATTATGTTGCAGTCACATATATTACTATTAAATTCCACGCGTTCCGCGCGCGTCAATTGACATCTTGTCTCGGTCAAAGTAATGAAATCATTGAATCGGCGTCCCCCAGGATGCGACGCCTGCAGGAAATCGAGGAAGAGTCGGAAGAGGAACTGGAAACTGTGGAAGTGCCCAGAGAGGAGAAGTGGGACTGCGAGACCATCCTGTCCACCTACTCCAACCTGTAAAACCATCCCAAGATCATCGAGGAGCCCAAGGTACGTCAGACCCTGCATAGAAACTTGCTTGCAGAGGGGGTCAGTTACCTCTGCAGCTTACTGTTTCCTGACTCTAAAGTACTCATTTTAGTTAGACCGCTTCTGCCCGTGATTTTGTGGTATGGGTACCAGTCTCAACTTTTTAGGGTTCCGTAGCCAAATGGCAAAAAACGGAACCCTTATAGTTTATATATTTCACCCCTCTTTTACACGATAAAAAGGCTAGTCGACAAACTTAAATAAAGATGTGTACATGTTTTCGATTGACGTTTTTCGAAAAACGATAGCGGATGTTGATTGTATTAAATAAATATATATACATTACACGATGCATGAAATAAAGCACCAGATCATGTATAGAGAGACGTAGACAGCTTTTATTTTTAGACACAATTTCTCATTTATAAATCGTATAGAACTATAATTTGCTAGTCCTTCGTATAAAATCCATTGTGACCAAATCGTTTTGACAGTTCAAAAAATGAAACTGATTTGACTAGTAGTCAAATACCCTATTGTCATTTTGTACAGAGAATCGACCATCAGGTAAAGTAGGTAGTAGTCTCAACATAACGAGTTTCACAAAACTCTTCGTCAACAGACAAAGACTTACAATTAGAAGGCAAATCTTCCACCTCCCAAAAACGTTTTAGAGAATCATCGATATTTGTAGTGACGTCTTGTGCCTCGAAGTGGCTAAATTACAATTAACATTAAATCGGTTGTAGCTTTCGCCCGTGCGACCAGCTACTAACCATCCTAACTTAGTATCTTGTAGGATAGGCTTTCCTTCTTCTAGATCTATCTGATCCGGCTTGAGAACTTGAAAAAAATTGTCCCCTGACAACAAAATATCAAACTGATCCGGTTTATAGAACAACGGATCAGCTAACAACATGCGGTAAATCTAATTTTTCGACATCGATAGCCACATTTGGCACATCATCAGAGATTGTGGGAATCACCCAACAATCAGCCTCTAATTCATACGAACTAAACCTTAGTTAACCTTTAGTTGGATACGTTCGGATATCTCTGTTTTCTGTTTATTGATCCCAGTAATATTAAACGGTTCAATTTCATTTGTGGGTAGTTTTAACTTTTCCTTAAAATGTTCTGTAACGAAACACGATTGACTGCCATTGTCCAAGAGCGCACGAGCGAGATAAGTAGTGTTACTTTTAGGATAATATACTTCGACTTGTGCCGTGCACAACATAACCTGACCCGATGCGCCAGTCGACATGTGAACAGAAGAGTTTACATTTTTTACAGTGTCGGTAGTTGCAACATTATTACTGCTGACGCGGTCGCAATGCAAGACCGAATTGTGTTTTTTCTTGCAACTACGACAGGAACCCTTCAAAGTGCATTGAGAACCATCATGTCCCGCGCGGAGACAATTATTACAAAGTTTATGTTTTGAAACTTCAACAAGCCTGTCTTCCAGACCCATTGACTTGAACTTGGTGCACTGATAAACATGATGGTTCTGGCCGCATATCAGACACGGTTTAATTCGTGGTCCCTCGCCAGACGAAACAAAAGATTTAATATTTTTATTTTCCCTAATAACAGGTTTACTTTCATTTGACCGACTGCAAAACATCGTTTGTAACACATTAGCCCGATTACGTAAAAACTCTTTAAAATGTTCTAAAGTGGGTACTTCAGAAATTTTATTTAAATTACTTGAGGGTAGGCATGAAAAATCTCCTTTATACTCCTCCCAATTTCCGTTTGTTTTGGGATCTAACTTCGCCGAGACCAAAAAATCACTAACGGGTCCACCTTAAAGACTCCTTTTGTATAGGATTAATATTTACGATCGCACTCAAATGATTATTTATTAATATATATTTTATTATCGTATCTTTCACATAATGCCTTCCACGCAAGCTCGTATCCGCTGGCAGAAAAATCAATTGACCTTATTGCTAAACTAGCACTTCCTTGTAATGAATTCCTTAAATAGTGGAATTTATTTACCGGCGCAATTGACTCGTTGTTGTTGATCAATGACTCAAATAAATCATTAAACTCTAACCAACGCGTATAATTTCCATCAAACGTCGGCAAATTTATTACTGGTAGACGAACTGACGAATGTTTTCCATGACACGAACTTGATTTAGTTGAATCACTGTCCCCACTATTTTTGGCCGAAAACGAATCAATTATATCTTGCGCTAATGCAATTTGCGAATAGAAAAGACTTTCAGTTTGAGTTCTTTCCGCCATTTGTTCGTCGAAATTAGCGGAAATATCTTCAAGTTGAACTTGCACGGCGTCATAATCAACCATTAATTTACGAAGTCCATCTAATCGCAAACTCAACTCTTTTATTAGGGTTCCGTAGCCAAATGGCAAAAAACGGAACCCTTATAGATTCGTCATGTCCGTCTGTCTGTCCGATTCTGTCACAGCCACTTTTTTCCGAAACTATAAAAGCTATACTGTTCAAACTTGGTAAGTAGATGTATTCTATGAACCGCATTATGATGTTTACACAAAAATAGAAAAAAAAACAATAAATTTTGGGGGTTCCCCATACTTAGAACTGAAACTCAAAAATTCTTTTTTCATCAAACCCATACGTGTGGGGTATCTATGGATAGGTCTTTAAAAATGATATTGAGGATTCTAATATCATTTTTTTCTAAACTGAATAGTTTGCGCGAGAGACACTTCCAAAGTGGTAAAAAGTGTGTCCCCCCCCCGTAACTTCTAAAATAACAGAATGAAAAATCTAAAAAAAATATATGATATACATTGCCATGCAAACTTCCACCGAAAATTGGTTCGAACGAGATCTAGTAAGTAGTT
This sequence comes from Cydia pomonella, assembly GCF_033807575.1. NCBI lineage: Eukaryota > Metazoa > Arthropoda > Insecta > Lepidoptera > Tortricidae > Cydia > Cydia pomonella. The sequence goes on along the minus strand of NC_084724.1, from coordinate 14,262,680 downwards.
TTTTTTTAATACGTCATAAAAATTTAAAAAAAAAATTTTTTTCATCAAACCCATACGTGTGGGTTATCTAAGGATAGGTCTTCAAAAATGATATTTAGGTTTCTAATATCATTTTTTTCTAAACTGAATAGTTTGCGCGAGAGACACTTCCAAAGTGAAAAAAGTGTCCCCCCCCCTGTAACTTCTAAAATAACGGAATGAAAAAATCTAAAAAAATTATATGATATACATTACCATGCAAACTTCCAACGAAAATTGGTTTGAACCAGATCTAGTAAGTAGTTTTTTTAATACGTCATAAATGGTACGGAACCCTTCATGGGCTAGTCCGACTCGCACTTGGCCGCTTTTTAATATGACGTGTGCTCAGACCCTTGTACAGTTTTTACAAAGTCTTTAAAACGGTCAACTGACTTTTAAGTCCACCGCGCCTTCTGGTTAATTTTTTATTTCATTCCTCAGCAATTTTAAACAATAAACAATGAGCTAAGTAAATAAAATGGTGCAATCAAACCGGTAACACGATCCAGCCGTCAAGTCCAGCACCGCTGCCGCCGAGCCCGCCAGCAGCACCGGCCGCGTCAGGCGAACCCGTTCCCACAGCGCTCGTACTCGCGAATAGCCCGGAAACCGCGTAGCAACAGGGTCCCGGTCACAGCGCGCAGCGATGATTACACTGGAATTTACCACAACGGACTTTGAAACGTAGGAATGCACCTCAATGGACTTTGAACCCTGTATCGTAATTACCTATTAAATGCAAGTAAATACTTATAAACAACTAAAATGCACCTTTAATGAGACAAAGCAAATTAAATGAATTAATGTTTGTGCAAAAAAAGAAGGCTAAACGAAATTATCGCATAGAAGTAGCAAGCGTGGCACAGAACAAAACTGACGGTAGGTATTTTAAACGGCAGGTACAATGTACGCTTTTATAAAGATAAGATAAAAAATGTTTATTGCCCCAACTACCAAAGATACAAAATAAAAATAACATACAACGTGAGATAAAACAAAATACACTTAATTGCACAAAATAAATTATCCAAAAAAATCACAAAAAATTTACTACAGCTCTTACCTTTTTACCTATGTGGTTTTTTGGTATAGGCAATGGGTACCTGTCTCAGCTTTATTGCCAGATATATACCCAGCGCTGATTTTCAGACGGGTCCCTTTTTTGACAGGTCGGTCATTACATATCCTAGTCAAAATATATAATATATGCGATCGGCGCGGTTGTTTTTGTGAATGTCTGTGTGTATGTGTGTGTTTATTACATTTTCCTACTCCTCTACTGTTATCTGTCATTTATGCATTCATTAACACGAATATAAGAACATACATAAAAGGTTTCAAGAAAAGTCTATATTGTCTATTCCTCATAAAAGCTCTTGTGCTTTTATAAGCTATAATGTTACTGCGATTAATGGCTACCAACCTAACAAAACCAAAACGAATACAGTTTTAAACTAAGTGCATTGATGCCAACTTACAAAATGTTCATTTGGTTGCATAGTAAAAATAATTACTTCATAAGTCAGAAACACGCATGTGACACCCGTAATATAGCAACACCCATAGACTACGAAGACCGCTTAGCGTTGCTTGTTAGTCTCCGTAGGCTACGGTGGCCAAAATTGAGAAAAAACTGTCCAAAAAATTAATTTAGCAAGTAGCAAGTACCAGGGCCTCATGAGTTACGAGGAGGTGTCGCCGACCGGCCGGCCGCGGCCCGGGGCGGGCCGGGCGCGTAACAAGGTATGCTCGCGCATCTTGGCTATATACTTTTGCTGTAATTTGTTTACCTAAATTAAGATTTATTTTTGTTGACTCGTAGGAAAAATATTGTATGCAACGTTGTATAAGTAGGTCAAAAAATTCTCGTGGCGTATTCCTTTACAATGTTCGCCTACGCCTTCGGCTCCGGCTCACATTGTAACTCACGCCACTCGCCTTTTTTGACCCTTCTTATACAACTGATGCATAAAATACTATAACTTACTTCGTTTTACTATAAAATAATAATTACTAGCGTATTGTTATTGCATAAAACTTAAAAGACGGGCAACTTATTGATTTATACAGAAATCATTTATGACGAAGCGCTAATATTGAAATAACGGTGCATCAAAAAGCCGGCAAGCATTATTGAGCTAATCACCGAATATAAACAACTTCTCTTTGCAATTTTAAATGCATTGATCTATACGGAAACCAAGCAAAATATAACTTAGTGCTCAAAATAGTGCAAATTGGCTAGTACGCATAAAGCTAGATACATAACCTGACGTTTGCAAGTAGGCTAGCACAAATTATAGCAAAACAAGTTTAAAAAAATTAGGGAACAAAAGGAGCGGGCTTACTTCACATCGGCATTGACTTTCGTATCTATTTCAACTTGTAGTGTTGCATAACCCAAAACGCCACGGCAGCAGTTCCAGTTTCTTTGTTCTTGCGTAGTCCGTTATTTCTCGACAGTCGCCATAACAGTTGCACGAACTTCAACGGTCGCCTCATGACCGTTTAACTTGAAGAAGTCACGGTCGCCACATGTCCACGCATGTAGGGGTGGACGAGAAGATCTTGGGGTCGTGGATGAGGTGAGCTAAATGACACTCGTAGTCCAATACATGCACGTATAATAATTAACTTTGGTGATACATAGATGTTAAAAGTTATCACTAATTGTAAGCGGACGGGCACAACCGTCCGTCGCAAGATTGCTGAAAGAATGCCGCTGCCGGCCCCACTTCTCCGCGCCCCGCACCATGCATTGCGTCGGCGACGGCTCCCGAAGATGCCCGAACAAAGACGAGGCGTTAACACAGTCTACTGTCGTTTTATCTTTACTTTGGTCTCTAATTTTATTGACAAGTTAATAAAAAAAATTATATAAGTAATACAATTAACTAAACTAAAACTACAATATAAAACTAAAAATCTAAATCTAAAATCTAAATCTACACAGTCTATAGAAGTATCGCAAAAGCGTTAATGTTATTCTATAAGTTTTATTTTTCTAGTTATAAGTAAACGATTTGAGTTACATAATAATCACAAGGACCCGGGTACGTCCTTAAACTACGTCCACAAGAGAGGTATGGGCATTGTGAATGTCATCTCGCTCTGTGTGGTAGGGTGGAGGTACTTCCCCAACTGGGGAAGTACCTCCACCTTACAGAAAATGGCAGCCAAATAACACTAGACCCTACTCATAGTGTTGTGTTCCTGCCGGTGAGTAAGGTTGCCAGAGCTCAACGAGGGTGGGAGGGGGTTAGGGTCGGCAACGCGCATGTAACTCCTCTGGAGTTGCAGGCGTACATAGGCTACGGATACTGCTTACCATCAGGCAGGCCGTATGCTTGTTTGCCACCGACGTAGTATAAAAAAAAAAGTTCACTCCCATACATTTGAGAAAAGGGTCCTTATGACCAATCACAGGCAAAAATTATTGCTTATTACAGTATAGCACTATATTATCACTATTTATTTACTAATCTTGTATTAAAACATAACACCGAAGAAAAGGTGTTATCATAAGTATACTCAGAATCTTGATTAATACAAATTATATTCAAATGATCATAAGAGCAATTCTCATAAACGTTGTTAAATGATTCACACAGTACTGAGTTATCCCGGAAGCGAACTAGTGCCCGACCGAAGGTTCGGTTTCGGCCATTTTCGGCCAAAAAGTAATGTTTCGGCCGTAGTCTCGGTTACGGCCAAATATCGGCAAACCTTTCGGCTGAGCCGAAACTTACGAAATGGTACTTCGTTATGGTCACGTAGTGTGAAAATAAACTACTTATGTGACAAAGAAAAAAAGTTGGGGAACAACTAGGACGACAACTTTAATATACTGATTTATGGTTACAGTAATTATGAATACACAATTCCCCTAATGAACGCGACACTAGATGGTCGATGCAGTCTTAATATAATATAAGGGTACCCTAAAAAAAAAGGAATTTTTAGATTTATTATAAGTACGATTTTGTCGGCATTATCGATTTATATATCCATGCCAAATTGCAGCTTTCTAGCACTAACAACCACGGAGCAAAGCCTCGGACAGACAGACAGACAGAGGGACATGGCGAAACTTATAGTTGACTACGGAACCCTAAAATGCAGCCAATGAAAAGAAAGAGTGAAAGAGAGGCTTTAACCTTTTGTATGCGCCTGTCAAAAAGTTGCCATTTATTTAGCAACCATGGCATCTTCATGTTTAAGTTGAATTTTGTTCAATATTTTTGCTCCTAAGCATACCAAAGGTTAAAAAGCCGGGCAAGTGCGAGTCGGACTCGCGCGCGAAGGGTTCCGTTCCATTATTTATAAAAACGGCAAAAAATATATGTTTGTTGTATGGGAGCCCCCCTTAAATATTTATTTTATTCTATTTTTAGTATTTGTTGTAATAGCGGCAACAGAAATACATCATCTGTGAGAATTTCAACTGTCTCGCTATCACGGTTCATGAGATACAGCCTGGTAACAGACGGACGGACGGACGGCGAAGTCTCAGTAATAGGGTCCCGTTTGACCCTTTGGGTACGGAATCCTAAAAAGAAGAACCTAAGGGCATCTTACAAAAATAAATAAAATCCCACCAAAAACATTTGAACACTCAAACTTCGCTTTTGTAGGAAGTGTCATGTCTGTACGGTAGTCCTATTATTTATTCTGTGCCCACGAGCGTGCGCATGTAATAGAGATAGCAATAGGCGGGTCAATGTACGAAAATCTACCTAGAAAGTGCCTCTGCTTTAGAAGTAGATACCTACTATTATGCTAAAACCGGAGTTAGTGCTGCATCTGCGTCAGCTGGTTTAGGTCATCTAATTTAGACTATTTCTGAAGTGGCCTGTTGTTCGGTTTATTTCAGGTGTTTACAAACAGATTAAAATGCGGCTGCGCTAAATATAGCACTTAGCTCAGCTCTCAGTTATGAAGGTGAACAAATCTGCTTCCAATGTATCGTTATTTTTAACACGGAGAAATTGGAGTAGATGCACAGTACGGTCAATTATTTCCAATTTCATATTTATATATTGTGTACATGTACATAGGTATAATTATTGCAGATGGAATAGCTTTAAGTTTGTGTCGTAAATGTTACCTCTCTGTAGAGGTATTTCAATATATGGCTTAGGTACTAATTACAAATTACATAAAGTAAAATTAATAAAAACTTTTTACAAAAAAAGTAAACCGACTTCAAAAAGGATAAAATAAAATATTATCCTTATTAGGGTTCCGTTGCCAAATGGCAAAAAACGGAACCCTTATAGATTCGTCATGTCCGTCTGTCTGTCCGATTATGTCACAGCCACTTTTTTCCGAAACTATAAGAGCTATACTGTTCAAACTTGGTAAGTAGATGTATTCTATGAACCGCATTAAAAATTTTACACAAAAAAAAAAAAAAAATTTGGGGTTTCCTCATACTTAGAACTGAAACTCAAAAAATCTTTTTTCATCAAACCCATACGTGTGGGGTATCTATGGATAGGTCTTCAAAAATGATATTGAGTAACCCCCTGTAACTCTATAAAATAAGAGAATGATAAACCTAAAATATTTTATAAGAAAAAAAACCGACTTCAATGAGGGAGACCGGTGAAAGAACGATTATTGTTAATTTTAGATTTCATAAAATGAAATTAAAAAGACAGCGTCCTATGCCTAATTATGTAGAAAAGGAGGTAATATGTATTTTTTTGCCACTGCACCCACCTTGACACATTTCAGATTTGCCCTATGGTTGACTGGTAAGATACCCGCAATAGGGTATTCGACTGTATTTAAGATAAATTATTTCACACCATGCATGAAATAAAGCACCAGATAATTATTAAAAAAACTAAATAGGATAGAAATATAAAAATGTGCCTTGAAAACCTAACTGCTTGGCAAAGAGAACAAGTTGCCAAACGTGAACTATACATTGAAGAGTTCCGTTCTGTTCATCATCAGCAGTTCCACTTCATCAAATGTAAATACTTGATTTGTTAATGAAAATACTAAGATCACTATATATATGCCTTTAACATTTGAGGAGTTCCCTCGAGTCCTCATGGACCCCATCGTCAGAATTCGAACTTGACAAAAATTTGTCTTGAAAATCTAATTTGCTTAACAAATACAGCGAAGAGGATAAATCGCCAAACGTGTACTATGCGTCGTTGAAGAGTACCATTCTGGTCATCATCAGCAGTTCCACTTCATCAAATGTCACCTTTTTAAATGTAAATGCTTGATTTGTTACAGAAAACACAAAAATCACTATATGTAGGCCTTTCACATTTGAAGAGTTCCCTCGATTCCTCATGGATCCCATCATCACAACTGAGTTTTGACAAAAACGGGACCAATCTGTATATATACATATAAATTCAAACAATAAAAATAATTTTCAAAAAACATACAACCGAATTGATAACCTCCTCTTTTGAAATCTTGAAGTCGGTTAAAAATATATGATGTATATTACCACGCAAACTTCCACCGAAAACTGGTTTGAACGAGATCTAGTAAGTAATTTTTTTTAATATGCCATAAAATTAAAAAAAAAAATTTCATCAAACTCATACGTGTGGTGTATCTATGGATAGGTTTTCAAAAATGATATTGAGGTTTCTAATATCATTTTTTCTAAACTGAATAGTTTGCGCGAGAGACACTTCCAAAGTGGTGAAATGTGTCCCCCCCCCTGTAACTTCTAAAATAACATATGATATACATTACCATGCAAACGTCCACCGAAAATTGGTTTGAACGAGATCTAGTAAGTAGTTTTTTTTAATACGTCATAAATGATACGGAACCCTTCATGGGCGCATGGGCCGCTTTTTCGTATATCACCCTTGGTTCAAAACAGGGTTAGTTGTAGGTACACATATTTTTATATAAATTAGAATTTTTTTTTACTAGTTAGGGTTCCGTAGCCAAATGGCAAAAAACGGAACCCTTATAGATTCGTCATGTCCGTCTGTCTGTCCGATTCTGTCACAGCCACTTTTTTCCGAAACTATAAGAGCTGTACTGTTCAAACTTAGTAAGTGAATGTATTCTATGAACCGCATTAAGATTTTCACACAAAAATAGAAAAAAAAACAATAAATTTTGGGGGTTCCCCATACTTAGAACTGAAACTCAAAAAATCTTTTTTCATCAAACCCATACGTGTGGGGTATCTATGGATAGGTCTTCAAAAATGATATTGAGGTTTCTAATATCATTTTTTTCTAAAATGAATAGTTTGCGCGAGAGACACTTCCAAAGTGGTAAAATGTGTGTCCCCCCCCCGTAACTTCTAAAATAACAGAATGAAAAATCTAAAAAAAATATATGATATACATTGCCATGTAAACTTCCACCGAAAATTGGTTTGAACGAGATCTAGTAAGTAGTTTTTTTTTCATACGTCATGAAATTAAAAAAAAATTTTTTTTTTTCAACATACCCATACATGTGGGGTATCTATGGATAGGTCTTCAAAAATGATATTAAGGTTTCTAATATCATTTTTTTCTAAACTGAATAGTTTGCGCGAGAGAACCTCCCAAAGTACAAAAAAGTGTGTCCCCCCCCCTGTAACTTCTAAAATAACAGAATGAAAAATCTAAAAAAAATATATGATATACATTACGATGCAAACTTCTAACGAAAATTGGTTTGAACGAGATCTAGTGAGTAGTTTTTTTTAATACGTCATAAAATTAAAAAAAAATTTTTTTTCGTCAAACCCATACGTGTGGGGTATCTATGGATAGGTCTTCAAAATGATATTTAGGTTCCTAATATAATTTTTTTCTACAGTGAATAGTTTGCGCGAGAGACACTACCAAAGTGGTAAAATGTGTGTCCAAAGTGGTAAAATGTTGAACGAGATCTAGTAGTTTAAGTAGTTTTTTTTCAAAATCAAAATCAAAATCAAAAATCAAAATATCTTTATTTTGCATAAAATATGGTATACAAGATGGACTTAGTAAAGAAGCACATGCATATTTTACCAGCAACTGGCATGCAAAAACACAAACACGCATACATCTATTAACTATGCTAATAAATCTAATATTATACAAAAAAAAAAAAACAAATGTCATACTTAATCTAATTGCAATTATCAGTGTCTAATCATATCGGAAATAGTCAAAAAATTCATCAATTGAATAAAAACACTGTTGTATTAACCAACTTTTAAGTTTACGCTTAAATAGACTAAATGGTAATGATTTCAGTTCATCTTGGAGACAGTTATAAATTTTTATTGCCATACAGTAAGCGCTCTTTCCATACAATACTGTCTTTTTTGCGGGTATGACGAGACGATTAGGGTATCTTGTATTAAACTGACAAATGTCCTTAAACGTAGTAAAAAGTTCAGGATGCATTCTAACAAACAAACAAATTTCATATAGATACATGCTTGGCACAGTCAGAAGTTTCATATTTCTAAATAGAGGTCTGCATGAGGTCATTATGTCTACATTACAAATAGCTCTAATGCACTGTTTTTGTGCTAACAGTGCTTGATTTGCATAACTTGAATTCCCCCAAACAAGAATACCATATCTAAGTACAGAGCAAACATAGCCGTGATACGCCTGTGTTTTAATACGTCATAAAGGAACCCTTCATGGGCGAGTCCGACTCGCACTTGGCCGCTTTTTAGGGTTCCGTAGCCAAATGGCATAAAACGGAACCCTTATAGTTTCGCCATGTCCGTCTGTCTGTCTGTCTGTCTGTCTGTCTGTCTGTCTGTCTGTCTGTCTGTCTGTCCGAGGCTTTGCTCCGTGGTTGTTAGTGCTAGAAAGCTGAAATTTGGCATGGATATATAAATCAATAAAGCCGACAAAGTCGTACAATAAAATATAAAAAAATAATTTTTTTTAGGGTACCTCCCCTACACGTAAAGTGGGGTTGAATTTTTTTTTTCGCTTCAACCCTAGAGTGTGGGGTATCGTTGGAAAGGTCTTTCAAAACTAATAGGGGTTTTCAAGAAAATTTTTTTGATAAAGTGAATATATTCGGAGATAATCGCTCCGGAAGAAAAAAAAAATGTGTCCCCCCCCCTCTAACTTTTGAACCATAGGTCCAAAAAATATGAAAAAAATCGTGGAAGTAGAGCTTAAGAAAGACATTAAATGAAAACTATAGCGGACATGATCAGTTTAGCTGTTTTTGAGTTATCGCAAAAAGTTTTCCCTTCATAGTAAAAAGACTTACTTTAATTAGGTACTGATTATGCTAATTTGCCTATTTGTTTAACTCGGGTGAAAGGTACCGTTTCATCCCTTGGTTAACAATTTACTATACTTTAAGCTCCAGTTTAGCTTATTGTGACGGAAGAGTAACTACGGAACCCTACACTGAGCGTGGCCCGACATGCTCTTGGCCGGTTTTTTATTTTTATTTTACCGTTCTTGCGCAATGCATCGCAGCTTTGTAGCACTGACGATCACGGAGCAAAGCCTCGGATGGACAAACACACATGGCAAACCCTAAAAACGACGAAGTGCTTCGTGAAAAAGTAGGTAGTTCCCTTGCGCGTCGCTTGGCGCCCCCAGATATTTGCCGTACATTGTTAGCGTGTGAACTAGGTCAATTAGTTGTTTAAGAATAATGTTTCGCTCTGTACTTGCTTGTCACAAGAAATAAATAGGTCAGCGATTCAGAACTGCGGATTCAGCGTTAGATCAGCTGTATACGGTGAAATGGATATCATTGTCATTACTAACCGATACTTAAACCTTCATTATCTGAAACTTGAATATTTATTAGAGTTTTTATACCTGAAATAAAATATTTTATCTACACACATATCATACCATCATATCACACATATCATATCATCATATAACTTTATATGATGCCTTCTAAATCCGTAAATAATGGCCAAAATTAAGATAAACTGTTTGGTTACAACAAATTTCATATTTGTGCAAATGTTGTAATTGCTTCATTATACTAAATTGAAATCGATTTGGTAATGACATTCAAATTTCGAACATTTCTGAAAACAAAAGCAATTCGATTTGACCTCTATTCTAATATCAGTCGAGATGCCTTTTTATTCGATATGAGCTGTCATTTGCATACAATTTTGACATATCTCGCATGTTAGTTTGTATCGAACGATACGAAATAGGCCCCCGACTCTAGTATGTCTCTAAATTTAAAAAAAATACGGATGCGTGACATGGGTGAAAAAGTTTTCATTTACCACCATTTGACGTACAGTTTATATTTTAATTCTAAAATGAATTTGTTTTGTTGTTTTTAAAGTAACTATAGCAAATGTTTCGTTAAAAATGAGCGATAAAGATATTTCGGAGACGCCCCCACATATCCGCGAATTCCGCCAAGACAGCAACGATGCCCCAATGTTGGCTGTAATTTGGGTTAGTGAATATATCATAGAAATGTTATAAATGTGTATATCTGTTAAAGTAGTATAAGTATGTAACTCTACATAATTAGGCATTAAAACACTCGTGTTTATCGTCATTTTAAGAAGCCCACACACGTATTTTAATGCCCTTCATTATGTAACAGTCACATAAACTACTATTATTATTATTACTTCATTACCGTAAGTAGTTTTTAGGGTTCCGTAGCCAAATGTCTGTCTGTCTGTCTGTCCGAGGCTTTGCTCCGTGGTCGTTAGTGCTAGAAAGCTGAAATTTGGCATGGATATATAAATCAATAAAGCCGACAAAGTCGTACAATAAAATCTAAAAATTTAATTTTTTTTGGGGTACCTCCCCTACACGTAAAGTGGGGGTGAATTTTTTTTTCGCTTCAACCCTAGAGTGTGGGGTATCGTTGGAAAGGTCTTTCAAAACTAATAGGGGTTTTCAAGAAACATTTTTTGATAAAGTGAATATATTCGGAGATAATCGCTCCGAAAGAAAAAAAAACGTGTCCCCCCCCCCCTCTAATTTTTGAACCATAGGTCCAAAAAATATGAAAAAAATCGTGGAAGTAGAGCTTAAGAAAGACATTAAATGAAAACTATAGCGGACATGATCAGTTTAGCTGTTTTGAGTTATCGCAAAAAGTTTTCCCTTCATAGTAAAAGACTTACTTTAATTAGGTACTGATTATACAAATTTGCCTATTTGTTTAACTCGGGTGAAAGGTACCGTTTCATCCCTTGGTTAACAATTTACTAAACTTTAAGCTCCAGTTTAGCTTATTGTGACGGAAGAGTAACTACGGAACCCTACACTGAGCGTGGCCCGACATGCTCTTGGCCGGTTATTTTTCATAGCACCGATCAAAAGTCTTTCGCCTTTATAGTTATAGAGTTAGAGACAATTCTAAGTTTGAACGGAACCCTCGGTGCGCGAGTAAAACGAACTCGCACTTGACCGGTTGTTTTGTAGGCTACTTATGGAGTCTACAAAAGGAGGACTAAAGGAGTCCCTTTATGCATTTTCTAACCTCTAGCATCGCACTTTGCAGAAGTCTCATACAAACTTTCATCCCCTAGTTTAAGGGGTTGGGGGGTAAAAAGTTCCAATTTTGTTTACCGGGTATAATCCAAACCCAAGTTATGAGGGTTCAAGAAAACAACGAAGCGCTTCGAGAAAAGGTAGGTAGTGCCCTTGCGCTTGCGCTTTGTCTTGGTGATATTGGTGTGGGGTATCGTAGAATAGGTCTTTCAAAACATATAAGGGTCTCCGACCACCATTTTTTGATAAAGTAACTATTATCGGAAATATTCGCTCCGTTAGAAAAAAAAAACAATATACCCCCCTCTAACTTTTGAACTATGGGTCTAAAAAATATGAAAAAACATAACTCTCAATGAAAGCCGGTACCTATCTAAAATTTAGTCTATTCTGACAGAATGGTAACTACGGAACCCTGCACTGACCATGGCCCTATATGCTCATAGCCGATTTTCAGAATCATGAAAAAGAATAGAATATGCATTCAATCAGATTAATGAGTTGAGGTTTACAAAAAGCTATCACTTCTGCGGCGTCATATCTACGAGTATAACGTCGTAAGTGCTGTGAAATTCATAGCGTTTGGTGACGTTTTGGTCACGCCAGGTCCCTCCGCAAGCCTCTCTTCTCGTCACCAAGCTGCGACACAACTTGTTTGGTATGACTTATCTATACTAGTAATATTAAGTGGTTAGTCTTTCAATTGCGTGCACTAAGCACTTTAGGCAACCATTCAGAATGAATCAATCAACGAAAAGTGTTTATTATATTCAATTCTCGAACGTAAACAAAGTGAAGTGGCGGGAATTTCTCGAGATCTCAATTAGATGTGTTTTGTTATGCATTCCGACGGGTTTTCCGACGAACATGACCCAGCGCCTTGCGGATGTTTTCAACTGGCAAACAGAGTAATTCATTATTGCTATACAATATCACTCAGGTATTCCCCAAAACACTCGCTTGCAAATTGGTTATTTTTCAATTCAATTCAATTCAAAATACTTTATTCATGTAGGCCTAGCAACAAGCACTTATGAATAGTAAGACAGTATTACATATAATTATCTTAATCTAATTATCAGAGCAATTTATTGATGTTGTAATTATTATTCCATATATAATACTAATGAATATAATTCATAGATCAAATTTAATACTAAAAATTTCACAAAATATAGTCATAAAAAAATGTATAAAAAATACTAGTCTAGATTGTTTCTAGAATAAATTCTAAATGTCAAACAAATATAATAAAAACAACAAAGGAAATACATGCATTGGAATATCCATTTCATCATCATTATTCAAATATAATAAATAATTAATCATTTCGAATCACAATTAATCCCACGTTGTTTTATCATTCATGTAGTCTTGTGTGGTATAATAAGCTTTAGAAATAAGTTTACGCTTTATATGATTCTTAAATTTATTAATTGATAACTGAGTAATATGGTTTGGAAGTTTATTATAAAATCTCACACAATTACCCATGAATGATTTTTTAATTTTATGTAGCCGAGTGAAGGGCACTGCGAGTTTACGTTTATTTCTAGTATTAATATTATGAATGCCACAATTTTTCTTAAAATCGGCAATATTTTTATGCACATACAGAATATTCTCATAAATGTATTGACAGTGCACTGTCATGATGTCAATTTCCTTAAATCTATCTCTCAGTGAGTCTCTATGGTTCATTTTATATTTTTGCTGAACGACTGTTGAAATGAAATGTTTATTTTATAAGCTTTTATTTAACTTGCAATTTACCTACCTATGTACAGATGTAGTGAATGATCCTTTCTCATTGTATTTTCTCGGGATCGTTTGTATTTGTCATGCTACTTCAGCCAACCTCGGTACATTTTGTACTGAGGTTGTTATATTTTGACTGAAATAGCTTAATACGTTCGTACGTTTCCGTACAAAAACGATGGGAAAGGATTATTCATTACATTTGTATGTACGGGTGACATCTTGCATGTTAAATTTGACCCACCTCCCGGTTCAAAAAAAAATTTGGATACTTACATGTGTCAGTCAGGTGACAATGCAATATTATGATAACATCGAGCTGATCTGATGATGGAGACAGGAGGTAGCCATAGGAACTCTGTGATAAAACAAACGTAACCTAATTGTGTTTGGGGTTTTTAGAATTGTCTCGATGAGTATTTGTTGCCTGTGGAAAGAAAACTACAGTAAGCGATAAAAGCTTGTAATTACCGAAAGTATTTTTTTTGCCAAAAACTTATTATTATAGAACCCTAACTTTATTCGAGCTTAAAATGTGGCACTATGGTGTAAATACAAAGGAATGTGTGCCATTTTTAGGGTTCCGTACCAAAAAGGTACAAAGGGAACCCTTATGGTGCGACTCTGTCCGGTCGTCTGTCTGTCTGTGACATTGGTTAATATCTCGTTCTCGAGAACCACTTAAGAGTCCTTATTCCTACAGACGAGCGTATTTTGTAAAATGCTTCCTTTTTCATTCAAGATTACGACGTAACTATTAGTATTTATTCAAAAACTGATAACGTACTTAAATAATCGTTTCCTAAACTAGGGGCTCCAACAGTTCAAATTTTCATTTTCTCTTTTAAACCTCTTTTTTAATGAGGTTTTTTGGGAGTCTTTTCCAAATTTTGCAGTGAGATGTGGCGTTACGGTTCTCAATTTTGCTATAAACAAGAATCATTTGGTACATGAATGACTACAATTTGATTCAACATATCTCGTACGAGGGGCTGGAATGATAAACAATCGAAGATTCATTTGAAAAAACTGATAAAATACCTTCCGAGTTTTCTTCATTTTTTTGGCGAAAACAGGGTTTTAATATATTTTATTTCCGCAAATTGTACGCATATTTTGCTTTAAAAATAATATTATAGCAAACTGTAACTTTATGTTAACCTATAAAAAAAAAATCGTAACTATGGGACCTACATTGCCGTAAATTTATATTTTTTTAAAACACGTATAAATCACGCAGCAGCGACGCCCCGCTCTCAGTCCGCGCGGAGCGCGCTTAGAGGACGGACCTGTGCTCGATTGTCAGGCATTCGTTGCGATCGTAATCAGCTACGGAGTTCCGAGAAGTGCTATATACTGCGATTAGAAAATCTTAATAAAAGTTCATTTTTTACAGTATGCCTAACAGACTCGCTTATTGATGGATTTTCAGTGTTACTTTTTTTTAATACTAAGTCGGTGGCAAATAAGCATACGGCCCGCATATGTACGCCTGCAACTCCAGAGGAGTTACATGCGCGTTGCCGACCCTAACCCCCTCCCGCCCCTCGTTGAGCTCTGGCAACCTTACTCACCGGCAGGAACACAACACTATGAGTAAGGTCTAGTGTTATTTGGCTGCGATTTTCTGAAAAACGCATTTTCACTTGAAATTACGTTAGGGTTTGCATTATTATTTTTGACCCGGATGAAGTCCAAGTTCTCATGATGGAGTCAGGAGTTGGTCACCAGAACTCCTAATCTACTAATTATAATCCCATCGTGTTTGGGCTCAAAAGATTTGCCCTGACGAACACCATCGATCTAGATGAGGTCCAGGGTCTCATGATGGAGTCAGGAGTTGGTCACTAGAACTCCTAATCTACTCATTATAATTCCATCGTGTTTGGGCTCAACAGAGTTGCCCTGATGAGCACCTTCAATCTAGATGAGGTCCAGGGTCTCATGATGGAGTCAGGAGCTGGTCACCAGAACTCCTAATCTACTCATCATAACTCCATCGTGTTTGGGTTCAATAGAGTTGCCCTGACGAGCACCATCAATCTAGATGAGGTCCAGGGTCTCATGATGGAGTCAGGAGCTGGTCACCAGAACTCCTAATCTACTCATCATAACTCCATCGTGTTTGGGCTCAATAGATTTGCCCTGATGAACACCATCGATCTAGATGAGGCCCAGGGTCTCATGATGGAGTCAGGAGTTGGTCACCAGAACTCCTAAACTACTCATCATAACCTCATCGTGTTCGGGCTCAATAGATTTGCCCTGACGAGCATCATCAATCTAGATAAAGTCCAGGGTCTCATGATGGAGTCAGGAGTTGGTCACTAGAACTCCTAATCTACTCATTATAATTCCAACGTGTTTGGGCTCAAAAGATTTGCCCTGATGAGCACCATCGATCTAGATGAGGTCCAGGGTCTCATGATGGAGTCAGGAGTTGGTCACCAGAACTCCTACTCTACTCATCATAACTCCATCGTGTTTGGGCTCAATAGAGTTGCCCTGACGAGCACCTTCAATCTAGATGAGGTCCAGGGTCTCATGATGGAGTCAGGAGCTGGTCACGAGAACTCCTAATCTACTCATCATAACTCCATCGTGTTTGGGTTCAATAGAGTTGCCCTGACGAGCACCATCAATCTAGATGAGGTCCAGGGTCTCATGATGGAGTCAGGAGCTGGTTACCAGAACTCCTAATCTACTCATCATAACTCCATCGTGTTTGGGCTCAATAGATTTGCCCTGATGAACACCATCGATCTAGATGAGGCCCAGGGTCTCATGATGGAGTCAGGAGTTGGTCACCAGAACTCCTAATCTACTCATCATAACCTCATAGTGTTCGGGCTCAATAGATTTGCCCTGACGAGCATCATCAATCTAGATAAAGTCCAGGGTCTCATGATGGAGTCAGGAGTTGGTCACTAGAACTCCTAAACTACTCATTATAATTCCAACGTGTTTGGGCTCAAAAGATTTGCCCTGATGAGCACCATCGATCTAGATGAGGTCCAGGGTCTCATGATGGAGTCAGGAGTTGGTCACCAGAACTCCTAATCTACTCATCATAACTCCATCGTGTTTGGGCTCAATATATTTGCCCTGATTAACACCATCGATCTAGATGAGGTCCAGGGTCTCATGATGGAGTCAGGAGTTGGTCACCAGAACTCCTAAACTACTCATCATAACCTCATCGTGTTTGGGCTCAATAGATTTGCCCTGACGAGCATCATCAATCTAGATAAAGTCCAGGGTCTCATGATGGAGTCAGGAGTTGGTCACTAGAACTCCTAATCTACTCATTATAATTCCAACGTGTTTGGGCTCAAAAGATTTGCCCTGACGAGCACCATCGATCTAGATGAGGTCCAGGGTCTCATGATGGAGTCAGGAGTTGGTCACCAGAACTCCTAATCTACTCATCATAACTCCATCGTGTATGGGCTCAATAGAGTTGCCCTGACGAGCACCATCAATCTAGATCAGGTCCAGGGTCTCATGATGGACTCAGGCGTTGATCACCAGAACTCCTAGTCTATTCATCATAACTCCATCGTGTTTGGGCTCAAAAGATTTGCCCTGACGAGTACCATCGATCTAGATTAAGTCGAGGGTCTCATGATGGAC
This sequence comes from Cydia pomonella, assembly GCF_033807575.1. Lineage (NCBI taxonomy): Eukaryota > Metazoa > Arthropoda > Insecta > Lepidoptera > Tortricidae > Cydia > Cydia pomonella. The sequence continues at coordinate 14,245,818 of NC_084724.1, read as the reverse complement.
TCAGTAGTTGGTCACCAGAACTCCTAATCTATTCATCATAATGGTAATTTGATGGTGCTTGTCGGAGTAAATCTATTGAGCCCAAACACGATGGAGTTATGATAAATAGATTACGAGTTCTGGTGACCAACTCCTGACTCCATCATGAGACCCTGGACTTCATCTAGATCGATGGTACTCATCAGGGCAAATCTTTTGAGCCCAAACACGATGGAATTATAATGAGTAGATTAGGAGTTCTAGTGACCAACTCCTGACTTCATCATGAGACCCTGAACATCATCTAGATTGATGGTGCTCGTGAGGGCAAATCTATTGAGCCCAAACACGATGGAGTTATGATGAGTAGATTAGGAATTATGGTGACCAACTCCTGACTCCATCATGAGACCCTGGACTTCATCTAGATCGATGGTACTCGTCAGGGCAAATCTTTTGAGCCCAAACACGATGGAATTATAATGAGTAGATTAGGAGTTCTAGTGACCAACTCCTGACTCCATCATGAGACCCTGGACTTCATCTAGATCGATGGTACTCGTCAGGGCAAATCTTTTGAGCCCAAACACGATGGAATTATAATGAGTAGATTAGGAGTTCTAGTGACCAAATCCTGACTCCATCATGAGACCCTGAACATCATCTAGATTGATGGTGCTCGTGAGGGCAAATCTATTGAGCCCAAACACGATGGAGTTATGATGAGTAGATTAGGAATTATGGTGACCAACTCCTGACTCCATCATGAGACCCTGGACTTCATCTAGATCGATGGTACTCGTCAGGGCAAATCTTTTGAGCCCAAACACGATGGAATTATAATGAGTAGATAAGGAGTTCTGGTGACCAACTCCTGACTCCATCATGAGACCCTGGACTTCATTTAGATCGATGGTTCTCGTCAGGGCAAATCTATTGAGCTCGAATACGATGGAATTATAATGAGTAGATTAGGAGTTCTAGTGACCTACTCCTGACTCCATCATGAGACCCTGGACTTCATCTAGATTGATGGTGCTCATCAGGGTAAATCTATTGAGCCCAAACTCGATGGAGTTATGATGAGTAGATTAGGAGTTCTGGGGAGTTCTGGTGACCAACTCCTGACTCCGTCATGAGACCCTGGACCTCATCTAGATCGATGGTGTTCGTCAGGGCAAATCTTTTGAGCCCAAGCACGATGGAATTATAATGAGTAGATTAGGAGTTCTGGTGACCAACTCCTGACTCCATCATAAGAACCTGGATGGACTTCATTCGGGTCAAAAATAATAATACAAACCCTAACGTGATTTCAAATAACACTGAAACTCTATAGCACTAATGTGCGCAAACGATTGGCATCTTGACTACGCAGCATGGGTGCGTAGCCACCATGCCAATCGATACGACAACGAAACACTACCTGTCTCTCTCTTGTACTAATATGCACAAACGATTGGCATCTTGGCTGGGCAGCATGGGTGCGTAGCCAACATGCCAAACGTTTACGATACGACAAGGAAACACTATCTGTCTCTCTATCGCACTAATATGCGCAATCGATTGGCTTCTTGGCTAGGTATCATGGGTGCGTAGCCAACATGCCAATCGTTTACGATACGACAACGAAGCACTACTCTCTCTCTATTGCACTAATATACGCAAACGATTGGTATTTTGGCTAGGCAATAAGCAAGTGTGTGGCCAACATGCCAATCGTTTACGATACGACAACGAAACACTATCTGTCTCTCTATCGCACTAATATACTTTATTTATACCTGCAGTCATTTAGTAACTTCTTCATTTTCCATTGGTGTGAAAGAGACAGAATAAAGAGCAAGGGTTATAGTACACTCTGTAGTCTGTACACTTAGTAGTAGTGTACATAAAAAAAAAAAAACTACTGTGCATATACAATAAAATAAAGAGTGCCCATATGATATCATATGACACTAAAATTAATGTTGCTTGAAATTATATTGAAAACTATCAAGATTATTCTAGTCTGCATTGAAACGCGCGTCGCGTTGCCGGCGCTCGCGTACCGAGCGCCAACGCCATCTATCGAGCGTTATTTCGTGAAATCGGAGAACGCTCCAAGGATTAAGGGCTCTTAAGCTATCGATTTGAAATTTGGAATAGTTATGAACAACGCTAACCCAGACACATTGAAAGTATTATTTTGTTGTTTTATTCCAATAAAATTAAATTAATTAAATTAAAATTTCAAAGTCAATTGCAAAGAGCTCAAATTGACCATTCCAAAACAATTTTTTATTATTTTTTAGTAGTGGAAAAAAATTGTTTTATGGAGGAAAATGTGAACAAAAATATCGTCCCCCCCCCCCCTTATCCGCGTAGTTTACCGATGAAAAGTTATGAAATTTTTACATAATATTTATATTTTTATAAACTTTACAGGAAAAATATAATGAGATCTCTATTTTGGTAACTTTTTTTTAATTTACAATAAACATTTCCGAATTCAATTGGCAATTTAATAACTATAAGTGTTTATTACACTGCAAATTGCTATGAGATTATATTAAAGACACCTTTTTAGGGTTCCGTAGCCAAATGGCATAAAACGGAACCCTTATAGTTTCGCCATGTCCGTCTGTCTGTCTGTCTGTCTGTCTGTCTGTCTGTCTGTCTGTCTGTCTGTCTGTCTGTCCGAGGCTTTGCTCCGTGGTCGTTAGTGCTAGAAAGCTGAAATTTGGCATGGATATATAAATCAATAAAACCGACAAAGTCGTACAATAAAATCTAAAAAATTAATTTTTTTTAGGGTACCTCCCCTACACGTAAAGTGGGGGTGAATATTTTTTTTCGCTTCAACCCTAGAGTGTGGGGTATCGTTGGAAAGGTCTTACAAAACTAATAGGGGTTTTCAAGAAACATTTTTTGATAAAGTGAATATATTCGGAGATAATCGCTCCGAAAGAAAAAAAAAATGTGTCCCCCCCCCTCTAACTTTTGAACCATAGGTCCAAAAAATATGAAAAAAATCGTGGAAGTAGAGCTTAAGAAAGACATTAAATGAAAACTATAGCGGACATGATCAGTTGAGCTGTTTTTGAGTTATCGCAAAAAGTTTTCCCTTCATAGTAAAAAAGACTTACTTTAATTAGGTACTGATTATGCAAATTTGCTTATTTGTTTAACTCGGGTGAAAGGTACCGTTTCATCCCTTGGTTAACAATTTACTATACTTTAAGCTCTAGTTTAGCTTATTGTGACGGAAGAGTAACTACGGAACCCTACACTGAGCGTGGCCCGACATGCTCTTGGCCGGTTTTTATTTCAAATAAAATACCAATTTTGAAATCGGTTCACTTGATAGAGAATTATCCACGAAAAACCAACATAGGTACGTGCATTACATCGCGCAAATTAGTTAGACAATTATAATTAGTATAGGTACTTCTGTTCAAAAGTCTTCCGCGCCTTTATATGTATTTACACGATATAATTCAAAGTTTAATGTACGGAACCCTCGGTGCGCGAGTAAAGCGAACTTGCACTTGACCGGTTTTTAGGGTTCCGTAGCCAAGTGGTAAAATACGGAACCCTTATAGATTCGTCATGTCCGTCTGTCTGTCCGATTATGTCACAGCCACTTTTTTCCGAAACTACAAGAGCTATACTGTTCAAACTTGGTAACTAGATGTATTCTATGAACCGCATTAAGATTTTCACACAAAAAAAGAAAAAAAAACAATAAATTTTGGGGGTTCCCCATACTTAGAACTGAAACTCAAAAAATCTTTTTTTATCAGGTTGGATAGGTCTTCAAAAATTATATTGAGGTTTATAAGATAATTTTTTTCTAAACTGAATAGTTTGCGCGAGAGACACTTCCAAAGTGGTAAAATGTGTCCCCCCCCTGTAACTTCTAAAATAAGAGAATGATAAACCTAAAAAAAATATATGATGTACATTACCATGCAAACTTCCACCGATACACCGATTGCATGGTAAAGATACAATTTTAGATATTGACGATGCTAAAGAGATCCCACAGATCTTACTTGAATAAATTCATTTTATCTTTTATCTTTTGAATGTAAAGGTCACTTGAATGTCATTTTGTCTCACTCAGTGAGCAAAATACCATCACTCACTCTTTTCAAGCAGTAAATTACCCTAGTTCGAGCTGCTAAGGTGAAAAATCAATTTCAAACCGGTTAAGAAATGCGTAATGCGGAGAACGTCCGGACATACCTACTAAAGCATTTTTGCTCAAGTTGAAACGCATATCTTCGCTAACGCTCGGTCTCGTTTTGAGAGCACTCCCCTGACTGCCACAGCGGGTATCGGAATCCTTGGTGTCGACATCTCGAGTGAAGTCCAGTTCCGCGGCCATTTAGAGGATAAGGCTAAATTGGCCTCAAGAAAGCTCGGTGTGCTCAACAGACCGAGACAGTATCTCACACCGGCCCAACGCCTACAGCTTTATAAGGCGCAGGTGCGCCCGCACATGGAATACTGTTCTCATCTATGGGCAGGGGCACCCCAGTACCAGCTTCTCCCTCTGGACCGCATCCAACGAAGAGCGACTCCAATTGTCGACTGCCAGCGTATTTCGGATTGGCTTGACTCCTTGGCGATGCGTAGAGATGTGGCCTCGCTCTGCGTTTTCTATCGCATGTATAACGGGGAGGGCTCCGAGGAATTGTTCGGATTAATCCCTGCCGCTTCTTTTCGCCATCGCCCTACGCGACAACATTTCGATCCTCACCACTTAGATGGTTGGCAGTCCTCAACTGTGCGTTTCTCCAGAAACTTCCTGCCTCGCATAGCTAAACTGTGAAATGAACTGTCGCCTGAAGTATTTCCGGACCGATACGACCTTGAAACCTTCAAGAAAAGAGCGTACTCCCATTTTAAATGCCGGCAACGCACTTACAACCCCTCTGGTGTTGCAGGTGTCTATGGGCGGCGGTAATCGCTTATCACCAGGTGATCCGTATGCTCGTTTGCCTCCTGTATGATAAATATATAGTTACTTTTAATTCGATCAAGGATCTCCCAAAATAATATTCGACGACCGGTTTGGCCTAGTGGGCAGTGACCCTGCCTACGAAGCTGATGATCCCGGGTTCAAATCCTGGTAAGGGCATGTATTCGTGTGATGAGCATGGATATTTGTTCCTGAGTCATGGGTGTTTTCTATGTATTTAAGTATTTATATATTATATTATATATCGTTGTCTAAGTACCCTCAACACAAGCCTTATTGAGCTTACTGTGGGACTTAGTCAATTTGTGTAATAATAGAAATAGAATAGAAATAGAATTTGTTTTATTCATAAACACACAAACAGTAATAGACAGACATAAAAGAGAACATAGTGAGAGTAAAGTGTCACGAAATGGCCTCATCTCAGCATGTTGCTGGCGACTTCCAGCGCTGATCTTCCGATGAGACCATCGAGTGCGAAGTAATCACGGAAGGTAACAGAAAAAAGGAAAGATACATAAAATAAACATGACGAACATACTTAACACTAAATAAAATTGCTCGTAATGTCCTATAATATTTAAAATTTTATTTATTTATTTATTTAATATGAGATTAGCCAGAAAACTAAAAACGGCGAAGGTATTTACAGTAAACACATCACAAGTATATTTAGCAACCTTGATGGGGGCCTTTCCATGCAATTGTATAATTCAGCTCGCTAAAGCAATATGATTGTTGTTTTTGTGACCTTATTCTGTCCGAAGTGCCGGGTATTTTTGAAGGACCTCGTTCCCGAACAGGAATGTGGGACACACGATTCATCGACGTGAGGACCTTGATTTATTGAAGAATTTAATAGCCTATTAAATTTTATGACTATTAAAATTATTTGCGCGACTAATTCCACGAAGTATAAACAAAACAATTTACTGATTAAAATCATCGGACGGCGTTGAAAAAAACAAAGGAGCGTATGAGAACATTGTGTACTCGTATTAAGGGCAGTAAACAAGATTGACGAACGAGCGGGAACGGAAGCCCAAAAAGGAAGGTGAGGACTAAATTAACACGAGTTCGTAATTCCTGTACCGTACCGACTGCGGTGGCATACACAATGTTTTTAAATAAATAAAACTTCTGCCAAATTGCGTGCGTACACGACAGGTAAAAATCAAATGATATTTCGCACATAAGTTCCGAAAAACTCATTGGTACGAGCCTGGGTTTGAACCCGCGACCTCCGGATTGAAAGTCGGACGTCATATCCACTCGGCCACCACCACATTGTAATATTAATGTGATATAATTTCTTTATGCTTTTCATTTAAAAAAAAATAAAGAAAATACCTTCAATGTGTCTGGGTTAGCGTTGTTCATAACTATTCCAAATTTCAAATCGATAGCTTAAGTGGTTCTCGAGATATTTACTAATGTGACAGACAGACAGACGGACGGACAGAGTCGCAACATATGGGTTCCTTTTGTACTATTTTGGTATGGAACCCTAATCATATTTATTGGAATCATACTTTCAATGTGTCTGGGTTAGCGTTATTCATAACTATTCCGCAAATGGTTTCCGACATATTTAGCGACGTGACAGACAGACAGATAGATGGACGGACAAACGGACAGAGTCGCACCATAACTAATTTTTTTTTCTTAATTATAACTTATAACAGTTCCTTTTGATTGTAAAAAGGTACTAAAAATATTCAAATCGCCAAACGCCCTTCGAAAACAGATGAGATTGAATGATGACCCTTAAAATTTTATGTCTCAATAAAAATACTGTAACAATATTATATTTCCACACTTAATCATTTGGTTCGACTTTGAAGCCGATTTTTACGGTTTTTTTGTCCACTATTTTGACATCGTAATTATTATTCTAGTCTATTTTATTTTGAATTTGACATGTTAATTTATTAATTATTTTTGTATTCATTATTTCAACTAATTAGGGTTCCGTAGCCAAATGGCAAAAAAACGGAACCCTTATAGATTCGTCATGTCCGTCTGTCTGTCCGATTCTGTCACAGCCACTTTTTTCCGAAACTATAAGAGCTATACTGTTCAAACTTAGTAAGTGGATGTATTCTATGAACTGCATTAAGATGTTCACACAAAAATAGAAAAAAAACAATAAATTCTGGGGGTTCCCCATACTTAAAACTGTAAATATTTTTTCATCATACCCATGCGTGTGGGGTATCTATGGATAGGTCTTCAAAAATGATATTGAGGTTTCTAATATCATTTTTTTCTAAAATGAATAGTTTGCGCGAGAGACACTTCCAAAGTGGTAAAATGTGTCCCCCCCCCCCGTAACTTCTAAAATAACTGAATATAAAAACTAAAAAAAATATATGATATACATTGTCATGCAAACTTCCACCGAAAATTGGTTTGAACGAGATCTAGTAAGTAGTTTTTTTTTTTAATACGTCATAAAATTAAAAAAAAAAATTTTTTTTCATCAAACCCATACGTGTGGGGTATCTATGGATAGGTATTCAAAAATGATATTTAGGTTCCTAATATCATTTTTTTCTAAACTGAATAGTTTGCGCGAGAGACACTTCTAAAGTGAAAAAATGTGTTCCCCCCCCCCCCCCCCCTACTGTAACTTCTAAAATAACAGAATGAAAAATCTAAAAAAAATATATGATATACATTACCATGCAAACTTCCACCGAAAATTGGTTTGAACGAGATCTAGTGAGTAGTTTTTAGGGTTCCGTAGCCAAATGGCAAAAAACGGAACCCTTATAGATTCGTCATGTCCGTCTGTCTGTCCGATTCTGTCACAGCCACTTTTTTCCGAAACTATAAAAGCTATACTGTTCAAACTTGGTAAGTAGATGTATTCTATGAACTGCATTATGATGTTTACACAAAAATAGAAAAAAAACAATAAATTTTGGGGGTTCCCCATACTTAAAACTGAAACTCAAAAAATCTTTTTTCATCAAACCCATACGTGTGGGGTATCTATGGATAGGTCTTTAAAAATGATATTGAGGTTCCTAATATAATTTTGTTCTAAACTGAATAGTTTGCGCGAGAGACACTTCCAAAGTGGTAAAATGTTGAACAAGATCTAGCAAGTAGATTTTTTTTAATACGTCTCAAATGGTACGGAACCCTTCATGCGCGAGTCCGACTCGCACTTGGCCTCTTTTATTTTATTTTACTATGAATCATGATTTCATTGTTATTATGTCAATACCATGTTATTAATTATTTATTATTCTTATTATGTTTGGATTTGATTTGATTTTAATGTACTTACTAACCCCTAGCTATAACGATCGTACTAACAATGTTTTATGGAATTCTGATGGTTCTGAAATTTTTTTTTTTTTATAGTTTCGCCATGTCCGTCTGTCTGTCTGTCCGCGACTTTGCTCCTTGATCAATAGTGCTAGTTGTAAAATAAAAAAGTACACACAAGAAAATAAATGTAGGGTACCTCTAATACATTTTTTTTTTGCTTTAACCCAATGGTGTAGGGTATCGTTAGACTCCAACAACCATTTCTTGATAAAATGTTTTTTTTTTCAGAATTAATCGCTCCGAAAGAAAAACGCCATGGATCCAAAAAATATAAAAATGTTCGAATACAAAAGCTTAATAAATTCTTTCAATGAAAACTATAGCGAACGTGATCGGTCCAGCCGTTTTTAGGGTTTCGTAGTCACCTAGAAACCCTTGTATTTAGTTTCGCCATGTCCGTCTGTCCGTCCGCGGCTTTGCTCCGTAATCGATAGTGCTAAGCTGTCATGTGTCTTGTCATGGTAACAAATAACTATGTATTGTACAACAAGAGAGCGAAGTTTGATATTTCTTTGAGTGCTTATTTTGAGTCTTTGTTTTAGATAATTGATTCTAGTTTTAATGACATTTTGCGAAAGACGTGTCAATAAGAACATTCTTAAAAAGTCTGTGTCACCGTCTCTTTGGGCCACCATGTAAGTACGAGTAATACATTCAGTATTAAATGAGCGTTACTCAAAGCAAACAATCAACACATTTGAGCAAAGGATAAAGAAGTCGTTTAGTAGGATGAGGCACACAATCCCTATAAATAATCCCTATATATATATAGAAGCTGATGGTCCCGGGTTCAAATCCTGGTAAGGGCATTTGTTCGTGTGATGAGCATGGATATTTGTTCCTGAGTCATGGGTGTTTTCTATGTATTTAAGTATTTATATATTATATATATCGTTGTCTAAGTACCCTCAACACAAGCCTTATTGAGCTTACTGTGGGACTTAGTCAATTTGTGTAATAATGTCCTATAATATTTATTTATTTTATTTTTATTAATAAACAATAAAAAGTTACCTTTTATTGACCGAGCGTCAGCCAAGGACTCTGTTTCAACTTGGGCAAATATTGTTTGGAATGCCCGAATGATCTCCTGTTCCGGTTGCAATTCTCAACCGATTCTCGTGAAATTTTGTGAGCAGGTTCGGTGATGAAATATACTTTTTTTTCGATTTAGTTTTTGGTAATTTCCAAAATGATGAGCGATGTCATACATTTAGTTTTATTTAACATACTTAATTATTTATTACCTTGTAAATAACTGCAAATGAATAGTGCAATAAAGCCTTGCAGGCCGACTTAACCTAATTAATTTTATCGCAAAAAATATATAACACACATGATGAAATAATTTGGTAAGGATGGAGTTAGAAGATGGATAGTAGATCCCTCGATTGAGGCTCATGTGGTGGTCTCGAGTCATATGTTTAGGGGTAACACCCCATCCAGCCACCGTAAGTGGGGACAGCCACAAAGTAGGTGTGTTTTTAAAAATAAATAAATATTATAGGACATTATTACACAAATTGACTAAGTCCCACAGTAAGCTCAATAAGGCTTGTGTTGAGGGTACTTAGACAACGATATATATATAATATATAAATATTTATAAATACTTAAATACATAGAAAACACCCATGACTCAGGAACAAATATCCATGCTCATCACACGAATAAATGCCCTTACCAGGATTTGAACCCGGGACCATCGGCTTCATAGGCAGGATCACTACCCACTAGGCCAGACCGGTCGTCAAAAAAATGATTGGAAGAAAATTATTTCCGCCTAGATCGGCAATGTTATGGAAATCCGATGGCAGTCTGTTGCTAAAGCGCTCGAAAGTATACTTTCACGGTCTATTATCAATGATGCAGGAATACTATTTCCGTTATATGATTTTAATCTATTATTAGCAACAGTAAGGGAGTTTGAAAATTCTTGAATGAAACCTCATTCTCGCCATCACAACACACGTCCACCTTTGCCTATACAGTGCAATCGCGACCGGCACGTTGAACAGACGTCCGAGCGCACCGAAAACAAGAAACATTCCGAATTTCGCGCCGCTAAACTTTTTAAATGAAAAGTTAATTAATTTACAGTGTTCTACTCGGTGGATAATACCTTTACAAAGCATGTAGCTCATAATATATCGTTGGTAACTGTTTATTATACACATTTTTGTGATTTAAATGACTATTTTGTATTAGTAAAGATTTAAATTATTTTACAAACTGGTCTGGCTGTGTTAATTAGTGTTACCATGATGAACACGTGAGTATTTTAACTTAGAATCTTCCTGGTTTACATATTGTTATTTAAAACTGCTTTCTAAAGTTTTACTTTTGTTTGAAACTGTTGCATATAAGAAACTATGCGACGAGCTAAATTAAACATATTCATCGACCGAGATTCAAAAAAAATATTTTAACAATAACATTAACAATGCAAAATTAAAAAAAAAGCAATAAGCATTTCGAATCAGCATTACTGTTACGGCATGTTAATCACTAGCTGATTAAATAGCAGATGAATGAAAAATTAGTGGCATCTAGTAACATTTGGTGGCAGCTAAGTTAGCTTATACTATACATAGCCAATTCCAATAAAAAATTTGATTGGAGTAAATAAACTTTTGTTAAATTATTTACCATTTACCAATTCTATGAATTCAAAGGACTAAAAGTCTAGCAAACAAATTCTGTGAAATGTAAACAAGTTTGCTAATCTTATCGATAGATACGTCAGTACACAAACCGTGATTACTTTCAGATTCAAATGATAGTATATTTATGTGATGAAGTATAAATAAATACTTACAAAAATAATTCCGAAAAAAACTTCACAGGATTTTAGGAGCTTATTAACGATGTTTGAAATTTTGTTCACGTCAACATTTAAATAGGCAAACGAGAATCTAATCTAAGAACCAGTTCCCGATGTCCGATTAGGCTGAATTTAGTGTAACTGCGTAACATCGAAACAATGCAATGTAATATGGTACAGTCGACGTCAAAGATACATTAATGCTCACATTTTTCGTCCTACTGTACCTGTTGTGAGTCTTCTGTTTATTAAATATGTATAATAAAATTAATAAACTTTGTAGTTATAAGACAATTGACATGCAAACTGTATTCTATGTTTATAAATAAAAATCTGAAATCTGTCCTATAATAGTAGTAAGGTGAAAAATTCAAAAAGTAAATGCCGATCAAGCTGGTTGGCTATTTAATGCTCCCCAAAATTAGCTAAGAATTCCGCCATAAAACGACTCAACCCTTAAATAAGCGCTTAGAATCCGCTGGTGAGTCTTTAAGTATTACTGGCTAAAAAACAGAGACTAGTTTAGGTACATCGTAGCCACACTACATACATTGTGCAACGAGGGGGTTAAGAAACTTTTTGCAAACGAGGGTGTTAATTCACGACAACCGCAGGCTGGATCGAATTTCTCCAGTTTGCAATATTCTTACCCCGGAGCTACACGCAATGTTTTTCATCACACTTGCGAAGAAAAAAACTAAACTTTAGCGGGATAATTCTTAAATACCGTGACATTTCAAACTCATTTATTTATGCACTTCAAAAATACTTCGCTGAGTCTTTATCACAACGAACCAGCGAACGAAAACAACAATGAACTCATAATGGTCTCTTAAGTGCCATAGACCCTATACCATAGCTCAAACGGAGACTTTAGCTAACGCTCGGTCAATAATCAACTAAGTACATACATAGTCTGCTTGATCTCGTACGTATTGATCTCGGGAGAGTGTGTATTGAATCAGTAGCGGATCCCTCTCGCGAGCCGTCTCAGGCGCCGGCGCCGCGGTAATTTAGCTGGACGAAAAACATATTTACTCTCATTAACATGCCGCTAATGGACTTAGAGCTTGACGTCATCAGCAAATAGGTGAGTCCATGCAATGCTGCCTAATTATTTAGAGTGCCTAATAAAGGCTAGACATCAACTAACCAAACCAAGCAACAAAACGCATTCACCTAAAACCAATTTAGGCAATCTTTTTGACTACTATATTACCTTTATATATATATATATATCTCTTTTTGACTACTATATTACCTTTATATATATATATATAAATATTATAGGGGCATTCTTAAATAAATTAACTAAGTCCCACGGTAAGCCAACAAGGCTTGTGTTGTGGGTACTCAGACAACGATATATATCAGGAACAATGTTCATAACACAAATAAATGCTCTTACCGGGATTCGAACCCAGGACCATCGTCTTCATAGGCAGGGTCACTACCCACCAGGCCAGACCGGTCTTCTCAGACAATATTATCTATACTTTGTTTTGCACTAATGTCAATTTGCATGTAGTGTAACAATTTGACTACCTTAATGGTTCATATCATACGAGCTATATAATAACACCTCGTCTGAGCTCTGTGAAACGAGAAATAATAATATCTGGATGATAATGAAACGTGCTTTCATTATCATCCATGTAGTTATGATCATCAGACTGGTCAATATTTATTTTTATTCTGAGATCCTACACGTATAGGTTTGATGAAAAAAAATTTTTTTTCAAAATTTTATGACGTATTAAAAAAAACAACTTACTAGATCTCGTTCAAACCAATTTTCGGTGGAAGTTTGCATGGCAATGTATATCATATATTTTTTTTAGATTTTTCATTCTGTTATTTTAGAAGTTACGGGGTGGGGGGGGGGGACACATTTTACCACTTTGGAAGTGTCTCTCGCGCAAACTATTCAGCTTAGAAAAAAATTATATTAGAAACCTCAATATCATTTTTAAAGACCTATCCATAGATACCCCACACGTATGGGTTTGATGAAAAAATATTTTATGAGTTTCAGTTCTAAGTATGGGGAACCCCCAAAATCTATTGTTTTTTTTTCTATTTTTGTGTAAACATCCTAATGCGGTTCATAGAATACATCTACTTACCAAGTTTGAACAGTATAGCTCTTATAGTTTCGGAAAAAAGTGGCAGTGACATAATCGGACAGACAGACGGACATGACGAATCTATAAGGGTTCCGTTTTTTGCCATTTGGCTACGGAACCCTAAAAATTACAGGTTCTCACCAGTAAATATGAATAAAAAATAAATGAATATTACAGGGAAATTCTTACACAACTTGACTAAGTCCCACGGTAAGGTCAAGAAGGCTTGTGTTGTGGGTACCCAGACAACGATAATAGCGGTTAAAGGATGAGATTATTGAACTAGTCACACACACACACACAGTCACGTCTTTTTCAGAGCGTCAAATAACTAAAGCGACACGCAGCCCTATTTGCAATGACTACAAAAGATATCCTATATGTTTTCCATTGTGTTTAAGTTTCGCTTGTCAAACCGAAACATTATTCAGGTGCCACCTCAATGCCGCGGTTACTTAAGAAAATTACCCTAAATAAGGTGTCAAGGAGGTATTCTCATGTAAATTCAGCTCTCTTTAACATCAGTAAGTGCTCATACTTGTAACTTACACAACGTTTTGTTTAACTGAAAGACAGGTTCTAACGATGAACCTCCAATATCACTTGGAACTCCGGTAGGCGTTTAAGAAGTGTAATACTCTTACGGAAGATGTCATTAGGCGCCTCTCTAGGCGCATGTGGTGGATGGAAATGTTAGCTGACCTCCAATGAAGTCTCGGTAGGAGATGGTAGAGCAATGCTCGCCTGAGACAGTCAATTATTCCACTTTTAAGCTTAAATATAAATATAATAGAAATAAATATAAATATTATAGGACATTATTACACAAATTGACTAAGTCCCACGGTAAGCTCCATAAGGCTTTTGTTGAGGGTACGTAGACAACGATATATATAATATATAAATATTTATAAATACTTAAATACATAGAAAACACCCATGACTCAGGAACAAATATCCATGCTCATCACACGAATAAATGCCCTTACCAGGATTTGAACCCGGGACCATCAGCTGCATAGGCAGGGTCACTACCCACTAGGCCTAACCGGTCGTCGAAAGCTTTACGCTAAGTAACTACTTTACTGGTAATCTTTGTATCTCTAATAAACATATTTATTTGAGGTACATGTTTTATAGCGACTAATTATCTACTTGGTAATCCCATTTAATAGTATCGAGTCATCGGAATCGTATTCGAAACCAACAATAACTAAATAGATTGGATGATGTGATCGTTTCTATTCAAAGCTTAGCTTTTAAATGACTTATTTGCGACGGCCGAATAATGGAAATAAGCAACATTTTAACCGACTCCAAAAAAAATAGGAGGTGCTCCATTCGATTGTATTTTAATGTGATTACCTCAGAACGGCGTCATTCCAAGACTACAATAAAGTGACTCGAGTCAAATTTTTAATAGCAAAAACCTAGTCGCTAATATTACGTTGTATCTTGTCCATCTCAGGATTCTCAGGTCATATATTTTATGATAATACACCGGGACTTATTTAAAACATAACTGTTTATTAAATTAAAAATGTAGAAATACCCCTACGCTATATGCCAACATAAATCCATATTATGCCAAAAATGCATTACATAGTTTTGGAAAACAGTTGATATTCTTTAAACTGCTGGATCGATTACTATGAATCATAGTTGCTTTTAGGTTAACAAACCGCATAAAATCGGCCCATCCGTTGGAGAGCTACGATGCCACAGATAGACAGACAGTCATAGATAAAACATCCCTTGCGTCGGGGGTTAAAAAACATCAAGGCTTAGTTCTGTCGTTATCACGTCATCGTCTACTATGATCTCACGTCTACAGTTTAGCGCCGTTGGTGCACCGGAAGGTCAGCAGTTGCAACCTTCACGGTCACACCGGAATGCGCCCACGTTGCTTTAAATAACTCTAAATCGATAAACCTGCCTCTGATCTCGGTCGATCTGTTTAGATTTAGAGTGATCGATGGAACTTGACCTTAATCTAGAACTATACTTACCTCTAACTTTTATTAAAGTGTTTTTGCTACCTTCTTCTTCTTCTTCACTGACTCAGTGACCCAAACAGGATCTTGGCCTCTGACACAAGAGAGCGCCACTCTGCCCTATCCTGCGCCACTTCACGCCAGTTGGGTATTCCGAGGGCGAACAGGCTACCTTAAGTCTCCTTAATCAAATTCTTACTATGTACTAAATAAATAAACTACCTATGCAAAACGTCAGTTTAAGCGGACACCAGCAAGAGGTCGAAAAGTGATATGCATATTTTAAAAACATTACTTACAAACATTGATAGTTAAATAAAAGTTTATAAATCTGATAAGCCTTTTAGCATAAATACGATTTATTAATAAATTATAGTATTCTATCCAGCCCCAATAAGCCGCAATAATTCAAAAGTAACGTCTTCAAATCAAATCGTACAAATTGCCGCTGATCCATTTAAATAAATCTCTTTAAATCGGTCAAGAGGCATCTGTAAATACAATGGGATTTTTCAATCAGGGCGTACTCAATGCAGTGTAAAATATCTTCTTCAGGCACATAATAATAAATTCAGAGAAAGTGCATTTGTGTTGTGCTGTCATAAGGTAGAAGTACTAGTGCTCGACGCTGCACTAGTCACCGACATGGGCACTTTATTTCATGGAAATATAGGTTAAATTTGAACAACGAAGATTTTTCTGTATTCGAACTTAATCCTTGTCACTTTGACATAAAGTGCCCATGTCGAATACTAGTGCAGCGTCGAGCACTAGTACTTCTACCTTACGTCCTATACAAGCGGGTACGAGTAACTAAAAACATATGTCCTGGTGATTGTCTTTTTGACTGTGAACTATTTTTGTCTTGTATAATTTTTGATTCCTGTTCCACAATCAGCTGAAATTTCACATGCCTTACACTTGTCCTGGTCTGGAAATTGGGAACTCAAGTTGGTTATGAGAATTCTTATTACAACGCGACCCTAGCAAGTATGGGCTCGTTAGATTCGTCTTGACGATCTTAAGGTTTTTTATTAAATTATCTACCCAAATAAGTTTAACACTGAGTTGCACAAGCACATCTACTGGCTACTTTTTTAAACGTGTTAGAGACCTAATTAGGTACCCATTATCAGTCATTCACTGTGTAAAACATACCATAATAATTGCGTTAGTATTTAGTTAAGTACATTGTTATACTCGTACGTATACCGTAACAGGGTTCATGTGAACACTAGCTGTAAAATGCTCTTTGTATGAAATTATGTAACACATGATTATTTAAACTTTATTGCACAAAAGAAAACTTATCGTATAGTTTCTATTTTTCTCCGTGAGCTTCTACGGATTATCGTCTTATCTATTGTTTAAAAACCACAAAGAAGCGTGCCACTATGAAAACATGGTCAAGCCGCATAGGTAGCGTTTATTGAATTACTACTCTATTGAGCACGGAATAAGATTCATTATGAACTAATACAGAATTCTAACAGAATAGCTGTCTGATCTATATTGGTGCGTCTAAGGTAGGCGACTAAACGCTCTCAAACCAGCTTAACTTGTGACACTGCGATCCGAAACAAAGATACGTATTCGAAGACAGTTTAATTCTTCTACATATAAAAATTTATCTTTTTTTGTTAAGTTATTTGAGAATGGTCAATATATTTGACGACTAGCCGGACCCGCTACCTTAAATGTTGACTGTACTACCGTACTAATTAAAAAAGTTATCAAAGAAAGCAGTTATTTGCATGTTGCATGTGAGCCGTTGATAGCATAATCTTGCCAATAAATTGTACCGCCAACGGTATTTTTGATATCGTAACGCGGTAGGAATTTGGTGATAACGCCGTTGACACAGCGCGACCTTGGCATTCCGCGTATCGTTGTGACAAGCCTTTGTCTCCAGCCTGCCCATGCCCTACTTTTAAACCAAACAGTTATTTTTTAACCCGATTGCGGGAAATCCAAGCGGATAAGCAGGCTATGAATGCTTGAATCGTGTATTATTTTCATACCGTAGCGTCAAAACTACCGATCTGTTCCACTCACCAGATGCCACTGTTATAGTTCGGGTGTTACTTGATACGCCAGTCAATGTCGGTTATCGTGTGACGTACAGTTTAATTCATAATGTTCAATTTACAGAGATAGAACGCTCGCGACAGATAGATATGTACGTGGTTGTCAGAGCAGTGTGGATTGGTTCCGCAAACAACTCAATGTTACGATTGTGCTAAATGCTTCCTACTTTAATATAAGCCTGCAATAAAATAGGTACTGGTACGACGCCCTCAACAAAATTATTAGTCTAAAATAGTTTAAATGGACCCGGGTATGTCCTTAAACTACGTCCAAAAGAGAGGTATGGGCATTGTGAATGTCATCTCGCCTTGTGTGGTAGGGCACAGCACAGCAGATGTCATTCCAGATCTAGAGCAGAGCCCAACTGGGGAAGTACCTCCACCTTACAGAAAACCGCAGCCAAATAACACTTGACCCTACTCATAGTGTTGTGTTCCTGCCGGTGAGTAAGGTTGCCAGAGCTCAACGAGGGGGGTGGGGTTAGGGTCGGCAACGCGCATGTAACTCCTATGGAGTTGCAGGTGTACATAGGCTACGGAGACTGCTTACCATCAGGCAGGCCGTATGCTTGTTTGCCACCGACGTAGTATAAAAACAAAAAAATTGTTGGATGCCGTCCCATGTTTCGTTAATCTGCGCGTATAGGCATCAGAAAAGTTCTTAAAAACATACCTAAACAAAACCTGAGCAGATTTACGATCGCTCCTAGGCTTCTATGCCCCAACTGAATGTTGAATTTTACCTCTCGAATAAAAACCATGTCAATGCTCAGGTTTCAAGGACGATCATTGTTTACACACAGAGATGATTTCAACGATATTGTGTTTTGTTTATATCACCATATGCTAATTCTTCGAGGAAATCTCCACGTGACGCATTACTACGTTAACTTTATACCATCGAAAAAGGTCACGCCAGCACAGTATGACCCTTATGGCTGTTGTCTTAAGTAAGTATACATAGTGCGTTTCGGAATTGATCAGGATGCGTGGTTTATGCTTGTATGGTACCGTAAATCTAAAGCTGTGGAGTGTGGAGGATTTTAGTGCCGTCTCGATTGATTTATAGTCGAAGTTCTTTGTTTCATGTTTTGGATTTTTAATTTGACTCTTTGAAAAACTATCCACGAACAATGAGTGATATATGGCTTAGTCAAGCCATATATCAAGCAAGGGGCAAGGTAGGCGCACATTTTGTCAATTAACTATTCCTTTATATTATTAACTCCTGTTCGTATGTATTTTCGTGTGGGTCAAATTTTGGCAGCTAAAATTTACCCACTTCCCGATTTCCGACTGAGCTGAAATTTTGCAAACATGTAAATCTGATGACAATGCAATATTATGATATCATGGAGCTGATCTGATGATTGACACAGAAAGTGGCCATGGGATCTGCACGTGATAAAACAACGTAACCTAATTGTGTTTGGGGCTGTGAGAATTATCTCGATGAGTATTAGTTGCCTGTGGAAAAAATAGTATAGTCTGCGATAAAAGCTTGTATCAAAATTTTCGCCAAAAACTTATTTTTTATTCGTTCGCTAAGGTTGATCCCGAGACCGCCAGTTTCGCAGGTAGCTTAAATTAAGTAGGAGTGCTACATGGAAAAGTTCATTCAGGAACAGGTAAGCTTTAGCCGATACAAGTATTTAGTTACTTACTAGTTTCTGGCTTTATATTAGTGAGAATCAGGTCGTTCGTAACGGATCCGTCGGAGAGAAACGGTTAAAGTGTATCTAAGATTCGATTCAGCACGTTGTTGCCATCCGGTGCACGACACGATGTGGCACTTAGATGCGACGCTGTCCTGAAGTCGACAATGTTGAAAATGTCATAGTCTTGTTATGAGTCGTACACCATCAGCTGCAGAGATAGTTGAGCACGGCGGAGTTTTAAGTGAAAACTTCTTAAGCGGCGCTGTGCAGTTTTTGTGATGGGGAAAAAAATGTTAAACTGCGACAGGTCACGTGACCGACAGATTCGACAGATTGAACATTCGTAAGACGGACACGTGACCTGATCGAAAAACTGATACAATGTCATTGAAGCCAGTAGAGTCGTTGAAATTATGGATGGAAGTTGATTTTTCTGAGAAATAAACTTTGTTAAAAAATATAAATTGTCATGTTTGTGTACGATAGCGCAATAAATTAATATTGTATTTAACCACAAAAATATAGTATTTTTATACTGATAATTAAAGCAATTCGTGCAAAATTATTCCCTAACCATTCCAAAATATCAAAAATGCACAAAGCTAATATTCAAGTTTTCACTTCTGCCGGCACTCCCGGAGTGCAACGCGTTGTTTATTTTTATGTCACTTATTCATACAAACCAAGTAGCATAAATGAGTTTTACTTTTAAAATACTGACCTTTATAATTTAATATTTTTGTTTATGTTTTATTTTATTGTAATTATTTCATTTGATTAATTTATCATCCGATTAAAATATTTTTATATAAATTTCAATCGTGGCTGAATGCCGAACAGGGCTATTACCGCGATAATCGAGGTTCGTCAATTGCGGGCATTTTTCTCTGTCACTCACGTCTTAATGAGAGTAAAAGAGAAAGATCCCCGCAATTTGCGAATTTTTCGGTTTTCGCGGTAGGTCCCCTAGTCTGTACCTTGTGTGTCAATCAAAAAATTACAAAATGGCGTACGAATGTGTGGTATGTCACCGTATTTAAAAAATATTTCGCTTAAAATATAGTATTTTCTTCGCAAGTGTGATGAAAAACATTGTGTGTACCTAACTCCGGGGGTAAGAATATTGTTACTCGAGTCTTTAATTCACTCCAGCCTGCGGCTGTCGGGAATTACCACCCTAGTATCCAAAATTTAACTTACCCCCCTCGTTGCACAATATACTAAAGTTTGTTGGTTCTTAGGGTTTCGTAGTCACCTAGAAAACCTTATAGTTTCGCCATGTCCTTCTGTCCGTCCGTCCACGGCATTGCTTCGTGATCGTTAGAATGTTCGTTAGATGCTAGAAAGCTGCAATTTGGAATTGATAAATTAATCATGCATGGCGACAGAAAGGTAAAATAAAATAAAAACTACAAAAAAGTTAGGGTACCATACAAAATCTTCTTCTTCTTCGCGTTGTCCCGTCATTTTTCCGGCATTTTGCCTGGGGTCCGCTTGGCAACTAATCCTTAGAATTGGAGTAGGCACCAGTTTTTGCGAAAGCGACTGCCATCTGACCTTCCAATACAGAGGCTAAACAAGGCCTTATTGAGATTATTCCGGTTTCCTCATGATGTTTTCCTTCACCGAAAAGCGACTGGTAAATATCAAATGATTATCGTACATAAGTCCCAAAATAGTAATTGGTCCAAGCCGGGGTTTGAACCCGTGTCCTCCGGATTGAAAGTCGCACGTTCTTACCGCTAGGCCACCAGCGCTTACCTCCCGTACAAAATGATTTTATTTTTATTGCTTTGATTCAATGGTGTGGGGTATCGTTGGATAGGTCATTGGATAGGAACGTTAATATGTTCGGAAATATGTGTTAGTGTGGGTCAAATCTTAAGAGCTAAATTTGACCCACTTCCCGATTTCTGATTGAGCTGAAAATTTGCATACATAAAGTAAGTCGGGTGACAATGCAATATTATGGTACTATCGAGCTGATCTGATGATGGAAATAAGAGGTGACCATAGGAACTGTGTGATAAAACAAAGCAACCTATTTGTGCTTGCTGGGGTTTATAGAATTATCTGTATGAGTATTAGTTGCCTGTGGTAAAAAAGTACAGTCAGCGATAAAAACTTGTACCATAATTGATATTTTTGCAAAAACTTATTCTTTGTTTACTCATATTCTACGTTTTTTTCTGAGAACCAACAATCCGATAATACATTATTATTTAAATTAGTATTTAAGATGTTTTATCAAGATAAAAAATATTGTTTTAGAGGAAGTTTGCACAGTTTTTTCCGTGACGTTTATTAATTACTTTACTTATGGTTTGTTATCTCTGGCCTTGACCGATATGAGAGCTATGGGCTTAAAAATGTAAAAACAAAAAATATTTCTTTGAGTCATTATCACAGCGTACTCGCAATCGCCTAAAGTGCCATAGACGCTAATATCAATTATACCATTTTGAACATTAAAAAAAATCCACAGAAAAAATATATTTAACTACTGAATCGGTTGAGAATTACTACCTGTCGAAGAGAAAATCCGGACACACGAAAGTAGTTTGCTCGTGTCACAACGCTTCGGTCAATAAGATCCATACATCCTTACAGGTGTTCCACAATTGGTTCAATACCGCCTCTAGTTTGTTGACCAACATACCTATTAAATACCTACTGTTCTGGGTAGTATGGGTCATAAATCCACGTTTATGGGTAAAGGTGTCGCATCTGTATACACAATCTGTGAACAACAGTGCAGCGACCCACTTCGCCCGCTGATAAGGACTATTAAGTGTTCGGATTTGCGACTACAGTTTGTTTAATCTGATAAAAACTACTACTCAGTAATTGAAATGTATTTGTTCTCTAAATGACTGGTGTCTGACTGATCTTCCACCTCGAATGGGAGAGTTGGCGTTGTCGGAATTAACCGTTATCCTTAGCTATCCTAGCATTAGATGTTTCAAGTCTAGGTAAATCGATCATAGGTATTCTGATCTTACGTAAAGAAATTGTAGGTGAAACGTGAATTAGGTAATTCGTTCATATGAGCTTAGGTTAATTGAACATTAGGCATTTTAAAAAAAGCGGCCAAGTGCGAGTCGGACTCGCCCATGGGTTCCGTACCATTTAAGTTTGACGTATTACAAAAAAACTACTTACTAGATCTCGTTCAAACCAATTTTCGGTGGAAGTTTGCATGGTAATGTACATCATATATTTTTTTAATAATAATCATAATCATAATGCTTTATTTGTAAAACATTGTTTTGCCAGTTGACATACAAATGTCAAAGGGAACTAAAATCAAATTAAATAATGCAAATGTTATAACTTATAAAATAAATAAATTAGAATTAAATTACGTTTTAAATTAAAATACAATTCAAATACAATTAAAATAGAAATATGTATATCATTAGTCATCAGTCGTGATTATAGTTATTTTAGGTTTATCATTCTCTTATTTTAGAAGTTACAGGGGGGGGGGACACATTTTACCAGTTTGGAAGTGTCTCTCGCGCAAACTATTCAGTTTAGAAAAAAATGATATTAGAAACCTCAATATCATTTTTGAAGACCTGTCCATAGATACCCCACACGTATGGGTTTGATGAAAAAAGATTTTTTTGAGTTTCAGTTCGAAGTATGGGGAACCCCCAAAATTTAATGTTTTTTTTTCTATTTTTGGGTAAATACTTAATGCGGTTCATAGAATACATCTCTTATAGTTTCGGAAAAAAGTGGCTGTGACATAATCGGACAGACAGACGGACATGACGAATCTATAAGGGTTCCGTTTTTTACCATTTGGCTACGGAACCCTAAAAAGGTGAAACGAGCATAATTAATTCAACATTACGTAAATATATTTTCGGTATTCTGATATGTTTGGTATCAACATAGACATATATATTACTTCGGGTATCAAACGAAAGTGCTCGGTTTACACGTTTATAATATTGTTTTTATTTATTTATTTACGATATTAAAATAATTATCAAGATAAAAACAAAGTAAAATAAACATAATAAAGGCATTTGATATTTGAGTTATTTGACACGAAATAAAAACTACGGTGTACCACAGATACAGTTTATTTTAATCTCTATTGTGACTGGTGACTCAAATATATCAGTTAAGAGCTCTACAGACCTTGCAATAAATCACACGCGGTTTTCGATCCTTCACCGACTAAGAAGGTGCATCAATTGATCTATCTTTTTGGCGAACCGCGAGTTCTCAGTTCGGGACGAACTACTAGATTAACTGTTTCTACGTTGTTTCAGATACATATTAGTGTTGTGCGTGCTGGGCTCGGTAGCGGCGTACACGGGTCCCGACCTGCCGAAGGGCCCTTTCTGCGGCAAGACTCGTGAGTGCTGTCGCGACCGGCTCGACTCCTGCGCGCACAGGATACTCGGTACGCGGTTACACATTAACACATTCACTGCCGGAAACCCACCTGGTGGGCGCTCGTGAACTTTGTTCAGATGCCGGACAACCCGCTGGGCGGGTTGTTTTGTACGCAGCTATAGACCACCGGTTTCTGGGGTAGTGCGCCGTTTTTTGTCTGGCAGTGAATGTGTCAAATAGTTACACCTTCGTGTTGGTGTGCGGATTACATACCGACCGGCGATTTGTATGAGTGCTCTTTCGTGACAATTGTTGTCACCCGACGCAACTCATTCCGAAAATACCAAGTCTTTTAAAAGTCCCATAAATTATAAACCCCACCACCTCGTGAAAATCCATAAGACGTAATCGTCATCAAAAGGAATTATACTTCTCAAAAATCTTACAACCAATAGTTATAGAATTTCCAACATGAACAAAGAACATTCTTAGACGCTTTGCGTTACAGTGTTCTTTTGACCGTCATGAATTACGCCTTATATTCTTTCTATTCTATACAGACACGTTGTGCTACTGCGACGAGTTCTGCGACTTCAACCGCGCGCACGACGACTGCTGCCCCGACTACCTGCCCGTGTGCCGCAACCAGACCGCGGAGCCGGGGCTCATCCTGCAGCCGTGCCGGCACCGCGGCCAGCTGTACATGCCCGGCCAGACCCGCGCCGACAACTGCAACACGTGGTAAGTTCACTTCCCAGCGTCTGTTAGCAGGTACTGATTACACATGAGCGTCGGCTCAACGGAACATATTTTGTGACATTTTTATTCAACTACAAACTTTGCAATCGACAATTAATTTAGCGAATTTAATGAGTAGTAGTGGTGAGATGGGTGAATCAACTTTTTTTGTTTTGTTATCCTGTCCCGTTGTCCAAGGGACAACAGTGGCACAGTTTGTTTAAAGAGACGTTGTATGCCGTTCTATTAACATGCTTAGTAGGGGGCCTATTATGGACATTGGTTATAACGACCACAAAAACGCAAGTTTGATACATTTAAGTACCATAAAATCAGTATTTCAATGAACTTTTGTCCCCTGGACAACTAATCGTAACAATGGCAACGAGTGACGCTAAAAAGTTGATTCTCCCAGATACAATTAAAATTTGTGGAATTATATAATTTTCGGGCTATGCCGTTGCATGATTGCACGCCTCCTAGTGGCACCTACGCACCCGTCGCAATACTGGATGTGCAATGTGTGTAAGCAAAACTTTAGCACAATCATAAATATAGTGGAATTTAATAACGACTGTAGACGTATCAACTTACAAAGTTTGTAAAGCTCGTTACTCTCGTGTCATTGTCGTGGCAATTGCGACACAGCTGCATTGAAATCTCATTACTCACGCGTATAAAAAACTGCGAGGTGTTCACGAGAACAGCAGTTTCTATTCACGTACCACGCCCTATGCTGTCATTTTGACGAGTACGCTGCCAGAGCATTACCAAATCACTAATCCCACAACACGTTATACCTGGACGTGATTCACTTGCTTACGAAATGCAGCGAATTCGTCCGAAATAATGGGGTAGATGGCCTACATCTTGCCGTTCATAATAAAAATAAATCTCGAACACATATTACCACTTGAAATAAATGACACAGAGAAAGATTTATGGAATTGTTGAGTTAATTATATTAAACTACATTTGCAAAACAAAGTTTCTTAAACCACAAAGTTATTTTGTAGGTACTCATGTATTCCCGACAATATCTGGGGGCACGGTAGTGCCCACGCCAAGACGAGCAAAGCGAAGCGCAAGGGTCTACCTTTTCTCGAAGCGCTTCGTCGTTTTTTTAACCCTTGTTTTTTTTAAGTTTGGTTTGGATTATACCAGATATTCTCGGGATATGATGTCAATAAAATCAGTTACTTAGCTCTAAAAAAACGAAACCATAAGGCTAGAACGTCGGCTCTACAACACAACTTTTTGACAGTGTGTCAAAAAGTTGTAGTGTAGAGCCGAGGTTCTAACTCTAGAAGCCCTAATTTCACAAACTCTACTCCTTAGTCAAAATATGTGGTTTGTTCCTTTTGTTACCATCACCTGGGCGTAACGAACAAAATGTATTCAATGTTCATCACTTTTCTGTTATACAATAGTTCTCGTAGTAACGAACGGCCAAGCCACATATTTGACAGTGCGAGCCTTATGGTTTCGTCTTGGTAACATTTTACATGAAAAATGTTTTTGATGGGTTTCCTTTACAATTTATAAGATAATGTGTGGGAGAATTCTAAAACGCAAATGGCATAGTATATATTCTATTATTACGCTAAGTATCACAATTTTGGGCGAGTTGTCTAAAAAGCGAGAAGCCTAGTTTGGACACCTAAATCAGTGACAATTTACAGTTAAAAAGGTATATTAGATATTTGTAAACAACGTAGTATTATCGGATCAGTAAATATTTAAAATGTAGTAAAATTAAGTTATCTTGGGGATGGTGGGATGAGAAACGTATGTAACTAATACTTTTTTAACCCGTGACGCAAAAAAATACATAAATATTTTCCTATTTTCACCTTCACGGTACATTATCACTTCCGTTGTATTTGTATTCAATTATAAAGTTTCATTCAAATTCCATTCATTCTACCTCAAAGCCGCCTTAGATAGTATCGACTGGTTTTTTCAAGTCAGCCTCACTACCGATTATTTTACACGTTTTGTCAAATATACAATGAATTTGGCCTTGGTTCGTGAGTTGGTTTGTTTACTTTGATCATGACAATTGTTTTTAATTTGCGGCGCTTTAACAATCGGTCTGGACAGTTGTCCGCATATTAGGCGTTCGATTCGCCTGGCGGTTATACCAGTCAGGGCATAATACTAACGATCAGTTAGTACGCTTTTGATAAACTTCTGCTTATCAATCAAACATTTTCAAAAGTTTTCTACCTCTTGAAAAATTAAATTAATCATTGCTATAGGTACTTTTTTTTTTGACGACCGGTCTGGTCTAGTGGGTAGTGACCCTGCCTATAAAGCTGATGATCCCGGGTTCAAATCCTGGTAAGAGCATATATTTGTGTGATGAACACGGATATTTGTTTCTGAGTCATGGGTGTTTATATGTATTTAAGTATTTATAATTATAATATATTATATATATCGTTGTCTAGGTACCAACACAAGCCTTATTGAGCTTACTGTGGGGCATAGTCAATTTGTGTAATAATGTCCTATAATATTTATTTATTTATATTACATTAATGCAAGTTCGGCGGCAATGTTACATTACCAACTGATGGAGTTTTAGACGGAAGATGAAGTATGGGATATCTTCGGGCTCTTTGACACTGAAAAGTTAGAGGAAAAGAAAAAGGGCCAAGTTTTTTGTTTAATGGGAGTTTTGATTAAGTTGATTTTAATTCATTCAGACAGTTTTAGTAACGTAATAAAATAGTTTAATGAAACAGAAACACACTCATCAACTGACGACTGATTGTCTTTAGATAGAATAGATAGAATACTCTTTATTGGCACACATCAGTAAAAAGATACAAGAAAAATAAACAATTGATTAAATGTAGAGGCAGACAACAGGCGGTGTCTTTAAGTATTTCCGCACTGGACATTTCTTACGATAAATCCAATCCCGCTTAGCTTACAGTTATCTTAAGTGACCAATTCACCTTCGTATAATTATGGCCTGAAACTATGATGATATAGAAACAGTGTGTTTAATGACATGAAGCATCGAAGTATATTTATTGTAATACTATTGATAGTGCAGCGCTACAAGTCAAGTACAATGCTAGATGTATTTATAGAGGCAGGTGTCAGATCAATGCCTAGGTGATCGATCTGCCATTCATTCTGAAACTAGTATTTTGGCTCGTTGCCATTTCCATTTGTTTTCAAATGTTTCAACTGCTGAAGTCTATTATTAATAATTTTAACAAAATTATTACTAGCTGTCCATAATAACTTTCAAGTATGTAGCGATATTGTCTATTTGTATTTGTTTTTCAAAACTTGAAATGCAGCAAAACCAAATATTTAGCACTATTCAAATGCGTATGCGTCGCCAAATATAAATGTTCGATTACACTTCTACTAGGGACTAGGGATGAGTACCTAACATGCACGTACAAAAATACAATTTTTTCAAGTAAATACCGTATGATTTTGACTATATTTCATGTTAACTTTTGAACAGCTTTGCTTTTAACACAAGTACCTACTACTGACTTTATAACGTTCTTATATGATATTAGTATACTTTTGATCACGCATTTAACATCTTCATCAAATACTTACTGAGAAAATTCTAACGAAGTAAGACTCGTTACATATTTTGTTTTGTTCCTTGTTAGCGAACCCCTTACACGTATTTCCAATAATAAGTTTTTGGCAAAAATTTCATTTTTGGTACAAGAGTTGTTTTATCACAGAGTTCCTATGTCCACCTCTTGTCTCAATCATCAGATCAGCTCGATGGTACCATAATATTGCATTGTCACCCGACTTACATATGTATGCAAATTTTCAGCTCAATCGGAAACCGGGAAGTGGATCAAATTGAACTTGCAAGATTTGAATACAAACAGACAACTGTCAGGTGAAAGTAAATAAAAGCTTGTAATAGGGTGCAGATTGCAGATACTTCCAGATCCTCCGTACTAGCAGTACTAACTGATTCTAATAGTATCCTACTGAGAGATATGCGTTGTCGTCGGCAAAGCGTTAATAAGATTATCACCGTGAAATTGTTAACCCACAGTGATGTCACACTTGGCACGAAACCACATAGTACTCATTATCTAGGGGCACGGTAGTGCCCCCGCCAAGACGAGCAAAGCGAATCGCAAGGGCACTACCTACCTTTTCTCGAAGCGCTATGTCGTTTTTTTGAACCCTCATAACTTGGGTTTGGGTTATCGAAATAATGTCGATGGGATGACATACACAATATATAATAAACTGCCACAATCGTTAAGAGACATGCCACTTAGTAAATTTAAACGAGCAATTATAATATTTTTAAGCCAGCACAATTTTTAATATAGATTTCTATTGATATTGTGACATTTTATTATTTATTAATTCTATTCTTGGCTCTATTTTCATTGTTAATATTTAATAATAATAATTTATTGAAATGTAATGTTATTGTAATTGATTATGTAAATATGTAATTTAATGTAATATAATGTAAATGGTTTTTAAAATATTTTGCATGCCTACTAGTATAAGGTATTGACATTATCTGGACATAACATTATTGACTATACCATCCTATCTGTATATAATGTTAAGCAAATAAACACATTTCATTTGGATTATCACAGATAAACAAAATTCTCGTGATATGATGTCAATAGTGGACCTATTAAATTTAAAAAGTTTTAATTGTAAAGCTTATTCTTTAGATTTAGTTGATATTTAAATACCCCGTTTCATCACTGACTCACTCACTCATTCACATTTTTTCAAAACTCTTAGGGTAGTTTCTGAAGTCCTGGAAAGCTTGTATTAGTTTTTGGTAAGCTAGTATTAGTACACAAACAACAAAACAAATCTAAAACTTGGAATTTTCACCCCCCCAGCCCCTTAAGCTAGGGGATGAAAATTTGTATGAGGGTTCCGCAAATTTTGATCTAGGTTTGGAAATTGATATATGGACTCCTTGTTATAAATAATAAAATACATATTTCAGGATCTTTTTTGTAGAAAGTTTTGTGTAGATTATTCTTGTATCACAACATATTTTGCTATTGGCCACCGTTTATGAGTTATTTACGAAAATATAAAAATAAAACTTACCATACAATTGATTATTATTAACTTTCCCCCTTTAATATCGTTTTAGAAATGATCCTAGACAAAAGTGTTCAAAATGGTTTTTGTAGAATAAGAACTTTTTTGTTCTTACGGTAGACCATTTACGAGTTACTTACGAAACACTTCAAAAGGGACTTTAAAGTTGATTTTAATTAACTTTCTCGCTTTAATATCTCTTTAAATATTGATCCTAGCGAAAAGTGTTCTACGTGTTTCATATAGCATAGTTTTTGTTAATTATTTATGTGTCTTTTTTTTCTGTGCCATACTTTACATACGAGTATTGATAAACTAAAAAATTATTATAATTAAGTTTTCCTCTTTAATATCTTTTTAAATATTGATCCTTGCAAAAATTCTACTGAATATTTTTTGTAGAAACCTTATACCTTTAAACGAGCAATTCTTGTATATATATATATATATATATATATATATATATATATATATTTCTGTGATCTCGGAAACGGAAATTTGGTATATGGGGGTTTTTGGGGGTATAAAAACTATCTAGATTAGTCTTATGTTTGGGAAAACGCGTGTTTTCGAGTTTTCATGCGTTTTTCTTTCGACGCAGAATATGGTCGCTAATTTCGTGTTGCTGGCCACTGTACGTCTGGTCCAGCGGATTAAGACGCGGACTGCTAAACGAGTGTTACGGGTTCGAATCTCGCTCGGTGACTAACTTTTTTTTTTATATGTTCATGTTTATATATAATTTTTTTATTTTTATTGTTTTACACAAGTTTAATTTAGTAAAAAAATTACCTATGTAATAAGAGAAATTGACAATAGATGGCGTTACTCTGTGACAAGTGCTGTAAGGTTAAAATCGATTGTAAATAATAATAATTGTCAGTTCACATTTTACTTTTTAAGTTTATGTAGATTATCACCACCATATTACAATAAATAGTTATAACCGAGCAAAGCTCTGTCGCCCAGGTACTTTCCTTTAACCACCAATCACCAGCCGACAGTGCGAGCCTTATGGTTTCGTCTTGGCAACATTTTACATGAAAATGTTTTTAGTGGGATTTGTTTAGTCAAAGATTGTGTTCAAATAAGAGCCATTTTGACTTTACTAGCTTTTGTATGAGTCTTGTCGTGAATGTGCAATCTCGGTACAATATGTTGTTAACTTTCAGTGGTTAACGGCCTCATACTGCTGTCATGAAGGAAAAATGTAGGTTGGACATTATTTTATAACTACACTTTAAAGCAATGAGAACAGGTCATTTTGTATGGACAGTTACAAAATATAACCTAGAAAGTCGTAAACAATAAAGGTTTGTTTACGACTGTCTTGATTTCTAACTAAAAATCCCTAAATATCTCATATCTTTGACGACCGGTCTGGCCTAGTGAGTAGTGACCCTGCCTATGAAGCCGTTGGTCCTGGGTACGAATCCCGGTAAGGGCATGAATTTGTGTGATGAGTACAGATATTTGTTCCTGAGTCATGGATATATATTATATGTATCGTTGTCTGAGTCCCCAAAAGTCCCACATCACAAGCCTACCTGAGCTTACCCTCGGACTAAACACTAAGTACTAACAGTAATGTATACAATAAAATATGTAGCAAATAATAACCTGTGGTCCTACGCTGTCACAAACGCCGTAATAGTCATAATTTGTCATCTATTAACGTTGATGACGGAGTCATTACGTCGTGAGTAATTGTCACACGGTCGCGACCTTGAGCAATCAGTTGTCAAATATATTTGTAAACATGGACGTTCGTTTATTTCCATAACTTTTTCTATTTCAAACGCGTAAAATGCGAATTTTATATTTAGCTCTCAGTTTCATTTTTTAATGACCGAGCAAGTGCAAAGCGCGAGCGAAGCGTCCTCGTTTCAGCTTGGGCAAAAATACTGTCGTATGTCTCGCTGTTCTCCTCTACTGGTCGCATTCCATAACCGATTATCCGTAAAAGATTATAAGTCAGATAATTACCTATATAATCCTCACACCTTAGAACCTAAATGGTCGCGTACTGTGCGGTTCAAGATAAATTTCCTCCCGCGGACGCTCCGGCTGTGGAATGAGCTCCCTTCCGAGGTTTTCTCGAGGATCTACAGTATGGGGTTCTGCAAAAAAGCGGCCAAGTGCGAGTCGGACTCGCCCATGAAGGGTTATGTACCATTTATGACGTATTAAAAAAAAACTACTTACTAAAATAGTTATTTGCTTTACAAGGGGGCAAAGTTGTCGTTTAACCGCTCGTGCTAATTAATATTATCGTGAAGTGTAATCTTTAGCGTTGCGAGGGTTTCAAGCCACGAGGGTTTTCAAACTTTGCCTCCGTATGAAACACAAAAAAAAAATCACCACACCAACGCGAGGAAAATACTGACTATTAAATACCAAAACAATTAAACCAAATCATGTAAGTAAAAACCATTATTGAATGAAAACAATAGTTTCGGAAATAATCACTTAGGAAGGAAAAAACCGGACAAGTGCGAGTAGGACTCGCCCTCCGAGGGTTCCGTACTTTTTAATATTTGTTGTTATAGCGGCAACAGAAATACATCATCTGTGAAAATTTCAACTGTCTAGCTATCACGGTTCACGAGATACAGCCTGGTGACAGACGGACGGACGGACGGACGGATGGACAGC
Organism: Cydia pomonella; assembly: GCF_033807575.1. Lineage (NCBI taxonomy): Eukaryota > Metazoa > Arthropoda > Insecta > Lepidoptera > Tortricidae > Cydia > Cydia pomonella. The sequence goes on along the minus strand of NC_084724.1, from coordinate 14,213,996 downwards.
GGAGTCTTAGTAATAGGGTCCCGTTTTACCCTTTGGGTACGGAACCCTAAAAACTTGTGTCCCCACATCCTCTTGTCACATTTTTAAATCATTGACTAGAACATTTTTAAATTAAGGCATGTTAATCATCAAATATAAATATATTCATTTCGAATAGCATACGCTACATACATACATAATGAAAAATAGCCAGAATGAAAAATAACAGATGGACAAAAATAGCTACGAATTGGAATCCAAAAGTTGGCAAAAGAAAAAAGGACAAACCAAAAACAAGATGGGAAAAGACCTCATAGAAACAATAGGAAAAATCTGGAAAGAAATGGCAATAGATAGACAAAAATGGAAGAAAATGCTGGACAAATACCTAAATATAATAGAAAAAGACGATTCGGAAGAGGCCTAGGTCAAAAGACCTTACGAACATGTTCATAGGAATTGTTAATATAATAAGGAATTGTTAAATAGACTGCCAACAGTTCGTATAATAAAGGCTTTAATAATAATAATAATATACATACATATTCACGGAAAAACGAGTAAATAAATATACAATCAATGTGGTGATTTGTCATTTTGACGGACTGTTAATTTTTTTAAACATTTACGTCATTATCTAATAACGTTATTTTAATAAACATAATTCGTGACAGCTAGTGTCCTTTATAATGAGATGACATCATTTTTTTGTATGAATTAATGAGAATTATAAACAGAAAACGCAGATGACTACTACTTTGTATACTTATATGTATGTATTATGTATGTATGGTATGTTATTGTATTATATTTGGTTGTTGTTAAAGTAGCACCGCCCACAATCTCTGTTTTGCCTAAACGTTGACTGGTAGAGAATGCCTCATGGCATTAACTCCGCGTTTTGTACTATAAGGTTTTCTTTTGTACAATAAAGATTCAATAAAAAAATAGATAGGTACTATCTCTTTTAAGTCATATACACAAAGTTCATAATATTTTGTCAATATTCCAGTATTCCTAAACAAGTTAAATAGTATGTTACATAAATACTTTTTTGCTAGATTTCTACACATTTATAGGTACACTTTGTTAAAGATTTTTACTCAGATCAGACAAGCACCTTCAGTATCGTCTTACTTGTCCAAGGAGGGCAAACGTAGTAAATAAACCAAACGCCTACTTTATTTGTGTGGCAAAGATTAGTATAAAATATGCTATTTGAAACAGAATCGATGGTTGCGCATTCATTTCTAATAGATTGTTTAAGAACTTACTTCAGATGAAAGCCATTCTTGTCTACTTGTTTTCTTTATTTCACATTCAATTCAATTCAATTCAAATATACTTTATTCATGTAGGCCTAGCAACAAGCACTTATGAATAGTAAGACAGTATTACATATAATTATCTTAATCTAATTATCAGAGCAATTTATTGATGTTGTAAATATTATTCCATATATAATACTAATGAATATAATTCATAGATCAAATTTAATACTAAAACTTTCACAAAATACAGTCATACATTGGTCTAACTAGGCTACAATTTGAATCGATAAAGACATCTTTAATTCTGTAGGGCGAGTCAGTTGTAAATCAAATCCTGCGCATGCCGTCGTAATGGCACCGCATGCGTATGCACATGGCACTGACGACTTGATTGACATCACAAAGACCGATACCTATCGAATGCGGTCTCATCAATATGCATGCAATAATCGTCTTTAATAATGCACGGGTATCGTAAATTCCGCTAAGGTACCGTTAAAGCCAAGGTGACTGCAACGACCTAGGCCTTAGTCAGTTCATTATGGCTATAAATCATATGGTACTCGTCACTCATTATTATCTCATATTGTGCTATGGGTACAGGTACAAAACAAATGATAAACGCATCATTAATTTGACTCGACGGTGCGGTAAAATGAACCATTTAAATCGCGATTTCATGGTCTCAGATCTAGCTTGATATATTAAAATTCAAATCGATAAATAACTTGAAATCGAAACTGGTCTACCTTCCTGAATGATGTTTTAACTTATCTAAATTCGCTAGTTTTTAACCGTCTTCAATTTCATAGACGGAGGAGGTTCTGTATTCGGTTTGGTCTTTTTAGGGTTCCGTAGTCAACTAGGAAGCTGCTAAAGAATCAATTTCCGCGACCGTACATATATGTATGTACTCAAAAAGGATAATATTTATTTTTATCGTTTTTGAAGTAGGTTTTCTTTTTTTGTAAAAAGTTTTTTATAAACTAGATACCTATCTAAATCGCACGATCGCTACTGTGGCTGTGATTCTAAATTCCGCCTTATCTGCAAGTATTTAAAGAAGTCATGTGTTAGGTCCGTTTTTGCAACAATCCTTGAAAATTGAAAGCTTTTGATTTGACATATGAATTCCTAACTTCGCGGTTCTTTTTTGTAACTGTGACTTTTTTGACAGCGAATGTGTCCACGACGAGAGGACGAAAAAGACGGAGTGGTCGTGCGAGCGCGACGCGTGCCTAATGAGCGACGACGTGGTGTACGGCGTCAACCAGCCCGGCCTGGGCTGGCGCGCATACAACTACTCGCAGTTCTACGGGAAGAAGCTCAAGGATGGGCTCATTTACAAGCTGGGTGAGTACGGGTTACTCTCACATATATAGGTCCAAATAAACAACAATTTGTTGTAACGAAGAAAAATCCTGTAACTTGGACCCGGGTACGTCCTTAAACTACGTCCAAAAGAGAGGTATGGGCATTGTGAATGTCATCTCGCTTTGTGTGGTAGGGCACAGCCAGTGGATGTCATTCCAGATCTAGAGCAGAGCCCAACTGGGGAAGTACCTCCACCTTACAGAAAACAGCAGCCAAATAACACTAGACCCTACTCATAGTGTTGTGTTCCTGCCGGTGAGTAAAGTTGCCAGAGCTCAACGAGGGGGGGTGGGGGGTTTAGGGTCGGCAACGCGCATGTAACTCCTCTGGAGTTGCAGGCGTACATAGGCTACGGAGACTGCTTAACATCAGGCGGGCCGTATGCTTGTCTGCCACCGACGTAGTATAAAAAAAAAACAAGGATTATGAAATCCCTTTCTCCGTATTAGTACGTTTGGATTCAGACTGTACGAGCATTACAGGTGCAGTTATTGCAGCGCGACATTACTGCCGATTACATTGCTGCCGCAAACGTCAAGACTGCAGTGATGCAGGTGCAGTCTGAATCCGAACGTCACCTTAACTCAATCGAAAGCTCAGAAGTTGCAAGCGCTCTTGAGCTTAAGGTCCTTGGGCTTTATTCAGATCTTAATCCTACAACAATGTCCATGTCTGTGGTCAATTTATTTAGTTCATATTCATTGTGTGTGGTCTAATAACAGTAATAACTGTTAAAATATGGAAGGTGGAGGTAAGGAAATAAATCTCCATATACCAAAAAGTGTCATCAAAAAACCTTAAATAGGTGGCACTGCAATACATAGAGTACTTGAAAAAAAAAATCAAATCATAGACAGCGCACGTCACTCCGTCAATAACGCCTAGGTTCTTAGCTCTAGCGCTACTCTGGAGAGATTTGGAACTATTATTTATAGCTGACAGCTGGACACTTTTGCAACAGTTTTATCATAAAATATTTCTCTTAAATCCATACCCCATATGTTAAAATAAAAGCAACATAAAATCAGACCGCTATGACATTAGAATGACAGCTACTGACGTCGCTACAAGGTTCTAATCGAGTCCCACCCACGCAACGGTGTGTTGAGCCTTGCATAGCGTCATTCCTAATAATGACGCTCCTTGGTCCTTCACATATGTGGATTCTTTAAGACGAATGCCAACAACAACTACCTATACTAGGTAAGATACTGGACATGTAATGTCAATATTCTGTTCTAACGTTCGTCGACCAGAAAGGTCAAATCGTGACAACTGTGACTAAAACTGGTACAGTCAGCATCAATAGTAACGGATGAAACAACGCGCCAAAACTATCTGACATTCCGGATAACTTTTCCAAATATAGATAAATTTCTAAAATTCACATTCAAAAGTATATCTTGTACAGTCTTACTTGTTCTTTATTAAAGACATCACTTTTTGATAAGCTGTTACAGAACGGTAGATACTTATGAAGCGTTATTTGATCCGTTACTTCTGATGCTGACTGTACAACCGCCGCTACACTAGATCACACTTAGCAAACAATATTTTATATGATCCATATTTCAGTATTGCACAATGAATAGCGGTATTTACTTACCTGCTAGAGATGCATGTCTAATTTATACCTACAGTTCACCAACGATTTATCCATTTTAGGGTTCCATGGCCAATAATGCAGGTTCAATAGCGAAAACGGTACCCCCGTAGTTTCATCATGTCCGTCTGTCTGTCACTCTATACATCACAGCCACTTTATTCTAAAACTGTAAATTAATCAAATGTTGTACAGGGTGGACAAATAAGAATGATACACTTTGTTTTTAAATTTTAATTACATTAAGTGGAAATTTTATTAAATATTTTTTCATAAATATATTATTCAGGGTTGGAATTGTATACGGAAGATAATTTCTGTCAAATGTATACCACTAGCAGCAAGCAATTTTATCTCAAATGTTTCTGTTGTTTAAAACACGTTGTTTGCTCGATTAATTTTGAAAAAAAGTGACAGTGATTGGCACCCAAATTCTCTAAATTTTGTAGCTCTTGACTTATTTCTGTGGGGCTATCTAAAATTACGTGTCTATGCTAACGAGCTGATGAAATTTAAACAGTTAAAACCGACTATTCGACACAAATGTACTAAGATAATGCCAAAAATGTGCGAATAGATGCTGAACATTGGGATGATAAGGGCTTACATTTGCCTGCTGTTAGAGGTGGACATATGTCAGACATTATGTTTCGCATGAATTTGCCAACCCTGAAGAATATATTTTTAAAACAATACCTAATAATTTTTGAACTTAATACAGTTAAAATTTAAAAAGAAAATGTATACTTCTTATTTGGCCACCCTGTATGTATTATGTAAATGTATAATGTAAGCAGATACTTACTTCTAAAAATAATGATTTAACTACAAAAAATTTCTGCAAGAACTGGGGCCTATTTCTCGAATGGTATTAGTCTAAAATTATTAGCGTGTTGCCATGGTAACCTATACGACTTGACAGTTCGTGGACTAATAATATTAGTCTAAGTACCTGGGCGACCGAGCTTTGCTCGGTTATAACTATTTATTGTAATATGGTGGTGTATAGGTGATAATCTTAACTACATTTTATTACTAAATTAAACTTGTCTAAAACAATAAATATTAAAAAAAAATATATATAAACTTGAACATATGAAAATAAAAGTTAGTCACCGGGCGAGATTCGAACCCGTAACACTCGTTTAGCAGTCCGCGTCTTAACCCGCTGGACCAGACGAACAGTGGCCGGCACCACGAAATTAGCGACCATATTCTGCTTCGAAAGAAAAACGCATGAAAACTCGAAAACACGCGTTTTCCCAAACAAGACTAATCTAGATAGTTTTTATACCCCCAAAAACCCCCATATACCAAATTTCCGTTTCCGAGATCACAGAAATATATATATATATATATATATATATATATATATATATACAAGAATTGCTCGTTTAAAGGTATAAGATTTCTACAAAAAATATTCAGTAGAATTTTTGCAAGGATCAATATTTAAAAAGATATTAAAGAGGAAAACTTAATTATAATAATTTTTTAGTTTATCAATACTCGTATGTAAAGTATGGCACAGAAAAAAAAGACACATAAATAATTAACAAAAACTATGCTATATGAAACACGTAGAACACTTTTCGCTAGGATCAATATTTAAAGAGATATTAAAGCGAGAAAGTTAATTAAAATCAACTTTAAAGTCCCTTTTGAAGTGTTTCGTAAGTAACTCGTAAATGGTCTACCGTAAGAACAAAAAAGTTCTTATTCTACAAAAACCATTCTTATGTTTGGGAAAACACGCGTTTTCCCAAACATAAGACTAATCTAGATAGATTCTATACCCCCAAAAACCCCCATATACCAAATTTCAGCGAAATCGTTAGAGCCGTTTCCGAGATCACAGAAATATATATATTTATATATATATATATATATACAAGAATTGCTCGTTTAAAGGTATAAGATACCGTTCGAGAAATAGGCCCCTTGGCGGTTATGTTGTTTGTTCACCGCTAAAAGTAGTGCAAAATGTAACTAAAATATCGCTTTGTCCGACTAAATTGAGTTGCGGTAATTGACAATCGTGACTTCACCATTCAATAGAGTCAATTGCCAACTTTGCACTTAATCACGATCCCACCCTTGGAACGACCGCAGTAAGATCCATTTTCCATTGCGCTACCTGCCCCTACTTCTAATTTGGATGGCGTCAGATAAATCTAACATTTTATCGTTGAATGTGTCAATAAGAGGTAATTTACATACAATATGAGTGAATTGAGTCAGTAATAAAGTGTGCTGTATGTATAATAGAGCCTACCAAAAACTGTTTAACGTGGTCTACGTAGACATAAGTACACATAGACAGGTCATTGTACGAATCCTATTTAAGCAAAACTTGAAACTTTATCAACAACAAATACTCACAAAAGTAAATGATTTTGATTCGCGTATTTTTATTTTACTTATTTGTTATCCAAACTCGGCATGGTATATTTGTAAAATATAGTACCTACTCCATGTGTTTGCGTTAGTGGGTATAAGTATTTAATCTGAAAATTACAATTTACTGAAAATTGGATCGAACACACCCGTTACCTCTAGCCTGCAACCGATTGCATTAGAACGCGACGCACTCACTCATAATGAGATTAAACCTGTACCCCTAGTGTAAATAAATTCGATTTCGAAACGTGACGTACGCGTTTGCGTTTAGTCTCATTTTGTATTGGATTTAGAAAGAGCGCGCCAAGCGGGACGTTTTGGAAACTCAAAATCCTATACAAAATGAGACTTAACGCAAACGCGTTCGTCACGTTATGATGTCGATCAAATTTACACTAGGGATACTGAATTGTGTTGTGTACCAGAATAGTAACAGGAAATACAAATAAGTAATATTAAAATGACGCAATTTAAATCCCATACAAAGTCATCATTGTTATATTTTGGTCATGTCCAGCGTAATAAAAGTCAACGTTGATTATGTTTAGTTAATTGATGTATTTAAATATGCATTTAAGCGTGTTTCAAAACAAATTTATATGTAAACACAAGTTTTATATGCATAAACCAATTAATAACCGTCAAATAAAAAAAAACTAGTCATGTCAGTTATTTAGGAATATTAATAAATTAATAATACTCTTACCAGTGTACAGTCAGCATCAAAAGTAGCGGATCAAACAAGGTGTCAAAAGTATCTACCATTCTGTAACACCTTAACATACTTACAGGGATGGTTCTATATGTAGAACAATGAAGATTGTAAAAGATATATTTTTTAATGTAAATTTTAGAGATTTATCTATATTTGGAAAAGTTATCCGGGATGTCAGATACTTTTGGCGCGTTGTTTCAACCGCTACTATTGATGCTGACTGTACAACTGGATATCAGGTAGACATGCGTTTTTATCGCACATGCTGGTCTAGTAAATCTAGTTCAACGGTGTGCAAATGCTTAACACTGGCCTTGAATAATAAGAAGGCTCGTAATTATATAATCTATTATTAACTGACTTTAAGAAGTGGTTTTAAATTCGGGTGTATATAGTTGACCGAAGCGTTAGCGAAGGTGTCCGTTTTAAATCGGGCATTTTGCTTTCGTATGTCCGGATGTTCTCTGCAGGTCTATGGACCGATTCTGGTGAAATTGGCCAGATTCTATGATTAAATAGAATTGTTTAGTCCATCCAGTTTTTATAACTTTTTCAAAATGTGGAAATTAGTATCTTATACCTTTAAACGAGCAATTCTTGTATATATATATATATATATATATATATATATATATATTTCTGTGATCTCGGAAACGGCTCTAACGATTTCGCTGAAATTTGGTATATGGGGGTTTTTGGGGGTAAACAATCTATCTAGATTAGTCTTATGTTTGGGAAAACGCGTGTTTTTGAGTTTTCATGCGTTTTTCTTTCGACGCAGAATATGGTCGCTAATTTCGTGTTGCCGGCCACAGTCCGTCTGGTCCAGCGGGTTAAGACGCGGACTGCTAAACGAATGTTACGGGTTCGAATCTCGCCCGGTGACTAACTTTTTTTTTTTATATGTTCAAGTTTATGTATAATTTTTTAATTTTTATTGTTTTAGACAAGTTTAATTTAGTAAAAAAATGTAGTTAAGATTATCACCTACACACCACCATATTACAATAAATAGTTATAACCGAGCAAAGCTCGGTCGCCCAGGTACTAATGGACGGTTTTAGTTTATGGAGGGGGGACCCGTCGACCCGTTCCCTCTCCATATACTAAAACCGATCAATTCGTATTCAGGAGACAACGAAGACCATCCATACCAGTCTTAGGTGTTTAGAAGAGACGTCTACGAAAATCATGAAGGAGACGACTTTTGGTTAATCTGCCTAATCACGCAACTTACTAGTCCTACGTTTCTCCAGGCACGCTGCCCCTGAGCGCCGAGACGCAGCGGATGCTACCCATCGAGTACGACTCGGATGAGCCGCTGCCCGACAGCTTCGACGCTCGGCAGCGCTGGCCCGGGTACATCACGCCCATCGTCGACCAGGGCTGGTGCGGCTCCGACTGGGCCGTGTCCATTGCAGCCATCGCGTCGGACCGGTGAGTGCTAGCCCGGCTATGACACGTCTATCACTTCACACCGATGAGTGAAAGAAAATAATCCCTAAATTGCACTAGATATAAATTGTTACAGAAGTAAGCTAAATGAGTTGTCGAAGGAACTTGATATTGACATATTCAATTGTAAAGTTCCTAATGTGAGGCATAGTCTGGTTAAGCGGTGTTTTATGTGAGCTTTCTTTCTCTGTATTATTATATGTATACTGTTTTTTTTTTTTTTGTTACTTTATTAAGTTTTCATTAAGCGATTAAATGCATTTTATTCATCAACCTAGTGCATTAGCGCCTCGATATGAACTTTAAAATATACTTTATCAGCATTAACATCTGATATATTTTACTGTATGTTCTTTTTTCCTTCGAACTTTGAGACCTCAATTATTCTGGGCGCTAATGAACTAAGTGTTTCCGAACCTAGGGTCTATTTTAATGGCTTCTATGTATTTTCATTTTCAATTGTGTTTTTGTTTTTTTCTCACTTTGTACGCGTGTGTGTGTGCGTCAGTGTTAGCATTTTTTTTATATACTTTGTAATTACTTGTGAGTTCCTGTAATTGGCTCTCTGTATTAATCTTGTTGTCCTATTGTAAGTTTAAAACTGTTGGTTCTCCTGAACATAAATAAATAAATAAGATTTGAAAGGGCAGACAGAGGGGTAAACACCCATAAAAACTAACGTTGTATGCCTAACGCAAATGATAGCTACCTAGCATTCAGTAGCTCGCACTAATGAAAGTGACTGAAGCGCAAAACAAGGTCACCCGGAACAGCCCACATAGAATGACCAAACTAAGTGGATCAGGTCTGAGGACCTCGCGTAGGATGCGGTATTCTAAGTCTCCAGCGAAAAGGCGTATATCCTTTGCCAATATTGATCCACTTAGACCCTTATTTTTCTGAATCCGTACAACTATTACATCGATTAACTTTGCATACCTTAGCTGGATTGTGGCTCATATTGTTGCGAATTAGGCTTGTGATAAATGTACTACCTACTTACATTGAATACAGTATGTCTGCCACTATGAATGGCTGGCCCAGGCTTGGGTGGACCTACCCCGATATCGCAACTTTTTTCAAACCTCAAAATTTTCAAAACCAAAATTTTTTGGCCATTTTTTATTTATTTATTTAATCTTTATTGCACATAAAAAAAACACACTGTACAATAGGCGAACTTTATTGACCGAATTCTCTTTCGTACGTCCGGATGTTATCCTCTACAGGTCGCAATTCTCAACTGAATCTCGTGAAATTTTGGAAGCAGGTTCAGTAGCTACATAGATTTTTGCTGTCGTTTCGTTTTTTTTTGAAAATGCTAAATATGGTGGAAATTGGCGTTAAGGACTTAAGTGCCATTACGGTCTATGGCACTTAAGGCCATTGTAAGTACGCTGTGAAGATGGCTCAACGAAGTAAGTACGTTCTTTACATGTTTTAAGACTTTAAAGTTATCGATCTTTACGCGAGGTCTATAGCTCACGGAGCCACGAGTACATTTTGGCTGATCAGATGCGATGTTTTGTTTGGAAAAGCAAAAAAATAATCGTGATTTCAGACTTGGCTCCATAGTAAAAGTAGCTCGATTTAACGAGTGGAATCGCATGCATTTAAAGCCCTATGATGGGAGACACCCTGTATAATTGACGACATCAAAACAAATTTTGCAATACACTGAAAAAAATAAATAGCCGAACTGGTTTTGTAACTTTACTAAATAACTAAACTACGGTTATAAGAAAATAAACTTTGCATAAATTTACAAAACTTATTTTACAGTACATATGGGGCTACTTTATAGCACTAGTGCGAGAAGTAGCATATTACGTTACTGTGTCGAACATTTAAAGGGCCATATGTACTGTAAAACGTTGTACGATACATGTGCGAATAGGTAATTCGCAACTCGTGTCGATTTAAAACACTCCCTTCGGTCGTGTTTTAATTTATCGCCACTCGTTTCGAATTTCCTATTTTTCGCACTTGTATCGTAATGTACTATTGTAGTGTATAATAAATACCTGAACACTGATAGCCAAACACGGTTTTGTAACATATAACACATAGTTCGCAAGTCCCAATTTTTGTGTAAACAGTAACCAAAATGTTGGTTACAACTGTAACAAACAAACAAACATAACAAACTATGCAAACATTTCTTTCAGTGTAAAGTTTCATTTTAATTCAAATACAGTCACTCGTTTACCACTAAGCGATCCATATTAGTTACGCTTATTCCACTCTGCCATGGTATAAAATATATAAGTACCTATTATTTATAACTTTTATATTATAAGTTACCTAAAAGTAAGCAACACAAAGCGATTCCACGTTTATTGTCACCATTGTATTACACTGGTTCAACGTACCTATTTAGGTTACTTTAGGTACGTTGAACGTACTGATGGAATACAGATGTAGGTCCTCATTTTAAATGCAGAGCTTCGAGTGTAATAAATCTTCAACCATAGGTCAGCGCCTTGAAGGTAAACAGTTTCATCTCCATGTTATTAGGTGCCTATACTGAATGCGCTTGACTCTTAGACTCGTATAACAGATAGACATTTAGTGATTTATTGTTTCGATTGCCGGAATCTATGGAAGTGATCAATTACACTATTGTAGATTTAACTGTTATCAGGTGGGCGTTCCCATGACGATAAATCATAGTGATAGACTATATAGTTTATATGACTCCAAAGAATGGCAGATTTCAACATTTCCTATAAACTTACGTTGATGTGAATTTATAGCAGGAAAATCTCGGCCTGTCATAGTATGATTTCCAGTCACCATAAAACTGTAATTCGAAGCGGCCGAGAGCATATGCGATGCAGTTAGAGGCAGGAACATATAGTTATGGAAATTTTAGTGATCAGTACAAAACTAAATGTCATTATTTCTTATTTTAGGGGGAAAATTGAGTTGAATGTATACCATATATGTTTGTCTATTCAGTTTTAGAATTTTAGAAATAGTGGTAATTATTTAAAAAAAAATGTTTCTTTAATAACTTATCTTTTTGGCTGCGACGCTGCCACTGTGATGTGGTTTAGACACACCTACTGGCAGACATAAAAGTTTTTAATGAAACTCGCAATTTTTATGAGCAAATAAATAAAAAAACTTTTTTTTTTAATAAAATAAAGTTTTATTGGCATTAAGGGAAGTACATTTTAGTGTGGAAGTCCCTGACTTCTGAGCTAGGTAAAAACCTGTGTTACAGAAGTCAGTGTCCTCTCCCAAACATAATAGTAACTATTAAGACATTTACCATTTTCATTTTAGACTTAAAGTAGATAATTAAGGCTTGTTTTAATACTAGAAAACAAATGCCATTCTAATAAGAATACAGTGCAATTTATTTTACATATATATTTTTTTGCGTAGATGTGTGTGTGTGTGTGTGTGTGTATGTGTATGTGTGTGAATAAATCAGGGTAAGATGCTTTCAGTTTGTACATAGTCTAGTGACAGCAACCAGGACTTTACTTCTTCGTTTCGTTTTTTTTTTTCGACAAGATGTTAAAAGAAATAATGTGTCGTATGCAGAAAACCAAAAAAAAAATGGTATCTTCTAAAAAAATATTTTTTGCCGAATTTTACCAAAACTCATATAACATTTATTGCTAATGACCTTCACTCCTCAAAAGTCTGCAAACTTGTTTCATACTATTCTCTCGCTATACTTACCTATAAGTCCTATAACCCAACTCTATCTTATAAGTGGGACTAAAATAAACAAGAGCCCTCGCAACCTGAGACTCTTGAACTAACAAGCCTCGCGTGAAGTCAGCCGATTCATTAGAATACAGAAATAGATTCTACCAAGTCGTATCATTCTTCATTAGTTGCTTCCAATGTCAACCTTAACTGGAACTAATAAGTTTCATATTTCTTTTAAATTAATAGGTTATACGGCTATAATCTAATCTGTTTGGGTTTATTTTGTTGTGTTGTATCGTGTGAATTGAGTGGCCGTGTCATTAGTAATGGCTCTTGGAGTAACAAAGGAAACAAACTCGCTAGTTACTTTTATGCGAGATACCTACTATGTGCGAAATACGCGGCCGTATCTTGCATTTAATTTACTCTGTAACTGTGGTTCTTGTTTTTAGCTATGTTTCATAGATTTTGAACCAGCAGTTTGAAGTGTATCAACTCTTTTCTAAAATTATATGAGGCATTTTTGGCATAAAATGGATTTTGTTGGCATATAGCGCAGGGGTTTAAAAAAAAGAGTGTCGTGGAACACTGTATTAGATCGAAGTTTATTATTATTGACAAACGTATTATATTATTGATTAGCAAGTACGAAAAAAAACTTAATCGATAAAATAATAATTGAGATATATGGGTGCCAAGTTCTAGCTAATTAGTTCGTTTGGGATGTGATTAAAGTTCAGGATTTGACTTGGCTAGTTTTTACGTACACGATATATTATATTTGTCTATGCCACTTTTTTTAAATTTTGTTTGCTAGTACAGTAAATATTAGTATTCATCATAGTTGATTTCGAAACTAAAATGTATATTTGCTATTAAAAATTCGATAGCCATAGTGCGTAAATAATAACTGTTTGTGAAAAAAAACGATTCTATATCTCAGTTTCGTAATCACACAATTACTCAGCTGGATGTCAAGTTTCAACTTGCTACGTCATCTCATCTGGAAGTGGGTTAGGTTTTTGATGTTAGGTGAGTACGTCAGTGAGTATCTAAGTCAGAAAAATCCCGATTTTTAGATGTATATATCTTAATAACCGTTTGTGTTCTATTTAGCCTTAAGGGTCTTAATAAATTAATCCAATTTCTTGTGTTTATGTTTAAACGATTTTGAGTTACGCAGAGGTCAAAAGTGGCGTCGCCAGTTCTCTTCTTTTGAACTTGGCCTGACACGCTGCCGCGTGTCTAGACTAGTATACGAGTATCTACCTATGTGTAATATCTGGGCTGGCAGACTCGGTGCTTTTCGCTGCTCGGAAAACTTATAAAAACACAAAAAATGCGCGTTTTCCCAGATCGATTTTTCGCTCCCGAAAACCCTCATAGCTAATTTCATCGAAATTGTTAGAGCCGTTTCCAAGATCTCCGAAATATATGTATATACAAGATATGCTCGTTTAAAAGTGTAAGTACTCACTCACTTGCTTTTGGTAACTGTAGTTACCAGCTGTCACCCTTATTTTATAATAATAATAATAATAGAGGTCACTGATAAGCAGCATTTTATCACCCGACCATGACGAAGCGTTACTGTAGTCTGATTAAAAGTTTCGAAGCGAAGAAATCCTCTAGCGAGTCCAGGGCGAGTTATTCAACCCTCTAAGAGAGTGTGGGCGGATTGTTACAGATTCGGCATAATGTCGAACGGCGCCGAGAGCCGGGTGCTGGCGCCGCAGACGCTGCTGTCGTGCGGCCGGCGGCACCAGCGCGGCTGCGGCGGCGGCCACGTCGACGTGGCCTGGAACTTCGCGGGCGAACACGGGTGACCACCCTACAATCCTTAACTTACCTACTTACAAGGAAGGGTACCCAACTGTCCGACTCCGATTTGATTCATTTTGATATATGTTATAGAGTAGTCGACGAAAAAATCGACATTCGAAGTTTTATAATATCTTATCGCTAAAGTTACACATAAAGACAGGTATTTTTTTTAGGAAAACTTGAGTTTAAGCAGATATAACAAAACACGTGCTCATTATTTTTTGCTGCTTTCAAACATATACTCAAACAAGCCATTAACTAGCAAGATGCTGGAGCATCACTTTCTATAGGAGTTAGAAGATTTAGTAACTTTTTAGTACTTTGAAGGCCATTTTCTCCTAACATGTTGAGTTTGGGCAGCTAAAAAAAATACGTGTCCGTTATTTGAGACTACTCTATAACATATATCAAAATGAATCAAATCGGAGTCGGACAGTTGGGTACCCTTCCTTGTTAGGCTAGCGAAAATGTAAAGCGAGTTCGTTCTGAGCCATTTTTTGTGGCCTAAGTGTGCGAATTGGTTGGACGCTCGGGCGAGCCATGCTGGAGGGCCTGGCTAATTAATGTGTATAGACAGAACTACTACACTGCTGAAAGGTCAAGTTCTACTCACTTCTATTTATTTAGGAAGAAGAATAGGACGCGTCTTGGTGTATGGCACAAACTATATATATACATAGTTGACGGCCGGTCTGACCTGGTGGGTACTTGGGTAGTGGCCCTGCCCATGAAGCCGATGGTACCGGGTTCGAATCCCGGTAAGGGCATTTATTTGTGTGGTGAACACAGATATTTGTTTCCCAGTCATGGGCCGGTGGGTATGTATATATCGTCGCCTAGTACCCATAGTACAAGCTTTGCTTAGGTTGATCTGTGTAAGATGTCCCCTAATATTTATTTATTTATATTTGAACTTTTGGAGTCCCAGACCTCTCTGAGTAAAGCTGCAGATACCAACAAGTTCAACATTATAAAAGTTACTGCCCGAGTTCAGTGTTCGATAACATTTTACCTAAATTAAATAAATAAAATAAATATTATAGGACATTATTACACAAATTGACTAAGTCCCACAGTAAGCTCAATAAGGCTTGTGTTGAGGGTACTTAGACAACGATATATATAATATATAAATATTAATAAATACTTAAATACATAGAAAACACCCATGACTCAGGAGCAAGTATCCATGCTCATCACACGAATAAATGCCCTTACCAGGTATTTGAACCCGGGACCATCGGCTTCATAGGCAGGGTCACTACCCACTAGGTCAGACCGGTCGTCAACAACAACACACACACGGTCATTAACAATCTATAATACTTATGCAATGCTACTCGTACAGATTGGTAGAAGAGAAATGCTTCCCATACACGGCTAAGGCTGAGAGATGTCCTTACCAGCCGCATGGGGACCTGATCCAAGATGGATGCCCGCCGCAGGACCCGCGCCGCACGGCGCGCTACAAGGTGGGCGTGCCCTACCGCCTGCTCAAGGAGGAGGACATCATGTACGACATCAAGCAGTCGGGCCCCGTTCAAGGTAACAATACCTACCTATTTGTCTCAATGTGTATTCAAAACGTGCATTTCATTAATTTCAGTGATTGCACACTTTTGTTTGTGTTTGTCATTCATTCACCGTTACTTCTGTTTTACTCATTTCCTCAAAGGTTAACTGGAAGAGATCCCATACAGGGATAAGTTCGCCTTTGTTGTATTTAATTTACTCTGTAACTGTGTTTTTCGTGTTTTTATTTCTATGTACAATAAAGTATATACATACATACATACATACCTACTTAATACCTACTCGGCCTTATATCTAGGAGTCCGAGAATGTTTGACATGATCAAATCATCTTTTAAAACCGACAAAAGCAGTTCGGACCATGCGCAGTATTGGTTCCTATAATCTTCATTAGAAACTTCTCTAAGTAAACTCCGAAATCCATACGTTTTAGCTAACAAGGAAACGTACCCAACTGTCCGGATCCGATTTGATTTATATTTATATATGTTATAGAGTAGTCTAAAATAACGGACACGTATTTTTTTAGCTGCCCAAACTCAACCTATTGGGAGAAATTGTCCTCCAAAGTACTAAAAAGTTACTAAATTTTCTAACTCCTATAGAAAGTGATGCTCAAGCAACTTGCTAGTTAATGGCTGGTTTGAGTATATGTTTGAAAGCAGCAAAAAATAATGAGCACGTGTTTTGTTATATCGGCTAAAACTCATTTTTTCCAAAAAATCACATACAATGTACTATTTTATACAGTCTCGTCTGAAAATATCGGTACAAAAAATGTGCCAAAAATATGTATACACTACCTTAATATATGGGCAATAAAGTCATGTATGCCAAATATATATTGGCACTTTTTTCGTATCGATATTTTCAGACATAAGTTTTCTGTTTACATAATACCTATTAGCTAGAATATATATATGTATTAAGCACCCAATATTTTACGTTTGGCAATATTTAACTACGTACATCCGTATTAAGCCTGTAATAATACAACCTATTCATTATTTATGTCCATAACGACGAAACTATTAACTACTCATTCATCCAAATCAGGCTAGTAGTTTCGACGCTATCGCGGAACACACTTCTCACAACGCACCTCGCTAAAACAAAATTCTTCCCATAGTCCAGTATTAATCCGGGTAAGATGATTTCATAAGCAAATAAATACTCACTTTAAAATGCCGGTTCTATACTAGCACCGTATTAAACACAATAGTTAGACTGAATAACACACAGTACCTGTAGGTATAATGTTAAATTCAAACCAGCAGCTTAAGGTGTTCCGTTTATCTTATTAATTTGCATCTCATGTTTAAGGTCAGATTACGAATGTTGGGCGAGGCCGATTGAGAGATAGTCGAGTGACGTATGGTTATGCGAGCCGAATTTTCAAGCGAAGTTTACTATAATATGTGATTGGTAGAAGTCTCGAGAGGGGTCTTTCGCGCAATCTATAATAAATTTCGTCCTAAAGTAACGCCTAAAGTCACTTGGTCTAACTGTTATGTCCTAAAGCTGCTTCCAGACTATATTATACCTTTAAATATCTTATACCTTTAAACGAGCAATTCTTGTATATATATATATATGTATATATATTTCTGTGATCTCGGAAACCGCTCTAACGATTTCGCTGAAATTTGGTATATGGGGGTTTTTGGGAGTATACAATCGATCTAGATTAGTCTTATGTTTGGGAAAACGCGCGTTTTCGAGTTTTCATGCGTTTTTCTTTCGACGCAGAATATGGTCGCTAATTTCGTGTTACCGGCCACTGTCCGTCTGGCCCAGCGGGTTAAGACGCGGACTGCTAGAAACGAGTGTTACGGGTTCGAATCTCGCCCGGTGACTAACTTTTGTTTTTTTTTTTATATATGTTCAAGTTTATATATATATATTTTTAATTTTCATTGTTTTAGACAAGTTTAATTTAGTTAAAAAAATGTAGTTAAGATTATCACCTATAGACCACCATATTACAATAAATAGTTATAACCGAGCAACGCTCGGTCGCCCAGGTACTTATACCTTTAAACGTATAATCCTTGTATATATACAACGTATATGTTGTAACTGCTCAAATGCCCATACATTTCCAGGGTCTAAAAAAGCTGATTGAGACTACGGGTGACCGAGCTATTCAGCGTGGGAAGGTGGCCAGCCGTATGGGCACCCTTCCGCAGGGGACAGGTCCAGGGGACTTCCCGGTTCCCGATAAAGCTAAAAATTTGCATACATATATATATGATCTGATGATGAGACAGGAGGTGGCCATAGGAACTCCGTGATAAGATAAAACAACTCAATTTATTGTGTATGGGTTTTTTAGAATTGTCTCGATGAGTATTAGTTGCCTGTGGAAAGAAAAGTACAGTCAGCGATAAAAGCTTGTACCAAAAATGTCCTTTTAAAAACGTAAAATATAGCCGCTTAACTTAATATAATTAAATATTTATCTTGCTACTGTGGAGTCTTGCAAGTTTCCTTGGCGCTTCGTTTGACGCGGGCCAATAAACCGACAAAAACGGGGAACTAGGTGCGGAGGCGTGAACAATTTGCGTCACGACACACTTCGCGTCGTGATTCGTGCACGAGTGTGGAGGGCCCTTAATGGGTATTAGCGGCAATGCTCCGTAGTCATAACACACATCCCACAAATTGTCCTAATACTCGTTAGTACTCAACGTTCTTGCCATAAATATCAATAGGTACATAGTCCTAATTTTACTAGCCATAACATAACGTCAGTTATTATAAAAAGCTTAATATCTAGGAGACTTGCTCGAAAAACATAAATAACTCAAAAATGCGCGTTTTCCCAGAGATAAGACCTAGCAAGACCGAATTTCACCCCCGAAAACCCCATATAGCAAATTTCATCGAAATTGTTACAACCGTTTCAGAGATCCCTGATATATAATAAATAATAATAATAAATATTATAGGACATTATTAGTATTACACAAATTGACTAAGTCCCACAGTAAGCTCAATAAGGCTTGTGTTGAGGGTACATAAACAACGATAAATATATTATAATATATAAATATTTATAAATACTTAAATACATAGAAAACGCCCATGCCTCAGGAACAAATATCCATGCTCATCACACGAATAAATGCCCTTACCAGGATTTGAATCCGGAACCATCGGCTTCGTAGGCAGGTTCACTACCGCCTAGGCCAGACCGGTCGTCAGAATACATATACAATATACATACAATAATTGCTCGTTACCTAATATCACATGACATTGTGCCCCCCCAAAAACGAACAGTAGAAGAATAGCATTCAGGTAGATACATGTTAAGGGTTTCTTAAAAAGCCGAAGTAACAAAACGAGAGAATTTTGGTAAAACAGAGAGCCTACCGCGAATTGTCGACAATATTTACAATCAGTTACACATTACAGAGAGATTTGTATTATTGAGTCCACACGCAACAATAGGGTCTTGTTGCCGAGGTCGACCAAAGCGACGTCCAGACTTGTTAAATAAACACGGTTATAGGCTCTGTTAGAACAATAGTACACTTGTGTCTATAATATTACTTCATCTTGAACCATTGTTTCACATACCTACTTACATAGAAGAATTAGTTTATTTTATTTTGTGAAAAGTACACTTAGAGCCTGCTAATTTATACCTAGTAACTGTGATACTTTTTAGGGTTCCGTAGTCAACTAGGAACCCTAGTTTCGCCATGTCCGTCTGTCTGTCTGTCTGAGGCTTTGCTCCGTGGCCGTTAGTGCTAGAAAGTTGAAATTTGGCATGGATATATAAATACATACAATACATATAATGTAGTATTTCCGGATCTAATTTGACGTAAGTCATGTCATCATTTCATAGCAAGTTTGAGAAAATACAAACGTTCATGTTTTAAAAGTAAAACTCATTCATGCCTAATTAATTCGAATTAATTAGTAACATAATTTAAAAAAAAGCTATGACTCCCTAGGGAGTAACAGCTTTTTTTTTAACAGAAATAACTCCCGAGGGAACAATATATAGGCCTTTGTCCTTCAGTACACCTGCATGAAATAAGATCTTTTTCGAGCAAGTGTGATGAAAACTTGTTTTGTGTTTGCAGCTGTGATGACAGTGTACCAGGACTTCTTTCACTACCGGGACGGCATCTACCGGCGCAGCCGCCACGGGGACGGCCAGCTGCAGGGGCTGCACAGCGTCCGGGTCGTGGGCTGGGGCGAGGACCGCCAGGAAAAGTTCTGGGTAAGCTTTTTCTTAATACTACGTCGGTGGCAAACAAGCAGGCGCCGTAGCCTGATGGTAAGCAGTGGTTTCTAAAAAATAATAACTTCCAATGTAGCAATTTTGCCCAAAACTATTTAACGCTTATGTTCCGTACATACTGTGGGTACGAAGCGAAGACTAAGACACTTTTACTATTGGGTGGTGTTTAAGCTCCAACTTCCCCCTCTCAGGTGACGCTCCGGGCCTTCGGCCCTACGCGGAGCTCGGCCTTCGGCTCTCGCTAGCCTCGAAACGTCGCCGATGGGCCTTCGGCCTTATCAAGTTGCTTTGGTAGAACGCTTGGAAGAGCTGACCTTTCGCAGCTCGGCTTTCAGTCTTGCTTTAAATTACTGAAGGTTGCACGCTTGGAGGTCGGGGTGAAGGAGCTACCCCCAGAGTTACATAGTTGCAATGTTTTTCATCACACTTGCGAAGAAAAAACTAAATTCTAAGCGAAATAATTCTTAGATACGGTAATAATAATAATAAATATAACCGCAGGGCAGCTTGTGGCGAGCTGTTGGGGAGTAACGACCCCACGGACCCGAGTACTCCCGAGAGTCGGTCAGGGTCTCCGTCTCCGGCGTGTCTTCGTCGGTCGGAGTGGACCCCAAGGGGACTCGCAGGACTCTCAGCTCTGGCTTGCCTTCATTGGCCGTCCAGAGAGGAGTCGTTAGAGCTGAATGCTCCAGGGGTGGAAGTGAAAACTTGCATAAGACGCGAGTTGGCACAGTGGCTGTTATCAGCCCCTGTGCCCCTTATACTTTCTTGCAAAGGAGTTGACCAGCATAGCAAGACCTTCCACAAATAGCATTTGGCTCTTCTAGCACCATAACCCCGTGATCGAGCCTGCTCATAATTTAATGACTAAAATGTAGTGCCCTCAATTACACGTGTACCTAATATCATTTAAACTAGTAGTCCGCCCTGCCCGCGTAGCCAACGTGCCAAAGGTTAACAATCCGTAGCGAACGCAACGCAACTGTCACTGTCGCACTAATATGGAAATGTGATAAAGAGAGATGACTACGATACGCTATCGCTACGATTGGCACGTTGGCTACGCGGCCTGAATTGAGAACTGGCGGTCTCTACCAATGTATCTACACTATGGCCACTCATACTTTCTTGCAAAGCAGTTGACCAGAATAAGAGAGAGTAAGAGAGGTATGGGCATTGTGAATGTCATCTCGCTTTGTGTGGTAGGGCACAGCACAGCGGATGTCATTCCAGATCTAGAGCAGAGCCCAACTGGGGAAGTACCTCCACCTTACAGAAAACCGCAGCCAAATAACACTAGACCCTACTCATAGTGTTGTGTTCCTGCCGGTGAGTAAGGTTGCCAGAGCTCAACGAGGGGGGGCGGGTTTAGGGTCGGCAACGCGCATGTAACTCCTCTGGAGTTGCAGTCGTACATAGGCCACGGAGACTGCTTACCATCAGGTGGGCCGTATGCTTGTTTGCCACCGACGTAGTATATATAAAAAAAAAGAATAGCAAGACAAATAGCTTTTGGGCTTTTTAGGCTCCTCTAGCTCCATAATCCCTTGATCGAGCCTGCTCATAATTTAATGGTTATAATATAATGCCCTCAACTACACGTTTACCCAATATCATTTGAATCCAAACAGATTTACTAAAGATATTGTCCATCAAACTACCCTCAGATAGTTCAGCTTAAGTCGAATGTAAGAACTTCGCTCGCTCGCTCGATGGAATAAATCGCGTCACGACTGTTAAACTAACATAAATAGGTACCTACATGTACACATCGACTGTTATGATTTACTCTTCCTGTAGCCGGGTAAAAGAGTTACGCGTGATTATCAATCATTACTCTCCCATCCTCATCCGCTTCCAATCAATACGCAATTTTGAACGAAACGGACACTTTTCAAAGGATCTCCGTCGTTTTCAGATCGTGGCCAACAGCTGGGGCACGGAGTGGGGTGAGAACGGCTACTTCCGCATCGCGCGCGGCGCCGACGAGGCCGGCATCGAGTCGTTCGTGGTGTCGGCCTTCAGTGACGTCACGACCGCCTTCCTGCGCGCGCCCGCCCGCCGCCGCACATAACACGGCGCCCGCCTCGTCACGCCGCTGTGCGGCGCCGGCGCCCCTTCCGAACGTCAAACGTCCAGGGGGGGGTTAATTTTACGAGGTACATTGGTTAGGTTTTGATCTGTTGTACTATTTTGATTCAAATGCCGTCTAGAGAGTATATCGTTCCCCACTCGCAGAAGGATTCTTTCGAAATTGATTTAAACGTCCTCTAGGGTGGTGTAGACTCTAGTGTATACGAGGTGCGAGCATTCAGTGTTTTAAGGTAAAAACCTCTTTACGAACAATGTGGTTACTTACAAAAGTAAAAAAAAAACGGTCAAGTGCGAGTTCGTTTTACTCGCGCGCCGAGGGTTCCGTACATACTTTGAATTATCTCGTGTAGCTATGAAGTCGAAAGACTTTTGAACAGAATTGCCTATACTAAGTATATTTGTGTACAACACCATCTATCGGCAAATTGTCTAACTAATTTGCGCGATGTAATGCACGTATGTTGGTTTTTCGAGGATAATTCTTTATATTGTGCCTTTATTTGAAAGAAGATGTATTTAATGTAATCTCAGAAATTTCAGGTGTACCTAAACACACGTAAAATTGGTTAAATTTAAAACTGAATTCGGAAAGGTTTTTTTTTTAATAATTAAAAAAAAAAGTTACCAAGAAAGAGGTCTAATTATATTTTTCCTGTAAAATTTATAGTAATGTTAATATTTTGTAAAAAATCGTAATTTTTCGTTGGTAAACTTCGTAGATAAGAGAAGGGGAAGATATTTTTTTTTCACATTTTCCTTAATAAATCATTTTTTATCACTATGAAAAAAAAGAAAAAATGTTTTAGAATGTACAATTTGAGCACTTGCAAATGATACCCCACTTGACCTAGTCACTAGACTTTGAAATTTTGCCCCCTATTCATATTGGGCATTTTCCATAATTAATTAAAATAAAATAAAATAATAATACTTTCAATGTGTACAGGTTAGCATTGTTCATAACTATTCCAAATTTCAAATCGATAAGTGATTCTCGAGATATTTAGCGATGTGATAGACAGACGGACGGACAGAGTCGCACCATAAGGGTTCCTTTTGTACCTTTTTAGTACGGAACCCTAAAAATCGACCCTCTCACACCCTGTTGTTGGAATTTAGACGTGTAGTATTAACCTGTGTTAGGGTAACGAATTTTAACTATGTAAATATATTCGATCAATAATGACTACAACTATTCCTGTGAATATAATGGACGTACATGAATGTATTCAGAATAATTCAAAGACCAAAATGTGTCCACATCCTAAAGAACGTGTAATAAAAATATTTTCAGATCAAAACCTTTACGGTAAGGATATTTTTGTACTAGAATATATGTTGTACTTACGATCTCCGAGAGATATTGTATTGCTAAATTATAAAAATGAATCGATCGAAAACGACATTCGATGAACAGATCTTATACGTAGTGGATAAGGTATTAATACTTACTCTGTAATGCAAATAGATTATTATTAGTCCGTTCTAGTACATTGCCAAAACAAAGAAATAAAATTAGTTTGTATTGGACCAAAATATCTGGTGTGATAGCAATTTCTTTATCTATTCTTTTGTATAAGCATTGTATAAATGTCTAGTCTGTAATACTGTGAAAATAGTCTGTGTAACCAATTCTTTAAAACAAACAATGTGTAGTGTGTTCTAACATCTGCCTAGACATATTTAGGTACTTTCCAGTGGATCCAGGAATCTAGTAGTTTATCTCTGAATAAATAGATATTACCGGATAACCAAATACAAGTCAATTCATATCCTCTTAAGGCCCAGCCATAGAAATGAAAAATCCAAAATTTGCCACTGGAATTTGAACCTATAGTGCACGGAATACAGTAGATTTTATTTTGTTTGAAAATTGCACGAAACAAAACAAATGCAACTCTGTCCTAATTGAATATGATTTAAATTTCATCAAACTGAATAAGTCCTATAGGTAGGACCTTGGGCCTTACGAGGATAGGAGGATTTTACACTTTCAACGATCAAATGGAAAGTACCAAATATTTTCATATTTAGTTTTTTTTTTTTCTAATAAAGATAGCGTAATAATAAAGCTTACCTTTTTCTTTAATTGTTAGCCTTATCCAATCAGTAACAGTATTTCTTGCTATGTATTATATCGTAACTGCCATTATTATTTTTAGTAAGTACCTAGAGTCGGACCACGCTAAGTTTTCATGCCAAGGGCTACGTCAAGTATAAGGCTATAGGGACATGAATGCGTTCTTATTGCCAAGTTTGTGCAAGGTTAGCGTGGTCGGAGTCTATTTTAATAATTTAAGTTTACTAATTATGGATTAATTATTAAATTGATTAGTTATTTCGCTTAAAATTATAAAAATACATGATATTTCAAAACTCTTGTTTTAATGAATGCTGTACAGTACAGCACCAACAAACTCAACCTCGACCCAAAATGACATCGACGCGTAACGCAGGTAGCAGACCTGGGGGTGACCAACCCATCTCTGGAAATATCCCTATTTGGTCTCAAAATTAGATACATTAGTCATAGAAACGCTCACATCCATCTTCAACATTCCTTTTGACGAAAGATCTTGGACCCAGGCTAGCCTTCCCATTAGGTTTGGCGGCCTGGTTGTCCGCAAAATTTCGTGTGTTGCTCTACCTGCGTTCTTGCCCTCGGTGCATGGTGCTCGGAGCCTTATAGGGAAAATATTAGATTCTTCCATTGGATCTATAATGGAGGCCGCACACTGCTCCGAGGCCAATAACGTTTGGTCTATAAGCTTTCCCCAACACGGATCCGCCGCCAGTCCTTGTCAAGTCAATTCAATATATTCTTTATTCAAGTAGGCCTGGCAACAAGCACTTTTAAATCGTTAAATTTTACAAATATCATCTTAATCTAAATATCAGAGCAATTTATTAAAGCTTCTAAAAAAACATTGAATTAATATAGATATAGTAAACTTAATGATAAGAATTTCACAAAATAAATAAATAAATAAATATTATAGGACATAATAATGTCCTATAATATTTTTTTTTTTTTTTTGTGTAATAACACAAATTGACTAAGTCCCACAGTAAGCTCAATAAGGCTTGTGTTGAGGGTACTTAGACAACGATATGTATAATATATAAATATTTATAAATACTTAAATACATAGAAAACACCCATGACTCGGGAACAAATATCCATGCTCATCACACGAATAAATGCCCTTACCAGGATTTGAACCCGGGACCATCAGCTTCGTAAGCAGGGTCACTACCCACTAGGCCAAACCGGTCGTCAAAACCAAAATTGTATAAAAATACTAGTCTAGAAACTTTCTAGAATAAAATCTAAATGTCAAAAAATACGGTATATTATATACATTGAATTATAAATTTCATTATTATTAACATAACAATTAATAATTCATTATTTACAATCACACTTAATCCCACGGTGTTTCATCATTCATGTAGTCTTGTGTGCTATAATGGGCTTTAGAGATAAGCTTACGTTTTACATAATTTTTAAATTTACTAACAGACAATTCAGTTATAACATTAGGAAGTTTATTGTCAAATCTTACACAATTACCCATGAATGATTTCTTAATTTTATGAAGCCTAGTGAAGGGCACTGCGAGCTTATGCTTATTTCTAGTATTAATATTATGTATTTCACAGTTTTTCTTAAAACTGGCAATGTTTTTATGTACATACAGAATATTCTCATAAATATATTGACAGTGCACTGTCATTATGTTAATGTCTTTAAACTTATCTCTGAGTATCTCTATGGTTCATTTTATATATTGCACGAATAGCCCTCTTCTGCAGAACAAAAATGGTATTTATCTCTGAAGCACTGCCCCATAGTAAAATACCATATGACATAATGCTATAAAAGTAACTAAAGTAAACTAATCGAGCTGTTTTCACGTCTGTTAACTGACGGATCTTGCTCACTGCAGAACTCAGTCTATTCGAGAGATTAGCAATATGGGGACCCCATTGTAGTTTAGAATCTATAGTTATACCAAGAAAAACTGTGCTATCTACTAGTTCCAATTCCTCATCCTTGACAATGACACTTGTTTACTCATTCCTTATGTGACTTGTAACAAACTTAATGCACTTAGTCTTTTTCTCATTTAACAATAAATTATTAACATTAAACCAATTTACTACTTATTGTAGGTACTTTATTCTAATTTTTTTTTTACATTAAAACCACATTCATTTATTCTGAAATTAATTAGAATGTTATTTCTCGCAACAATATACATCAAATCAATTACTAAACCATTATTATAGGTACTAAATGTATAGAAACTAATCCACTAAAATACAATGAAAAAAAAAACATTAAAATAGACTATAAACTAAACAGGAGTAAAAGTAAACAAAAAGAAAGACACAAATACAAAAATTAATCAAACAACCCGTCCCGAGCCCTCCCAGACGCAAAGGTGCCCATCACGCTCGCCGCGTTGCCACGCTGAACCGCGATAGACAGCCTCTGCATCAGGAATGACCCGGAACGAGGGTCATGACCCCTCTCCCTCAACCGCCGCCCCAATTCGCCCAAGAAAATTTTGGCCTCGGCACACCAACACCCGGACGTCTCTACCGCTAACGGGACAAACATATATCTCGACAGCAGCGCCGAGTACTTATCGCGCTTTCGGAGTGCCGCAAATTCAGCCGCCGCTCCTGCCGTCCGGACAGTCCGGCCAATGTGCGAGGCGGCAAAAGTGCTGACACAAGTGGCATCCCAGAGAAGACACTTACCCCTTTCCCATGGTACAAGAGTCAGCCCGTCAGGTCTTTTGCCATCGGACCGGCTCAGTCCTGGAGGCTCCATCAAGCACGGTACATTTGCTGACAAAAGTGCTCTCCTTACAATATCATTTAGGGCATGGTGCCGTGGAAACCTCCCCACGCCCCGACAACAACTCAACGCATGGTGACCATTACTCTCAACCATAGTGCCGCAGATGCATATGTGAGGTTCGCAAACATCGCAGCCCAGGCGAAGAGCGACAGCCACCCGCATTGAGTTGTTGTCGAGAAGGGTACCCACATGTGGAGAGGGAAGTGCATGTAACCATGCCCCCGCCTCAGGCCTAGAAACAGCCATAAGCCTAGCCTTGTCTGTACCCACAGCGTTTTCCAGCAGGCCATCGAAAATTCGCCTCACGCCTATATCATCCCACATGCGCTGACGGTCCGGTTTATCTGGCATCTCTGCATTCGGATTGAGAGCCCTCCAAGCCTCCAGAGCATCAGACGCAAAAGGGATTGTGGCCCTGTCACCATCCAAAGATAAAATTTTAGTGACAAGGTCCACAACTCCCCCCGACGACGCCAAGAAGGCCGGCAGACTGATATCACGAGCACGCCGTATGCCCAAACCTCCGTTCCGTATGGGCAAAGATGCCAGAGACCACTGATCCGGATTGAGGGAGACATTTAGAAATACTACTTTAGAAATAGCATTGTTTACATCACTGCAAGCTTGTTGCTGTCGTTTGACTTTGAAAATAAGTGAGGTATCGTCTGCAAACAATACTACGTCATGGTGGGTCTTTACAAGGTAAGGCAGGTCATTAATGTCGATAAGGAACAGGAACGGCCCCAATATTGCTCCCTGCGGTACACCCATAGAGACCAATGACCCCGGTGATCGCTGTCCACTCGCATCAACCCTTTGTATTCTACCGTGTAAGTAAGACTATTAAATTCAGTGCCGAGCCTCTTACTCCATAATACTGCAGTTTCCTGATCAATGTTTATGAAAGGTGCTAGTGCTGCACTCTGGCGGTAGAACGTTGCAGTAATACTCCCTATTATCAAATGGACAGTATCGGATGTTTCTATACCAAGGAAGTAGGATTCGAATAAAAAAAAAAAAGTACAAGCCATAGTCAACTTTATTAAAACAGTAACAAGATTTCTTGCAATGTAGTAGTCTACAACTGCGATTTTGATAATTTTAGTTTACTATTTATTCAATAATTATTTTAACTTACGTAATAAATAGCTTGAAAGCCACTAATAGTACATTACGATAAAAGAGTACATTTTATTAATTAATTAATTTTAAATCGACACGAGTTCGAATTACCTTTTCGCACGTGTATTTTACAACGTTTCACAGTACATATGGCCCTTTAAATTTTCGACATTCGCACGTATTGTGCTAGCATAGAGAATTTGAAATAGAGGTATATTGTCCAAGACAATTTTGTAGCGACGTAAATTTACTGCCGTCTTACGACACATAATTAAATTAAAACTTTTAAAACGCCATGGCGCCATTTGACTTTGATCCTTATTCTTTCACTAATATGTGTTCAATTTGTTAAATATCAAAGTGGCGCCATCTAATAGGTAGATCAAAGATTCGAGCGATGGCGCCATAAACTTTAGGTAGTGTCTTTTTGATATTTAACAAATTGAACACATATCTGTGAAAGAATAAGGATTAAAGTCAAATAGCGTTCTAAAAGTTTTAATCATCTGTCTAAAGATGGCAGTAAATTTACATCGCTACAAAGTTTTCTTTGACAATACACCTCTATTTCAAATTCTCTTTGGTGCTAGCTACCACACAAGGGCGGAAAATTAGCGCCATATGTAGTGTAAAATATTTAAGGTGCGTTACAACATAATTACATTTTCCATAACAAAATTAAAGATAAAATTGTAATCATAACTAGATGGCGACATGGCGCCGCAATACTCTCATAACATATGATTTATAGATGTAATCTTGTTTTGAAAATAAATTCATACGGTAACAAATTCAAAATATAATTCAACAGTCTTTAACTTGTACTTAGTACAGGCAAAAAACATTGAGTAATTCTATACAAATCGTTTTTTTCTAACTGAACATTTCTTAAATCTAATTTGAACACTACGTGTATTTGTGAACTGTGCAAGATGCGCAATAAAGATGATTCTATTGTATTTAATCGTTTATTGCATGTAAATGATACTTCATTCATCTAAGGGTTTAAAAAATGTAAAAAAATAAACTCGTGACTAAGAATATGACAAATGACAAGCCAAACCAATGAAGTACAACATTTTGTATCGTTGTTATTGTTTACATTCTTTGGATTGTTGTTATTGTTTACATTCTTTGTATTGTTAACATAAAATGGATTGTTGTTATTGTTTACATTCTTTAAAAATCACATAAAATAAACTATAGGTAGCAATAGGTACATTACAATAAACTTAACACCAATCGTTATATTTACAAGAGTCATATTTACATTCGTTATATTTACAAGAGTAGATGGTTGTGTTAGCTTGCCTTTATCCCATTGACTTACTTCTAAATATCTGTGGCATCACTATTACATTATACGGGTTGTAGTGGCCGGCTTTCTTCGGAGACCCCTCCAAAAACATTTTGACACTATGTTTTTAGTGATGCAATATAAGCGATATGGACAAAATTGGTACCGAGATTCAAATGGAAAACCCACATCCTTACCTTATATCGGATTGCAAAATAAATACCACAAATGTATATATTCAATATTCATAATAGTAGTTTATGTGACTGCTACGTAATAAAAGACATTAAAATACACGAGTATGGGTTTAAGAAACGAAAGAAGTGAGTTTCTTAAAAGGATCACACGAGTCTTTTAATGCCTAATTATGTACAGTTACATACACTATTTTATCTATACACATATTATAAACTTTCCATGATATATTCACTAACCCAAATTACAGCCAACGTCGGAGCATCGTTGCTCTCTTGGCGGAACTCGCGTATATGTGGCGGCGTCTCCGATATATTTTTATCGATTATTTTAGACGAAACTTTTGCTATATTTACGTTAAAAACAACGAAACAAATTTATTTTATACTTAAAACTAATTAAAAGATACTGTACGTCAAATGGCGGTAAATGAAAACTTTTTTCACGCATGTCACGCATCCGTAGTTTTTTTTTTAATTCAGAGACAAGTTAGAGTCGGGGGCCTATTTCCGTATCATTTAATACAAACTAACATGCGAGATATGTCAAAATTGTATGCAATTGACATTTCATTTCGAACAAAAAGGCATCTCGACTGATATTAGAATAGAGGTCAAATCAAATTGCGGCTTTTATTTGATTATTTTTTATTTATTTATTTAAACTTTATTGCACAATACATGAAGAGTACAAATGGCGGACTTAATGCCAGAAGGCATTCTCTACCAGTCAACCATGAGCCAAACCGAAAGATCCTAATTGGTGCAGGGTCAGAATACAGAGTAAAATGACAAAAAAAATATCACAAAATTATATAAAATTATACGTACATAAATAATATGATACATAAATATAAATACATACATAAATAAATATATACCCATTGTGAAACATCATGAGGACGACCTTTGAACCTTCTCAAACAGATGCTTGCGCAACATGCGCTTGAAGGAGAATTTGTTCTGGGCTTGTCTCATAGAGAGAGGAAGATCATTCCACAGCCGGATTGCCTGAATGTTGAAGGAATTCGACATGAAACCTGCACGATGTCGAGGGACAATAAGTTGAAGTCTACGGGAGGTTCGGAGATCGGTGCCGGGGCGCGGAGTAACAAATTTGAATACTGATTAATCGCCAACAATCAGTGAAAAACGAACATTTTGAACAGTGCATGATTTTTCTTAGGAAGATTTCTTTGAAATTGCGCCTGCTCTTTTCTAAGACATGATTTTCTGAGTTATTTGAACTTAACAGATCAAACATTAAAGGTACTAAATCCTGGCGTAATTAAAATAATTGTACCTTTGCGTTTTTTCTTAAAAATGAGATCGATAACGTGAAAAATTATAACGCCTGCAAAATTGTAATAGCAAGCAAATATAAAATGAGTAAAACTTGGAAACCACAAATAAAATGGCTCATGTTATAATTGAATGTGAAGGTACAAAAATTTGGCTTTTATAGAATTTATCAATAACCACGGGATCATAGCGTAATAAAGTACACCCGCCATTCTGACTGTCAGGATGGCGGGTGACCTGTTTTTTGGTGATAACTTTAAGTACCGTGAGGTACAATTTTTTTAAACGAGGTACTAAATAGTACAAATTAGGTACAAAAATATGGTATGCTTTTCATTTATTTTTATTTAGGTACACCCGCCATTCTGCCTCTCACAATAAAAGTATATATAGCCTGTATAAAGTAAACATTCAAAACACTTAATCCAGGCATATAAAGGTGATAAACCAGAACCAAGATTATCTTCGTTAGCAACAAAATTCTACAGATATACAATTAACTGCCAAACACTTTAAAGACAACAAACACAAATCAAACTTATACCTAACTACAATGAATTATATATCTA
Source organism: Cydia pomonella (assembly GCF_033807575.1). Lineage (NCBI taxonomy): Eukaryota > Metazoa > Arthropoda > Insecta > Lepidoptera > Tortricidae > Cydia > Cydia pomonella. The sequence continues at coordinate 14,182,462 of NC_084724.1, read as the reverse complement.
AATAAGCAACAACTAGATACTATTAAAAATATTAAAAATAAAAATCAAAAATAAACTAAATATAAAAAATCTCCTTGAAATCACCCGCCCCTTCAAACTCCCCAAAATGCTAGCGACATTCCCCCTCTGAATAGCCAAGCCTAGCCTCTGGGCAAGGAGCCTGCCCTAGGGTCGCCCGAGAGCGGGAGTAACTATGACTCGCGCTGGTGGGAGTATACCATCATGACTCCCTTAAGGTAGCAAATTGACTCGTCATCTCATTTGCGACGTTACCATCTAACCGAACCGAACCGAATCTAACCGATTCAAAGATTTCACGTTGAGTACTTACACAGGGGTAACCCTGTCATAGTAAACCTGTCATAGTTACTCCTGGGCGGTTTTTGCACGATGGAGGAGCCGTGGACACGGCGCAACACACGCGCCAAGAGTGCCCTGCTTGGGCGGAGCCTCGCGCTATCCTGTCCTCGGCCATAGGAGGAGACCTCTCGCTGCCGGCGCTAATACGCCGCATGCTCAGCAGTGAGGAAGCGTGGGCGGCAGTGGCCTCCTTTAGCGTCACCGTCCTGTCGCAAAAGGAGGCTGCAGAGAGAATGCGCGCGGACGATGCGAATTCGCTACCTCAGCGCCGTAGGAGGCCAGGTCGGCGTCTAAGGGCATACGCAGCCCGAATGATGCCGCCTTAACGGGAACCTGCGGGTGATGGGCCGGGAGTTCCATCACTCGCCTAAAGAGGTTCCGAGCTGGAAGGCCCTCAAGTGTTCCGAGGCGTCTTCAGCGGAGTAGACTGCTGCAGCAGCCACAAAAGACGAGCCCGTAATGGCAACGCCGACGGGGTATCGGAAGTCTACAATCGCGTTCCCGAAACCCCGTCCACAAAGCGCGCGGTGGAACACCCCAGGGGGTTTAGTCCGTGGGAGTCGGACATACCCACTCGGCTTCTCCCGTGCCAGTGGGATCCATACCGGATTCCCCTGGGTCAAAAAAAAATGGGCGGTTTTTGCACATCACAAGTTTATTCCATCTAGGCCTTGTTAGCGTGTTCACATGTTGCAGGTCCGCAACAAGTGACTGCAAACGAAGGACAGTTCCTATACTCAGCGCAGGGTTCGCATCTGAGATAGAGAACCAGCCGCCCAGTAACGGGGGCCCGAGTGACCGTATTCCAGTTTGTTCTCGGGAGACAACTCGGGTCTCAACTCCTACTCCTACCCTACAAGAGGGACCGCTGTCTAAACCGATAGGAGGGGAGGTCTCTCCCAGAGAAGTCGCACTGGTCGAGAGATGACACGATAACATCTGTGTTTGAACTGCGCAATTAGCATCGCCAGGGCAACCTGGGGATGAGGTCCGATGGTCCGGCGACTTCCGTCGTTGGTCAAGCATAGCTGCCACTTCGGTGGGACCCTTGCGAATAAGCAGTGTGCGAAACGGGGCAGCGGGGCTAGCACCCCCCTGCCCCGGAATTTATTCTTGCTCTTATGTCGGAAATTGAAAATACTCCGTCACCGGCCCCTTTGCTGAGGACCGGTCGGGCGGATAATTCTAGTCAAGATGGGAGCGGAGACGGCGTACTGGCGGACGTCAGTACTGTTGGCTTCGCTTGTCCATTTTGTGAGAAAGTGTGCAAATCGGCGGGTGGATTAGGCGTGCACAAGCGTCACGCGCATCCACTCGAGGCAAATAAAGACGTCGCCCCTATAGTGGCGAAGCGTCGGTGGCGTGACGAGGAGGTGGCGATCTTGGCTAAGACTGAAGCACGCCTTACTTTCGAGCGAGGTAGCTGTGGCAATCAGGAGTTGGTCCAAGCGCTCCCGGAGTTCGGAAGGACTTTGGAGGCCATAAAGGGTCGAAGGAAGAATCCGCAGTACAAGGCGCTGGTACAAACGTACCTCACTGAGTGCCAGGAGGCTCCTGTTCTTCAGGTTGAAACAGAACATGAGGTCTTGCCGGATGTACCGCTTGAATCGCCACCGGCTGCTAATGAGCATCCTGCGAACACCCGCTCTGGACCGAGCGCGGCCGAAGTGTTAGCCGGGCTCCTGCAAAGGGCGGCTTCTAGGACGGCTAAGAAAGGTTCTGAGCGAAGGACTGCGGGGCGGCGTCGAAATCTGATTGAGAGTGACAACGGCACTGAGACTGTGCGGGTGTCAAATCGGAACATTTCCCACCACCTCCTCATGGTCTTTCCTGGCTCGCGCCGTACAGACCGAATCGCGGGAGCCGTGCCGAATTTTTGCCGTCTTCATGACTTCCTGGCGTGTCTCGTTACACGTTGCTTCTTGTCTCCCTACAAAATTATCTGTTCTTTTTTTTTATAAGATAATTTTTTTATTTAAATGTCCCTGGCCATTCTCCCTTTCTGGGCAGGCCTTCTATCTTAGCATTTCGTTCACCCCCAAATTTGGGCTTGACAACACAAAACGTTACTCAGCGTCATCTACAACCTTGCAGTTCCGTCCTTACTCTTCAAATTCCCTTCGCTTGGTGTGCCAGGAGTGCGCAAATCTGCGCAGCGCGTCGAAATTCTGTTCGCACGAAACTAGTTCCTCGTGAAATACTGGGCCAACCATTGTCCTCTTCAGTGAATCCAGCATCTCCGACCGTTCGTCCGCTTACAGCACACATTCCCAGAGGGCGTGATCCCGGCTCTCGTTGTACTCGCCGCATGGGCACTCTGCAGACTCGCACTGGCCTAGCTTGTGTAGGCGCAGCCTGAAGCATCCGTGCCCGGTGAGGATCTGGGAAACCACGTAGTCCGGTTCTATCCAGTCAGAACTTAGCCTCACGCCCACGTCTGGGAAGAAGCTGTACAACTCGCGTCCGTCTTCGCTGGTCCGCCATCTCTCCTGCCACTGAGCCACGATCTCGTTCCTCACCGTCGACTTGAGTTTCCGGTGCTCCCTGGGGTCCAGCTGGTCTCCCTCCTGAGCAATCCTTCCTGCACGACAGACTTCCAGATCGGCAGGTAGAACCCCCGCTAGCACAGGTAACGCCGCAGAGCTACACGACCTGTAAGCCTTCGTAAGTAAGATTAGTGCCGGTCTTTGCGTCTTAATCAGCGCCCGTTTGACCACGAAGTTAGATGAGCATCGGCACCATACTGCAGCAGCGTACGTGACCGTCGCCACGTATGTCCCCGCGTACAAGACGCGAAGAGATCGGTACTTGACACCCCATCTGGTGGCGGAAATCCGCGACATTTTGCCGAAGCAATTGGAGGCCTTTTCCCCTATGAGTCTCGCATGCGGCAAGTAGGACCTAGCCTCGTCCAGAGTGACACCGAGCAACGTAGCCTCCGAGGCTCCTTTGATTGAAGCACCTTCCAGTCGAATGACCGGCGCTCGCTTGAACTTACCTTTGTACGTATGGTCAAGGACTTCGCGGGCGAGAATCGCAAGCGGTTCCGTGATCCCCACCCGGATACTTCCTTCAGCATGACGTCGGCCTTGCGTTCGATGTCCGCGCGAGAAGACGCCTCTATCAATATCGTCACGTCGTCAGCATACGCGATCAAATGCACTCCTCCGGGTCGCGGCAACAGCAGGAGATCGTTCAGGAGAATATTCCATAGCGTAGGGCCCAACACCGACCCCTGTGGACATCCCATGGTGCAAATCTTTGAGCATGTCTGATCGCCCACATGAAAACTGACTATACGGTTCGTGAAGTAGCTGACCAAGATGCGGTAAAGGTTCGGTGGGGCTCCACCTTGCTTCACCTTCAAGAGAATCATTGGCCACCACGCGTTATCAAAAGCACCTGATATGTCCAAAAGGATCAATTGTACGTACGGAGCTGAACTGGCGGAAGCGATGTCATTAATCCGGCACAGCGCAGACACTGTCGACCGGCCGCGAGTGAATCCAAATTGAGCGTCCGAGATGTTACGGTACAGGCAGGGGGCACAAGAAACTATAACGCGTTCCAATATCTTACCTAGAATAGGAAGAAGCGTGATTGGTCTATACGCTTTCGGGTCACTAAGAAGTTTACCGTTACCCTTTGGCAGGACGACGAGGCGACCAGATTTCCAGATCTCCGGGAAGACTCCTTCGGTGATGCACTTACTCAACATTAACCACATTTCGTCCGACGTGGCCTTCCACGCCCACTTGACAATGACTGCCGTGATACCATCTGTACCTGGAGCCGTGTTAGGCAGGGATCGCACAATTTGCTCGACCGTCTCCTTTCCAGGGGCCTCCATATCGCGACCAGATGGCGCGAAGGCGGCCGCCACACGAACAGACTGGTGGTAAATGGTATCACCGTCCGGCTTGTCGTCTGGATACAGCGTCTGAAGAAGGCCTGACATGGTGTCCCCGGTGGATTCCGTGTAACCCTCTATAAGCTTGATGCCGTTGGTGATGTTCGGCGGGGGGCGCAAGCGCCCGCAAGCCTCTCGATAGGCCAGTCCCCATGGATCGTCGTTACCTGACTCTGCTATCCGGCGAAAGAAGTCCAGCTCTGCCTGCTTCATGGCTCTCTTGTATCTTCCCCGAAGGGCACGAAGTTCGTCATGAAGATGCTGTTCTGCTGTACCTCCTACGCGGCGTGACTGCTGCCACGCGCGCCGAGCCCGGTTGAGTTTCGGACGATACGCTTCCAACTCGGGGGACCACCATTCATACCTACCATCGTTCTTTTTGCCGCTGAAGCCCAAGGTCTCTCGGGCAGTGCGCAGCAAGATATCCGAATATCGTTCGCTGTATCTGTTGGCGGGAAGGCCTGGGTGAATCCTGTCCATACGAATGTGTAGTTTCGAACAAAAGTTGGCCCAATTGACTCCACGCGTCCGGAACGGCGGTGACAGACGTGTCGATGGCGTCTCACTGGCTGTCGAGTCCTACCGAAGGCCGATTTGAAGGTAATAAGCTGGTGATCGCTGAGGCTGGCGCCCTCATGTACCGTCCAGTCGCACACGTTAACTCCACGGGTAGTGATAGTCAAATCGACATTCGACATACCGTTGGGTCTGCTGAATGTCGGCGGCTGTCCCGAAGCGTTGTGCAGAAGTAGTCCTTTGCCGAGGATGAATCCCTCCATCTGGTTCCTCCTGTACTCCGTGTCCGGTCCTCTTCCAGTGTACTGTCTCCTATCGTAGTGCCACATAGGCGAGTGAGCGTTGCTATCAACTCCTATGAGAATAGGTTTGCCCGAAAGCCGTTGAAGAACTGTCTCCAGGTGAGCTATGTGACGACCGATGTCATGACTGTACTGAAAGTATGCTGACACTACATGCAGACTGGTTTCTCCGTGTGCGACATGAACCACCGCGCAGTGCTCGTTGCTTAAGTGATGTAGAAGCGTGACTGCCATTGCGCGATTGAGAATGAGAACGCCAGCCTTAGGGTTTGCGCCACACTGCAGAATCCCGGTCCGACTATTGTACTGTTCCTGCACAAGTACTAGGTCGAGTCGGTGCGAACTCGCAACCACGGGGAGTTCTGTGGTGGCAGCCTCCGAACCCTGTAAGTTGAGCTGCCCAAAAGAAATGCTAAGCGTGCCTGTATCTGCTATCGATACAGCGTTTTGGCCGCCTCCTGCTGCTCGGCATGGATCCGAGCCGGGCAGTCAGGTGACATGGTCACGTGTGTGGACGCCTCCGCTCGCTTAAAGCGTTTGCACGTCGTACAGCACTTGGTTTCCGACTTGCACTCTGCTGACCTATGACCTGTCTCGCCACACTTACCGCAGACCACGTCCTTCGACCTGCAGTACTTCTCCGGGTGCCCGTATTGCTGGCATTTCGTACAGCACGTCGATCGGATATGGTCGCACACCTCCGCTACGCTCCAGCCTAGATGAACCGTTCCTAGACGCACCAGTTTGTCCCGAGCAGCCGGGGAGCAGTCCAGGATAACTAAAAACTTCGTTCCGAGTGGCTTTGCGATGCCGAACTTGCACTCCTCAATGAAGCGGGACAAAGGCCAGTCTGCGTCATCAGCCACGTTTACGCGGTGCAGCTCTCTGATGGTCTCCTCCCCTGACTGCACGGCACTTAAATATCGCAACGCAACCCTCGGCATCTTTGGTTTCGGTACCGCCACACGAAGTCCGGGCGGTGCAGCGTCGCGAAGTCTCTGAGCGGACTCCTCGGATGCGGTCCTGACAACCACACCCGAGTTGCCCACTCTGCGCACTTGTGTTACCTTTATGCCCGCCTCAGCCGGCTTCACTGCAGCTTGGAGAATCTTCTTTGTGTCATCGCTAGTTTTCGCTGACGAACCTGCCTCTGGGTAAAAGATTACCGTTGGTCCCTGTGGCTGCACTTCTCTGGGCGGCTGACCCTTTGGCATCTTGAGTGCGTTGGCGTAACCCTGGTTGAAAGCTGGTCCAACGGTGGCCGGAAGCTGGTGGGCGGACGCCGAGGGTGATCCTCTCAGTTTGACCAATTCTAATTCCTGCTCGGCGCATCGGATGCGCATGGCGGAATACTGGTGCTCCACGTCGGCCAACCTAGCACTAAGCTGGCCCACGTAGGACAACATGTCCTGGCCATACGCAGCGATGCCCGTCTTATCTGCAATGTTCAGCTTGTTGGATGCGTTTGCGATATTACCTATGCTCTTGACTGCCTTGTGCGCCATGTCGATCAGCTCCTGCGTGGATAACAGTATTCGAGGCGTCACGGTTTGGTGGGACGAGGCGTCTCCTTTATCGTCGGCGGCAGCAGGGGCGGCGGGGGGGCGGCAACGGGGGCAGCGAGGGGGGCGGCAACAGGGGGGGCGGCAGCAGGGGCCGCGGGGGAGGCGACAACGGGGGCTTTCGGCGGGATTGGTGAGTCGGTCCTATTGGGGCGGGTCGAAGGGGCAGACGTCAGTATGCCGCCGACGGGGGGAGCCGCCGACGACGCACCGGCGCCCGGTCTTCTTCGCGTCGAAGCATCGTCACCTAGACGCTTCCGAATGGCCTCACTGACCTCCTCCGGGCTTTGCAGCGGCCGCTTGGTTGTTGGTTGCTGTTGCTGTGTTGTGGTCTGAGGGGGACTGCGGGCCAAAGAGTGCCGGGGGCGCATCGGGTCCAGCGCCGCGGCCTCCTCCATGAGCAGGCCCAGAGCGTCCAACTCCGTTTCGCGTCGCTCCTTTTCTTCCTGCAGCAGTCGCTGCTGCCTCTGCCGCCACCCATCTTCATCTTGCCCTGCCATTTCAAAAACTCGAGCAGAGTAAACGTCCTCAAACACCGGTTCTCGTATATATGGCTATAGAAAAATAAAACACCTGCCAAATGTAAACACAACTGACAGGTGACAGACGTCCAAACACTACACCGAGAAACCAAGCACCCGTCAAGCGGAACGGCTGTCACTTGTGACAGTGACAGCTGTCAGCCGAACGTCACGCGACCACGTGCCTAACCTCAAAGCGCACGCGGTCCTAACCTCAAAACACGTGTTTATTAAACTAGGCAATTGTTAATAAAATGACTTAATTGAGGCTTAGGAACGCTAACACTATGATATAAATAAGAATTAATTTGACTGACCTTTGCAGTAAAGCGGGGATCGACGATTAAACGTCCCCCGCCCTTACCGTTACAAGAAATGTTCAATCCTCTCAATCCTTATCCGTGTGGCACCAATTCACTGTATAAATAGCAAAAAAACCACTAAGAAAACAAAGTACAAATAACGCAATAAGGAAAAACAAAGAAAATCCACGAAAATCCGAAAATTAAAATTTTCGACGCAGAGCGCAGCTCCGCACACGTCCGCACGCCGCGAGAGAGCGACGCCGAGTTGGAGGCCATAAAGGGTCGAAGGAAGAATCCGCAGTACAAGGCGCTGGTACAAACGTACCTCGCCGAGTGCCAGGAGGCTCCTGTTCTTCAGGTTGAAACAGAACATGAGGTCTTGCCGGATGTACCGCTTGAATCGCCACCGGCCGCTAATGAGCATCCTGCGAACACCCACTCTGGACCGAGCGCGGCCGAAGTGTTAGCCGGGCTCCTGCAAAGGGCGGCTTCTAGGACGGCTAAGAAAGGTTCCGAGCGAAGGACTGCGGGGCGGCGTCGAAATCTGATTGAGAGTGACAACGGCACTGAGACTGTGCGGGTGTCAAATCGGAACAAGCGGAGAGCAGAGTACGCGAGGATGCAGGAACTGTACCGCAAGTGTAGAAGTCGTGCAGCGGCTGAGATTATTGATGGAGCGTGCCGGCGTGTCTCGCATCGGCTCTCGGAGTTGGAACCTCACTGGCGTCCTCTCTTGGAGAAGGCGTCGGAAGCGCCCGCTCCCACACCGAAGGCTCCGGCTGACTGACGTCGGGCAGTGGCTGCCGGAGGACGAGCGCGACCTCTCAGCTGTGGGCGCCTTTCACTCCAGAGGAAGTGAAAGCGTCTCGCATCGACTTCAACACGGCCCCAGGCCCAGACGGAATTCGTGCTGAGGAATGGAGGTCAGTTTCAGTGGCCCATAAGGCGGAATTGTTCAATGCTTGGATGGCGAAGGGAGAGATCCCGTCTGCTACGGCAGTGCAGATCAATCTTTGTACCGAAGACGGATGCGCCGGCTGGGCCGGGGGAGTATAGACCAATCTTGATTGCGTCTGTGCCCCTCCGGCACATGCATGCGCTCCTGGCAAAAAGATTGTTAGCTTGCTGTCCTCCGGATCGCGTGGCTTCGTATCGGCCGATGGGTCGTTGGAGAACACGGCCGTGCTTGACGCAGTGTTGGGGGATTGCAGGAAGAGACTCAAAGAGTGTCATGTGGCAGTCCTAGACTTCGCTAAAGCTTTTGATACGGTGTCGCATGCGGCATTGTGTGATTTGCTGAAGGCGAGGGGATTACCTGGGCCTTTTTGTTCCTATATAGCTGGACTTTATAGAACGGCGAGCACTACGCTTGTTGTGAATGGTGAGTCTAACCTTCCTGTGATCGTAGGACGCGGGGATCGTCAGGGGGATCCGTTATCTCCAATTCTTTTCAACATGGCCTTGGACGTTATTCTTGCTGCCCTGCCCGGAGAAGTAGGGTACAGGTTAGAGGGGGAACGTGTTTCCGCTCTGGCCTATGCCGATGACCTCGTCCTGGTAGCAGGCTCAAAGGTGGGGTTGCAGGAATCCTTGGATTGTGTTGATAGGGTTGGAAAGATGATGGGTCTCACGTTGAACCGTTCTAAATGTTCCGTGCTCTCGATGGTGCCCAATTGCCATGTCAAGAAACACAAATACCTCACTGAGAAGACTTTTAAGATCGGTGGAAAGTACATTAATCAGGTGTCAGGGCATGTATCCTAACTACTAACAATATTACTGCACAACCGCTCACTGAATTCTGTTCCAGAGATCTGTGTGCGATTAAACTACAAGTTCCATTGCCAACAGGCTGTTGCGACCTAGTCCTTGCCTCGGCGTACATGCCTGGAGAGGACGAACCGCCGCCTGCGGAACTACAACGACTGGTCAGCCACTGCGAGGGAGCAGGCCTCACGATAATCATCGGGGCCGACTCCAACGCACACCACCCGCTGTGGGGAATGGAGACTAGTAACAACAGAGGTAAGACACTTGTTGAATATCTTGTGACTACTAACCTAAACATCCTAAATGTAGGCGCCGAACCAACATTTGTTAACAAACGATGCAGGACGATTATAGACCTGACTCTGGCGTCGGAGGAGATCAGTGAACTTGTTATGGGATGGCACGTCTCTCAGGAGGCCTCCTGCTCAGACCATAGATGGATCCGCTTCAATCTACTAGCATCTAGTGACACACCAATCGCCCGAAGGAATCCTAGGAAAACGGACCGAGCCACTTTTAAGAAAATACTAGGTGAAAGCCTCGACCTGCTTCCTCCGAGGGTTGACCTTCGGGAACCGACTCAAATAGAACAGCAGGTAAACAACTTAACTGATGCCCTAGTAAACAGCTACCACAAGGCGTTCCCCTTAAACCCACCGTCAAGGACGGCCATAACGGGTCACCAGTGGTGGGGTTCAGAACTGGAGACTCCGGCGGAAAACCAGGAGACTCTTCAACAGGGCCATGAACACAACGGCCGAAGTGGACTGGGATAACTACTTTGAAGCCAAGGCTAAGTACAAAAAACCGGCCAAGAGCATGTCGGGCCACGCTCAGTGTAGGGTTCCGTAGTTACTCTTCCGTCACAATAAGCTAAACTGGAGCTTAAAGTATAGTAAATTGTTAACCAAGGGATGAAACGGTACCTTTCACCTGAGTTAAACAAATAGGCAAATTTGCATAATCAGTACCTAATTAAAGTAAGTCTTTTTACTATGAAGGGAAAACTTTTTGCGATAACTCAAAAACAGCTAAACTGATCATGTCCGCTATAGTTTTCATTTAATGTCTTTCTTAAGCTCTACTTCCACGATTTTTTTCATATTTTTTGGACTTATGGTTCAAAAGTTAGAGGGGGGGGGGACACATATTTTTTTTCTTTCGGAGCGATTATCTCCGAATATATTCACTTTATCAAAAAATGTTTCTTGAAAACCCCTATTAGTTTTGAAAGACCTTTCCAACGATACCCCACACTCTAGGGTTGAAGCGAAAAAAAAATTTCACCCCCACTTTACGTGTAGGGGAGGTACCCTAAAAAAAATTAAATTTTTAGATTTTATTGTACGACTTTGTCGGCTTTATTGATTTATATATCCATGCCAAATTTCAGCTTTCTAGCACTAACGACCACGGAGCAAAGCCTCGGACAGACAGACAGACAGACAGACAGACAGACAGACAGACAGACGGACATGGCGAAACTATAAGGGTTCCGTTTTATGCCATTTGGCTACGGAACCCTAAAAAAGACTGGGGTATTGGAGATCCCTATCATGGAGGAACTTCTGCAGCAGCATCGAAACACTAGACCACGCCAACCGGGTAAGAAAAACCTTAGCGCAGAAGCCCACATCACAACTGGGCTCACTGCGGAAACCCGACGGCACATACACATCCTCCCCTGCAGAGAACCAGCGCCTCCTCCTGGAAACCCATTTTCCGGGATGCGTAAGTCTCGCCGATGAAGGCCAGCAGGATGAGGAATACAGCACAACAGACAACAACTGGCAAATGGCGCACAGGATCGTCACCGCCGAGAAACTCAGGTGGGCCATAGACAGCTTCCATCCCTACAAGGCGGCTGGTCCGGATGGGATCTTCCCTGCTCTCCTACAGTGGGGTCTAGGACTCATCCAGGAAATCCTGACCGACATCATGGCAGCCTGCCTAGCCTGGGGGTACGTGCCCAGGAGATGGAGGGAAGTGAACGTGATTTTCATACCAAAACCTGGTAAGAATGACTACACAGCTGCCAAATCCTTCAGGCTCATCAGTCTCACATCATTCCTACTGAAAACACTGGAAAAACTGTGTGACAGAGATCTGAGGGATCGAATGCTGAAGAACATACCGATGCACAACAACCAGCACGCGTACAGCTCAGGTAAATCCACAGAGTCGGCTCTACACATGGTTGTAAGCCGCATTGAGAGAGCCATCCATGACAAGGAACTGTGCCTCGGCACTTTCATTGACATCGAGGGCGCTTTTGACAAGACCCACTTTACCAGTACCTATAGGGAACGCCTTGGAAAGCCACGGTGCGGAACCCGGACTAACAAAGTGGATCATGAACATGCTAAACAAAAGGACTACAAGGTATGCAGGTCAACCGCAGGCCGTAGCGGTGGTGCGAGGATGCCCCCAAGGATCACCTCTGTTGTGGAACCTAGTCGTTAACAACCTTATATAAGATGCATGTTAGTTATAAAATAGTACATTACGATACAAGTGCGAAAAATAGGAAATTCGAAACGAGTGGCGATAAATTAAAACACGACCGAAGGGAGTGTTTTAAATTGACACGAGTTGCGAATTACCTATTCGCACATGTATCGTACAACGTTTTACAGTACATATGGCCCTTTAAATGTTCGACACAGTAACGTAATATGCTACTTCTCGCACTAGTGCTATAAAGTAGCCCCATATGTACTGTAATGTAATGTTTTGAAAAGATGTGTTACCACCAAGTTTCTTGCCGGTCCCATATTGGGATACCCTCCATTCAGGAGGGATTTGAATCTTCTCGGGTCAGAGGTGTAGGGCTAGAGCCGGTGTAGCTATATTTGACGTTCATAAGCGCATTGTAATATGCTTACTTACTTGAATAATAAACTATCTTTATCTTTAAATCATATGTTCACTATAAATATAGACGCAAGATTACATTAAACGCGGTATTCAAAAAAAAAAAAAAAAACAAAAATCAAAATATTCTTTATTCAAATAGGCCTAGCAACAAGCACTTTTAAATCGTCAAATTTTACAAATATCATCTTAATCTAAATATCAGAGCAATTTATTGATGCAGTTATTATTGTTCTAAAAAAAACATTGAACTATTATAGATATGGTAAACTTAATAATAAGAATTTCATAAAAAGATCGTCATACATCAAAATTGTATAAAAATACTAGTCTAGAACCTTTCTAGAATAAAATCTAAATGTCAAAAAATACGGTATATATATACATTGAATTATCAATTTCATCATTAATAACATAACAATAAATAATTCATTCTTTACAATCACACTTAATCCCACGGTGTTTCATCATTCATGTAGTCTTGTGTGCTATAATAGGCTTTAGAGATAAGCTTACGTTTTACATAATTTTTAAATTTACTAACAGACAATTCAGTTATAATATTAGGAAGTTTATTGTAAAATCTTACACAATTACCCATGAATGATTTCTTAATTTTATGGAGCCTAGTGAAGGGCACTGCGAGCTTATGCTTATTTCTAGTATTAATATTATGTATTTCACAGTTTTTCTTAAAACTGGCAATGTTTTTATGTACATACAGAATATTCTCATAAATATATTGACAGTGTACTGTCATTATGTTAATGTCCTTAAACTTATCTCTAAGTGTGTCTCTATGGTACATTTTATATATTGCACGAATATTCTCAGCTACAGCTATTATTTACTCTCGATTTAAACATAATTCAGACGTAGCTATATACTATACAAGCAAGTTAATAATGTATGGTATAACATATACACCGTGGGCCAATTAAACCCGACAGATTTCAAAAGTGTATTCTTGACCGCATTTAGAGACTAAAATGTTATACAATGTTTTCTGAAATCGGTCTTGTTTTAGAGATAATGACAATTTCTGTGAAAATTTGTTTCTTTTATAACTTAGTCTAAAACGCCTTTTTAGCTGTGACGCTGCCACTATGTGACTTGGTTTAGACATAGGTACTGACAGATATTAAAGTTTTAAAGTAAACTCGCAATTTTCGTCTGTAAAAAAAAAACTTTACTTATTCGTTGTAATGTTTTTTTTTCACCAAGGTGTAAAAATAAATAACGTCGTGTGCAGAAAACGCAATTTGGCCAAAACTCATGTAATATTTTTTGCTCCTTATGACCTCAGGAATGCGTGGTTAAAATCTGTCGGGTTTAATTGGCCCACGGTGTATAATCATTGCTCAACCGTAACGGTTGACTTTTACATATAAGAGCATACAATTGGAGAATTCGTTTGTCTAAAATATTATGTTAATAGCCTAAAATGTAAACTTACCATAATAATCTCATTTACAGTACATATGGGGCTACTTTATAGCACTAGTGCGAGAAGTAGCATATTACGTTACTGTGTCGAACATTTAAAGGGCCATATGTACTGTAAAACGTTGTACGATACATGTGCGAATAGGTAATTCGCAACTCGTGTCGATTTAAAACACTCCCTTCGGTCGTGTTTTAATTTATCGCCACTCGTTTCGAATTTCCTATTTTTCGCACTTGTATCGTAATGTACTATTTTAAACGTTCCAAAAAGATTTTATGATTTGTTTACAAAAAAATGGTTTTTGTATGTATAAATTTACATTCCTGGCCATTTTAATGCAGGCTTTCAAGATTGCATGTATTATTTCAACACGTTTGCTGCAGTGACTGATAGCTTAACTCATCAATAAAATTTCCCATACATATATAAGGGGTTTAATGGATTCCAACCACAGCACGCGTGTGAACATTTCTAATCTATTCTAAGCATACCTTATAGAATCAGTTTTGCTCTTTGCTGCGTATTCACATCGATAGCAGAGACACACAGCTCCGCTTGACATGTTGATTGCAGTTCTTACCCGTTGCGTTGACAGCCGTCTAGTATCATTGTTGTGATCGGTGGATACAGGGCTTGCTGGATGACGCCAACGGCTTCCTGTGCTTCATCTGCTTCTCTGATGGCTTTCTTCTTAATCTTAGGGTCTGCAGCCGCCATCTGCGGCGTGTCTCTTCCCAATCTTGACAACATTCTCATCAGTTGTTCTAGAAGTAGTCTGTTTTACCAACTGAGCGTTTGTCAAAAGATGTTATTGTTCTGCAAATCAATATTCGAGCCAATAGATGTCGCTGAGATCATGTTGGCTAAGATTCCTTCCGAAAAAGAAGTCTGAACCGTCACCTATTCTAGGTTTTTTCATGTTTTCTAGTCTCTAAATGTAGGTATAGGAATGTTCCTTTGGTCCGCACGTGTAAGTATTGTTTATGTCGGGTGTGTATCCGCTACTAACTGGCGGCCGGTTTGTTCTGGCTGGCGGCGCGGCTTCTCGCAGCTTTCTCCACGGCAGCCGCCCGCGCCTGCACGCAGGTAATCAAACATTAGGACGGCCAGGTCAACCTACTACTTGCTATAAAAAATAAAAGGTTCAATATCTGGGACACCGAGCTTTACTTGGAAAACATATAAAGGCTCAAAAATGCGCGTTTTCCTTGCGATATCATTTTTGAAGACCTATCCCTATACCCCACACGTATGGGTTTGATGAAAAAAAAATTGAGTTTCAGTTCTAACCCCCAAAACTTTTTTTTTTTTTAAACTACTTATTAGATCTCGTTCAAACTAATTTTCCGTGGAAGTTTGCTTGGTGATGTACATCATATATTTTTTTTAGTTTTATCATTCTCTTATTTTAAAAGTTACAGAGGGAGGGGGGGGGGGGGGGGGGGCACGACGACACAGTTTACCACTTTGGAAGTGTCTCTCGCGCAAACTGTTCAGTTTAAAAAAAATGATATTAGAAACCTCAACATCATTTTTGAAGACCTATCCATAGATACCCCACACGTATGGGTTTGGTGAATAAAATATTTATTTATAATACTCATCGAGACAATTCTAACAACCCCTAACACAGGTTGCGTTGTTTTATCACAATGGCCACCTCCTGTCTGCATCATCAGATCAGACCCACCTCACGTATGTGTGTGAAGTTTAAATCGAATAACGTAGCTTGCAGCCTGAAGTACCTGTAGTGACTGGACCCTCTTGTGCAGCCCCATCATGGAGGTGGAGATGGTCAGCAGCCGCTCCCTGCTCGTCGCTATGTCCGCCAGCTAGAACATGTTGGCAAACACTTTCAAATATAACTGTAATCGCAGACATATCTGGAGTCCTATACTCGGTGACTATGTGCAAAGTGAATTTGAAATACAGGTGTATTGTCTAAGAAAACTTTGTAGCCATATATTACTGCCATCTTTCGACACATGATTAAAACTTTTAGAACGGCATTTGACTTTGATCCTTAATATTTTATTCAAAAGTGAATTAACTAAAATGTCTTTGCTATGTGCCAATGTACCAACGCCCACACTGTTAACTGTCCATCGGTGGGCTTTATTACAAAAGACATAAGCTCCACCGATGGACAGTTAAGGGTGTTGCTGTTTGTACCTATACCCAGATCGAACTGGATCGTTCTATGCAACTTGCCGCCGCCAAGTCAAAACCATGATATTTAACATAATTAAGTGCTATGGTACGCCATGCATAAGAATTTTACTTGTAAACCAAATCATTTGAGCACAATTCCAGGAATCCCTATTAAGTAGTGATCATGAAAGAGTTCCAATATATTTTGGCGTCATCATCAGGTCAGCGCTATCGTTTTATTATGTTTCGAATCTAGACGGCTGTTTGAAGTAAGTTACAGTCGATCTGCAATATTTTAGTTATTAGTTTGTTAGTAAAGTTTTTAATGTTGCCTTCATTTTACATTCAGTAAAAATAGGCCAAAAGCATGTCGGGCCATGCTCAGTGTAGGCTTCCATAGTTACCATTCTGTCAAAATAGGCTAAACGGCGCTATTAGGAAGTATCATGTACATACGTTTTTGGCAAAAATGTCATTTCTGGTACAAGCTATTATCGTTGACTGTACTTTTCTTTCCACAGGCAACTAATACTCATCGAGACAATTCTAAGAACCCGAAACACAATAAGGTTGCGTTGTTATCACAGAGTTCCCATGGCCACCTCCTGTCTCCATCGTCAGATCAGCTCTATGGTACACATTGCACCATCTTTGAAAAAAAAGAAAAAATGTTGAAATCGGTTCACACGATAAAGAATTTTATTATTCCCGAAAAACCAGCATACATACTTCAGGTCGCGTAGATTTCCCGCAAATCGCCGATAGATGACGCTGTACACAATTATACTGAGTATACTCCTGGCCTAGATAGATGATGAGATAGATTTAGTATGGATCGGTGCCCGAGTTAATAGAACTCGCACTTGACAGCTTTAACATTACGAGGGGTCTGCAAGGGATTTTGCCAGCTTGATTATGGTATAATAATAATATTGCATCGTAATAAACTGGATCCACATAATAATGCCAAATATTAGCTCAATCAGATACCAATTAAAATTTTGAAGGAAACATTGCAGATTAAATAAGATTCGGCCAAAATTTCAGTATTCAATAACCGGGTCCACACAGAGCGGGCATACGCGTGAGGCAATTTCTCACGCACAAAACGGCCAGTGTAGACGTGACTCGGCGGAGGAGGCGCGTGCGTTTGCCTCGCCCGAGCGCGCCGCCTCGGCCGAGGCACGTCTACACTGGCCGTTTTGTGCTTGAGGAAATTGCCTCGCGCGTAGGCTCGCTCTGTGTGGACCCAGCTAATAACATACTTTATTATTATTTGTATTATATGTGTTTCCATGTACATTTATTCTGAAGTTGTACAATAAAGAGGATTTGTATTTGTTGTTGTTGTTGTTGTATACTTTACTCTCTCCCAAATCAAAGCAATAATCCATATCCTGCCTATATGTCCATCATCATCACTTGCAGAGTTTCAAATCTATTTACAAATTACTAACATTAAATTAACTTACTTCTGATACTGACGACTACTACTGACTGATGGAAGTAGGTTAAAATAGGCCTGCAAGAAGTTACTGAACTGTCAGTTAGTTGCTATATGTTAATATAAGGTAGAAGTACTAGTGCTCGACGCTGCACTAGTATTCGACATGGGCACTTTATGTCAAAGTGACAAGGATTAAGTTCGAATACAGAAAAATCTTCGTTGTTCAAATTTAACCTATATTTCCATGAAATAAAGTGCCCATATCGGTGACTAGTGCAGCGTCGAGCACTAGTATTTCTACCTTAAGTGTGTTAAAAAAAAATTGTTACAAGCAAGTGTGTATGAAAAGTGAAAGTGACACTCACAAGTGCATCAACCATAGCGTCATTTTGCAAGTCTTCTAGCCGCCTCCGCTCTGAAGTCAGCGTGCTGTGGACTGCTTCTTGCCTTTCCCTGAAACAACAATTACATTATATTCATTTAGGATTCTCTGAGGCTCACGACGAAAGGTGAATAGTAAAGATGAAGAAGATGATTGGCTTCTTGATAATTGTTTCTATAGTGTACACAAATATTTAGATCACAAACTGACATGCTGCTGAAATTTCTAGTTGATAATTGACATTCAAATTCAGGAAATATTGTAAATTCTATTTTATTTATTATAAATTTGACATTATGTTTAACTTCGACCCTCGATTATTATTTTACTTGACATTGTGTATAATTGATATTTTTAATTTATTTTCTATTTTTATAAATATATTGCCTGTTTTTTAAATTATTTGCACGCCTGCATGCAAACTGAATGCACGGATTTTCTTTTATCTTGTAAGACCTTTATATTACTGTGTTCTATGCAAATAAATTCTTTGAATCTTTGACCTAATGAAAAGGGCCCCAAAACTCTAGATACAGAGGAAATCCACTAGCCAGGTGGCAGGACGAAATTGTTGCTACTGCAGGCAAAGAATGGCAAAGCGTAGCACTCGACAAAGTCAGATGCTGCTGGAGGTGGCTTTTACCCAGAAGGGGTCTATCTACAGCAGAATAATCAAATGAAAGGGTCTAGCAGGCTAAGGATGGAGAAGTGGCCCCTGTGACGAATATCGGATTTTTATAATGTCATTTGTTGGCTATCTTATAATATATGAACACCTTAACTTTCAGCCCCCTATCTTGAACCGTCACCGAGATAATCTCACAAACGTCATTTTATGGACACACTTTCAGAGTTCCGTAGCCAAATGGCAAAAAACGGAACCCTTATAGATTCGTCATGTCCGTCTGTCTGTCCGTTTATGTCACAGCCACTTTTTTCCCGAAAGTATAAGAACTATACTGTTGAAACTTGGCAAGTAGATGTATTCTGTGAACCACATTAAGATTTTCACACAAAAATAGCAGAAAAAAACAATACATTTTGGGGGTTCCCCATACTTAGAACTGAAACTCAAAAAATTTTTTTTCATCAAACCCATACGTGTGGGGTATCTATGGATAGGTCTTCACAAATGATATTGAGGTTTCTAATATAATATTTTTCTAAACTGAATTGTTTGCGTGAGAGACACTTCCAAAGTGGTAAAATGTGTGATAAAATATATGATATACATTACCATGCAAACTTCCACCGAAAATTGGTTTGAACGAGATCTAGAAAGTAGTTTTTTTTTAATACGTCATAAATGGTACGGAACCATTTACGGGCGAGTCCGACTCGCACTTGGCCGATTTTTGACAGCCATGCGTCAAGTTCAAAATAAACACTGTTGCTAGGCAACGAAATTAAACCTCATTTAAACGGAAAATCTCCTTCAGAATGAAAGACGCCTTTGATAGCTAATTAGCTAAACGCTTTCGTTGACATTTAATTTTTTTTAAAGTATGTTGCAGCTTTACAAATACTTGTTGAAAAGAGCTGTCAAAAAAATCTCTTACATTTTAATAATTATTTTTTCAGGGAATTAAATATTTAAAAAATATCTGAGTTACACTCCTACTCATTCTTTATAGCTATGATTTGATTTGATTGCTCTACCTTATATAGTTCAGGAGAACAACGACTATGAAAAATGTGTCCATAAAATGACGTTTGTGACATTATCTCGGTGACGGTTCAAGATAGGGGGCTGAAAGTTAAGGTGTTTCTATATTATAAGATAGCCAACAAATGACATTATAAAAATCCGATATTCGTCACAGGGGCCACTTCTCCTTCCTTAGCCTGCTAGACCCTTTAACTTATGTTCGAAAACAACATACATTCTCTGTAGAATAATTCAAACTTCAAATCACTTAATTGCCTAAACATGATGGTACAAAAAATAGCAATACAAACAATACATAAAGTCTAGGTTAAGTATGTACAAATTTATTCTAGGTTAAGTAGTAATACTAATTTATTGTCTAATCTAATTGGTAAGTAATCAAATTTAGCAAGACATGTTGGCCGTGGGTACCAAGCTCGCTATATGCTAGACTGGCGTCCAGCGCTGGTTGTCAGTTTGGCCAGTTATTAAACTTAAATAAATTAATAAATTTATTCATATTTTGTTTTTATTGTGTTTTTAACCGGTCTTATGTACGCTAAAGTGTTTACATACAAGCACGTCTGAAAATATAGGTACGAAAAATGTGTCAAAAATATATAAACACTACCTTAATATATGGGCAATAAAGTCATGTATTTTTGATGACATATTTTTGACCCTTTTTTCGTATCGTTATTTTCAGACGTGACCGTACATACATGCATACAATAGGCCTGTGTCGTAAATTTCAAAAATGGCTTATTTCGATAGTTTAGTACCTGTATTACCCCAAAAAAATAATATTTCATGATAAAAATTATATTTAAAACACATATTTTAAGTTTGAAAAAAATATTTTTAAACTGACGTAAAAACACAAGAAAGTGTCATGGCGTCGTGAATGACGTCACATAGTTGCAAGCGATTGTGTTCACTTACGGCGAAAGTTTGTTTTGTTTAAATAAAAATGGAAACTTCGTATTTTAAAAACTGTATAGTGCCCCAGTGTATAAATACAAGTATAAAAACTCCGACTAAATTATTCATACGTGTTCCGGTCAAGGAAAAAATGGTTAAAACTGGCAAGGAGGAAAGATGCTCATTGTTTATCAACAACATCGAGAATTTATTTTTGTGAAGATCATTTCGATGTAGGTAAGTATTATTAAATAACCGGCCAGTAGCATGTCGGGCCACGCTCAGTGTAGGGTTCCGTAGTTACTCTTCCGTCACAATAAGCTAAGCTGGAGCTTAAAGTATAGTAAATTGTTAACCAAGGGATGAAACGGTACCTTTCACCCGAGTTAAACAAATAGGCAAATTTGCATAATCAGTACCTAATTAAAGTAAGTCTTTTTACTATGAAGGGAAAACTTTTTGCGATAACTCAAAAACAGCTAAACTGATCATGTCCGCTATAGTTTTCATTTAATGTCTTTCTTAAGCTCTACTTCCACGATTTTTTTCATATTTTTTGGACCTATGGTTCAAAAGTTAGAGGGGGGGGGGACACATTTTTTTTTTCTTCCGGAGCGATTATCTCCGAATATATTCACTTTATCAAAAAATGTTTCTTGAAAACCCCTATTAGTTTTGAAAGACCTTTCCAACGATACCCCACACTCTAGGGTTGAAGCGAAAAAAAAAATTCACCCCCCTTTACGTGTAGGGGAGGTACCCTAAAAAAAATTAATTTTTTAGATTTTATTGTACGACTTTGTCGGCTTTATTGATTTATATATCCATGCCAAATTTCAGCTTTCTAGCACTAACGACCACGGAGCAAAGCCTCGGACAGACAGACAGACAGACAGATAGACAGACAGACGGACATGGCGAAACTATAAGGGTTCCGTTTTATGCCATTTGGCTACGGAACCCTAAAAAAGTAGTGACTACATATTGAACTCGTAAATCTTAAGAAAAACCAAAGCTTTTTTTGTTGCCCTGGGAGCAAACAAACAATTATTTTCTAATTCTTACTTTCGAAATAGGCAATTAAAAACCCACTATTCCACAAACTTGCGATAGGGCTTAAGACACTAAGACAAAGTAGTGTCTTTACAATATCATCTCTCTATATTTACATTGTAATTCTAACCTCAAAATCAATTAATTTGCAATTGGTATACATACCTTCAAATAATAATTGACTGCGTGCTACAGTGAAATATACGTGAAAATGATAATAAGCAGTATTTTAGTATTGTTTATACTTACATAGAAGTTTTAACATTACGAAATTCCGATGAACAAAAGTCAGTGTTCGACGCGAAAAATCGGCCTAGCATAACAGCGTCAATTTTGGGTAAATTATTGCTGTTCGCTTTGATAAATCCAGGTTCCATGGCAGTTTATGCTAGTATTATCCGATATGGGTGGAAATAACACTCTCAACTTGTCGAAAAATGATAATAATAGAAAATAAAAACCGGCCAAGAGCATGTCGGGCCACGCTCAGTGTAGGGTTCCGTAGTTACTCTTCCGTCACAATAAGCTAAACTGGAGCTTAAAGTATAGTAAATTGTTAACCAAGGGATGAAACGGTACCTTTCACCTGAGTTAAACAAATAGGCAAATTTGCATAATCAGTACCTAATTAAAATAAGTCTTTTGAACTACTATGAAGGGAAAACTTTTTGCGATAACTCAAAAACAGCTAAACTGATCATGTCCGCTATAGTTTTCATTTAATGTCTTTCTTAAGCTCTACTTTCACGATTTTTTTCATATTTTTTAGACCTATGGTTCAAAAGTTAGAGGGGGGGGGACACATTTTTTTTTTCTTTCGGTGCGATTATCTCCGAATTTATTCACTTTATCAAAAAATGTTTCTTGAAAACCCCTATTAGTTTTGAAAGACCTTTCCAACGATACCCCACACTCTAGGGTTGAAGCGAAAAAAAAATTTCACCCCCACTTTACGTGTTGGGGAGGTACCCTAAAAAAAATTAAATTTTTAGATTTTATTGTACGACTTTGTCGGCTTTATTGATTTATATATCCATGCCAAATTTCAGCTTTCTAGCACTAACGACCACGGAGCAAAGCCTCGGACAGACAGACAGACAGACAGACAGACAGACAGACAGACAGACAGACAGACAGACAGACGGACATGGCGAAACTATAAGGGTTCCGTTTTATGCCATTTGGCTACGGAACCCTAAAAACGAAGTGACTTGTGCTGTTGTATGAAAATCATAACCAAACGTCAACAACAACAATGGCGCATATCACCATGTGACGTAATACGTTCTAATTGGCGTTCACGGCGGAGGGGCCAGGGGGGTATTTTTTTGATTTTAATTTGTAAAAATAACAATAATCTTATTTTTTTATGAGGAATTATTTCGGTCTTCCTTGATTAAATATTACAATTTACGCCTAGAAACATTCATCCATTGGTTTCATTGTTAGTTGACACAAGCCTATTGATACACACTAATTTATTCTCCTACTCTAACATCAACATTGCCTACCATGACAAGCATTGGCTGGCTTGAAAAACAGAGATACTCTGTCAATCATACATACCAATCTTGGAAGAACCACTAAAATCATACATAACCCACTTCTCACAATATTTTCACTGCTTTGCTGTGAATGTAAAGGCATACAAGGAAAGCTGCCCTCAGTTAATGAGTAAAGGCTTAGGACAAATATAGTAAACTTATTGACTTCATTTGTACATTCAGAAGCAGAAGTATCTAAGCATATGAGTTGTTCATGAATAACAACACCGTGTGGGGTTGGCAACTGGCAAAGGTTTGCAGAGATGGTGCCAGTGTTCTATGAGATTTGGCTAAAATAAACTTTAATGTTAGCTTAGACGCATCACAAAAACAAATTGATTGACATATCAATCAGTCAAAATATCAATGAGTCAACTATAGTTCTATCGACTATCTCAAGCTGTGTAAGAAACATCATTTGATCCCACTTGTTAAGCGCCGTGAAATTGCAGATATAGTGTACTTAGTCAATATTATTAAAGGTAATGTAGATTGTCCAAATTTGCTTAATAAGATCTCTTTTAATATTCCGTCAAGGAGGCTAAGGCATTTTCGTCCCATTAGTAATTACCAAGCTACTACTAGGTATAGGAAAAACAGTTTCATATGCAGGGCAGGCATGAGTTTAAATAAAGTTTCTATAAATTGTGATATCGACATATATAATGATAGCATAGCAGTAATAAAAAATAAATTAATTAGACACTTCATGGGTGACAATAATTCTGGCGCAGGACAAGGCTCGGTGCATTGTTGAATATGTACTCACAGGATTTAACTACTTTTTCTTTTTTTAATTTATTTTTTGTAAAAATAATCATATATATATATAGATCTGTTCTTATGCTGTAGGAACTTGTATGTGTAAATTAAGATAGGCAAAAACTTTTTATAATTTATTGTATTTTTATAAGTGAGAACCTGTAATTGGCTCTGTAATTCTATTGGAAGTTCTAGATATATATAGCGCTGTTGGTTTTCCATATACTAAAATAAAAATAAATAAAATAAAATATCATTGACTAATCAGTTTTAAGGCAAAATTTCATTTGTAGGGTTCCATAGTCAAACTAGTTTCGCCATGTCCATCTGTCCGCAGCTTTGCTCCTTAATCATTAGTGCTAGAAAGCTGCAATTTGGCATGGATACATTAATCATGCATGTCGACATTGGCGACAAAATGGTAAAATAAAAACTATAAAAAACATTTTTTAGGGTATCTCCGGTACAAAATTATATTTTTGAATATTTTTTTGCTTTAACTCAATAGTGTGGGGTATCATTGAATAGGTCTTTCACAACGAATATGTGTCTCCAAAAACCATTTTTTGATCAAGTAAATATAATTGAAAATAAACGCTTCAAAGAAAAATATGTCCCCCCATCTAACATTTGTACCATGGGTCCAAAAAATATGAAAAAATTTTAAAATCAAAAGCTTTATTAAATACTTTCAATGAAAACTATAGCGATCATGATTGATCCAGCCGTTTTTGAGTTTTTGCAAAAAGTGTTGTCTTCTTAGTAAAATGACAAACAAAGCGCTGCAAAGGTACTGGTTCATGCATGTAATGTACATGATACTTACTAATAGTCCCCGTTTAGCCTATTCTATTACAGAATGGTAACTACGGAACCATACACTGAGCATGGCCCGACATGCTCTTGGCCGATTTTATTAATACAAGCTTTATCACTGACTGCAAGTCAATTTCATTAGGGTTTCGGCCAACACTAATACATACAAACATTGCAAGTTAAATAAAAGTTTTTAATAAAATTGAGTAGTTTTGCCACTATGATTGAACACATGACAGAACCTTTCCTTAATGCATACAAAGATTGCTAAAATCAGAATTATGATATAGTTGAGTGAAAATTAAAAGTGTAATTTTCTTGAACTCTGTATAACAATTTCTTTCTTTTTAATGATAAAACAGTACTTATATAATCTTGTAGTTTTGGGTGGAAATGAAAAAAAATTTGAAAATATAACCTTACTCACAGTCAATGTTATTTATGACATTACCAAATTATACAATAAAGATGATAAGAAGTGAATAAAAACTAACGTATGTTTATTCCCTAAGATATTCTTTAGAATTAACTTGCCCAAACCAGATACTTTTTAGAATAATGGCTGTAAGAATAATGTGGCATATTAAACTTCTCAAATTTATTAGATTGTCACAATTATGCTTGAATATTTTAATCAATCAAACAATTTTACAACTTAATGCATAATATAATCCTAATATTCCCTATCTCTAAGATATTGTACTCACCATTTTGGTCCAAGAAAATGTGCTAGTCATAACTCGGTGAGTGGAAATGTGTGAGAAATGGAATGGCGGACTACATTTTCAATTCTACCTCAATTTGTATCTTAATAACACTACCCACTTTATTTTGCTACATTTATATTTTTAATGCTGGCAACTTATTTAACAGTAATAGTACCAAGATATTCTAAAAATATTGTGGACAAATTAGCTCTAAGTAATATAAATTGACTGTCAGGAGAGCAAGTAATAATATCTCGAGTTGTTTTACAAGTTAAAGTTATATTTGGCATAGTCAGTGTACACAGATAACTATTTTATGCATTTATAAACTAAGATAAAAACTAGAAATATGTCTTAGTTGATTTATCTACATTTAAGTTGTAATTTAATTACAACCATACTTAAAATACTTGTTTTAGCAATGCTGGAAATGACTCATCAAATTAAATACCTATGTATCTAAGTGAAATGTTTCACAGTAAGACTCTTTGAGCTCATGGCAATGAACTGCGGCCATTATTTAGGCTAGGCAAATAAATGTTGTATGGTATGATTTACTTGTTAATTAAAATCACATAAACAAAGTTTAGGTTAGACTTACGTTAGTTCCTTTAAATGGGTGTTTATAGTGGCTAACGGCGGTTCATACAGCTCCATTATACCTTTACTTAACAGCTGAATGGTCTTCGCATCATCAGTTTGATTTACGCTAGAATAAGGAAAACGAAAATTTAGCCGTGGAAAAATATTTCGTCATAATCTATTGTATGGCTGTCTGTGAATACTTACTTTTCCATTGTTCTGTCGAGAGAGCTGTTTAGAACGGTTTCTGATAGTTTTATATTAATATAATATCAGAGAAACAAAACTATTAACAAGAAAAATGTGTCGCTATCGGTTGAAAGTTAGAATAATTTTCTGTGAACATAGATGGTGGGATTCCATAGATACGCTATACCGTGCGCGCGTGAGGGACAGAACATAGCAGTGCGACAAAATTAAAAACATGCTTCAAATTAGCTGACAACATGCCAAACATAATCTACGTAATTTGGTTGGGTTATTTGCTATCCACCTTAAACTATACTAATATTTACGGTATTACGGTCGTATTTACGGTGGCGGTGGGGAATAAAACAAATAGGGTTGTTTCCAATTTTTTGAAACGTTTGTATTACGTTCTATATTAACTAAAAGTTGCCCTAAAATTCAACTTTTATACTAAAAACGGCTTTAAATATGTTAAATTAACAAAATATATTTTGACAGATGCTTTCGCGCCTAAAACACTCTTTCAAAATTGTGTGACGTCACAGTTTACGGTTTGACACATAACTACATACACACGTAGAAGATACGAACTGTCAACTGACATTTGTCATTTGTTGTTTATCGCCTAACTGTCAACAGTGTCAATCCAAGAGTTGTGACGTCATTAGAATCTTCAATGACGTTTCGAGTTTGGTCACGTGACGTGTGCGAAAAGATATTTTAAATTCAATATTTACAAAAATATGGTCATTACAGGTCCCCTAAAAGTATTTTAACATGTTGTTATAATCCAAAAGAATTTATTGGGATACAATTCTGCCCTAAGATTTGTAGATGGAAACAACCCTATTGACATATCTATCCAATGTGTATTGCGTCTCACTCACTCATTAAGCAAAATATGAGATGCAATGCAAATAAACATTGCACCATTAAATTGGACAGGTGGGATACCATCCTAATACACCTGCATGAAATGACCAATTGCATTTGAACATGGCAACATTACCCAATAGATGCGTTCCACTTGTTCCACTTATAAAAACTATATCTTTTATTTTATTAGCAAATATTATCTCCTAAATTTCTTTACATTTGTTAAAAGTTTTCTGAACAAATAAATTAGTTAAAAGTTTTTGCAAGTGATTAATTTACTTGTTTAATTTTATCTTTTTTGTTTTTATGTGTAATAGGAACACACTTTATGTGGAGTTGCCGGTTGAAAATAATAGTATCCATTTTACGTACATGCTTTTGATTTAAGATAAAAAGAATTAATTCATACGGGAAAAAAGAAAGTATTATACAATTATGAAGTAATGCTTAAATTTTATTGATTATTTATACAATTAGTTTCCAGTTTGAAATAGTAATCAATAATAAAAGCAACATAAATATTTTTATGTATTTCACTCGAAATATCTGCGTTATACGAAACGTGAACCTTGATGGCCGCTAGAAACTTTGATAGAAAAAAAAACAATTTCACTATCTTCACTTGTTTATTAGTGGTTATACTCTTTAATGTAAGCATTTTGTTTGAGAGGGGATTTCACGGACAGTGGAAGTTCAATCGCTTAAATTTCGTAGAGGAATTGTAATCAATAAAACTGGAGGTCTTGCAAAAACCGGAGGGCGGCGACATGTCGGTCGTAGCGCGACGGGACTCCGGAGACTATTCAGATTCCCAGGACATCGAGCGTAACTCGACAAACGTGAGTTAGAAACACTGACCACCAGCGACAATGGCAATAATCAACTTTCGTTTGGCCATTATAAGTATTACGCGGGCACTTTCACCGGTGCATTCGCGTGACGGTGTGACCATTTCTTTTCGCAAATGAGGTCACGATTGGGACCACTCTCCGCGGCGCCGTTGATGTGTTTAGACTTTAATTTTAGCCGCGGGCGACGCCACGTAGAATTTAAGACTAGTTTGTTTTGAGATCACAGTCAAAAGTGAGACTTGTTTGTTGTCATGCAACTGCTAAAGGTAGCTGGTTTGCAGGATGGGCCGGAGTCCGACTACGACTCTGCGGCCAGCGACTCCGAGCACTCAGACCAGGACCCCGAGAGTCAGGTAATTTATTCATGCAATTTCTAATCCATTCTAATTGTCATATTTCTACTAAGATCACCAATACTAATGACATGCTTATTGGAAACTGTGTTACTAATTTCGTTTTTCGCTTACAAATGTATACTGAATTACTTTACTCAAACAATCATTAATATTAGACAAATGCAATTTTTAGTATCACATCATGTGTTTATTTAAATGAAAGTAGGTACATAATGTGTACATTAGTTGTTTAGTTTATTATTTGAAGGTACATAAACAAATCAATAACATATGTGTCTACTTTTAGAAACTGGAGATTTTAGTATTCTCTGTCCTTAAAATGAAGCTGTTAACACTAGCCAAATACAATATAAGGTTGTGAGTTCAAACCTCCTTGAAGCTGAAAAGAAAGTACAGTCAGCATCAATAGTAGCAGATAAAACAATGTGTCAAAAGTATCTGACATCCCGGATAACTTTTCCAAATATAGACATTTCTAAAATTCACATTCAATAGTATATGTCTTATAGTCTTAGTTGTTGTATATTAAAGACATCACTTTTAAGTGTTATTAAAAGTAATACCTCTGGTGTTGCAGGCGTCCATAGGCTACGGTGACCGCTTACCATCAGGCAGGCCGTATGACCGTCGTGGTATAAAAAAAAAAAATTTAACACTTCAGTGCCAAGCGCCCCTTTTCCAATACAAAATTTAGCTACCTAGCAGGTTCTCGGAAGTGAATGTGTTAATCTTAATGACCAATCTTGACAATACAGAGGACATAAACTTGCGTTGCACATGTTTTCAGGAGACCGAGAGGCGAGTAGATGATGATGAAGATAGGAGTAACCCTCAGTACATTCCTAAACGAGGCACATTCTATGAACATGATGACCGCACTGCAGCCAGGTGAGAGTTGTTTTTATTTATTTTTAAAGCTTTTATTTACCTTGTGTTGTTTGTTATTTTTTCTTTGTATTGGTCTATAGTGTAAGCAGTATTTGAACTAATTCAGGTAAAGTAGCATACTAATGTGTGGTTATAGTGCTATCATTTTGATACCTCATAATTATCACAATGCAAAAAAAAATGGCCATAGTGACCATGTAATACAACTGACTTAAGTTTATACTAATTGTTTTATTAAGTATAAGTTCACTCTAAAGAAAAGTACAATCAGAACAAAAAATTATATTGATTTTTAATTTTAGACAATACTTATATAACAAAGGGGATTTTTGTCAAACTATGGAAACATCTGAAAATATTGGTCTGAAAAATGTGCCAAAAATATGTATACACTACCTTATTCGTTATTCGTATTCGCGGGCTGGGTTTCCGCAACTCGACGTCGCAATTCGCGCCTATTTTGCGTGATGGTGGGTTGACGGCACTACTCCTGCCAACCCAACTCTACCAGGAAGCCTAGCAGACCCTTGATGTTGCCGACGACTTCTGGGAGAGACCCCGGGGAACCGAGGTATTGTGCCCGGTATTCTGCCACCCCTGGGCATTCAAGAATGACGTGGGCGGCTGTCTCCTCCTCCTCCATGCACGCTCTGCAGAGGGGGCTATCTGTAACACGTAGGGTTAATAGGTGTTTGTTTAGTGGGGCGTGGCCGGTTATGGCCCCAGTCAAAAGCCGGAGCTGTGGCCTCTTCAGCTGTCTCAGCCTCCTCGACAAACCGGGGTCGATTGTCGGGAGGGCCTCCTTCGCCTGCCTGCACGTGCCTAGGTTAGACCAGTACTGTTGGTGTTTTACCTTGGTGTTGCGTCTCAGCATGTTCCGGAGCCAGGCATAAGGCAGAGGTATGATTGGCTCCGGTCCTGCCACCCTCAGTTCCGAGCCACCTCTCGCCAATATGTCGGCTGCATCGTTCCCTCGCGAGTTGCTGTGTCCCTTAATCCACTGCAGAGTTACGCTGGTGGTGGTGCTTACCTCTGACAGAGCCTTGTGGCATTCGTAGATTAGCCCTGAGGTCAAAGTATAACTTTGCAGAGCTTGCAGTACTGACCGACTGTCAGAGAGTATGCGGATGGGGTAGTCCTCTACTTTCCTTGAGACAATTGCGTGTGCTGCCATTATAATGCCCATACATTCCGCCTGGAAGACTGTGTTGTGGGCGCCTAGTGGTGTTGAGATATGTATGTTTAGGTCCTCTGAGAATACTCCCGCGCCAGTGCCTGACCTTGTCTTTGATCCATCCGTGAAGATTCTCAGCTCTCTCGGGTTAAGTCCTTCACGAGGTTCTTCGTGTAACTGTATCTTGTATTTCTTGTCGAAGATGTATTGCCTGGGTATCCTGTCAGTCACCGCTTCTATTAGCGGTTCCTTACCTATCGCCTCGTAGAGGATCTCGGTGTGTGGTACCCTGGGTGGTCTCCAGAGATTCGATTTTTTGAGACGTACCGCCGAAGCTAGCGCTTCCTGTTGTATAAAGAGGTGCAGCGGCGGCAGGCCCAGTAAAGCTTCCAGGGCCGCGGTTGGTGTTGTCCTCATGCAGCCCGTAGTCGCCAAACAGGCCAACCTCTGGAGTCGTTGTAGTTTAGCTTCAACTGTGGATAGTTTGGTGC
Organism: Cydia pomonella; assembly: GCF_033807575.1. Lineage (NCBI taxonomy): Eukaryota > Metazoa > Arthropoda > Insecta > Lepidoptera > Tortricidae > Cydia > Cydia pomonella. The sequence continues at coordinate 14,152,057 of NC_084724.1, read as the reverse complement.
GTGGCCACCAAACTATTGCACCGTAGCTTATTATTGGTCGTATGACTGCCTGGTAAAGCCATAGAGTGATCTTGGGGGTTAGCCCCCAGGTTCTACCCACCATTCTACGACATTGCCAGAATACGACCGTGGCTTTGTCAATTTTGCCGTTTAAGTGATTTTTCCAATTCAATTTGCTGTCAAGTATTACCCCTAAATACTTTACCTCTGCAGATAGTTGGAGTTCAGTGTTGAACAGTTTGGGAAGGCAGAAGTTTCCCAAGTTGCGTTTGTTGGTGAACATAACCAGCTCAGTTTTGTTGGGATTGACTGAGAGTTCGTTGTTAATACACCAGCGCTCCACGATGGCTAGTGCAGAGCGGGTAACATCGCATACCGTACCTGAATGATTGCCGCTCGTCAGTATCACTATATCGTCAGCATAGCCGATTGTGTAATAGTGATTGTTGTTTAGTGTGGTGATCAGGTCATTCACCACCAGGTTCCATAGTAGTGGTGATAGGACTCCTCCTTGGGGGCATCCTTTTGCCACTAATGCTTGTTGTGTTTCGCCCGTGCCGAGTTTGATGGTTCGCTGGCTCAACATGTTGTTTATCCATTCTGTCATAACTGCATTCGCGCCATGTCTTACCAGTGCTGCTGTAATGCTGCTGAACCTGGTCCTGTCGAAAGCCCCTTCTATGTCTATGAAGGTTCCTAAGCACATGGATCTGTTCTTGATCGCCACCTCAATCTTACTTACCACTGCATGAAGTGCCGATTCTGTAGATTTGCCAGGGCTATAGGCATGTTGGTTTGGATGCAAGGGCACATTAATTAGCACCCTCTCCCTAAGGTACCTGTCACACAACCTCTCTAATGTTTTCAGCATGAAAGAGGTCAGACTAATGGGCCTGAAGGATTTGGGGTCCGAGTAGTCGCTTTTACCTGGTTTCGGTATGAAGATAACCTTGACCTCCCTCCATTGCTTCGGCACGTATCTGTGTGCCAGACAGGCGCGCAGAACGATGGTCAGCTTCAGAGTGAGATGCTTCCCGCCCCATTTAAGAAGCGCAGGGAAGATCCCATCCATACCTGGAGATTTGAAGGAGTCAAAGCTGTTTAGGGCCCACTGCGTGCGCTGCGGGCTGATTACCTCATATGTCTGTAGCCACTCGCCTTCCGTCGGGGTGGTTGTCTCCATCTCGTTCCAACTTACTGGGTGCGATATCACGCAGTCCGGGAAGTGCGTTTGCACTAGGACCCGTTCCGCCTCCTCCGGTGAGTTTGTGAGAGAGTTGTCTGGCTTACGCAGGGATCCTAAGGTTATGGTCGAGTTGGTGGAGAGGACCTTCCTTACCCTGTTGGCCTGCGTGGTGGTCTCGATGTCTGTACAGAATTTGCGCCAAGAGTTTGTGCTTCTGTACCTGAGACGTTTTTTGTACTTGGCCTTGGTGGACTTATAGTTGTCCCAGTCCTCGTCAGCGCCTGTGTTCATAGCTCTGTTCAGTTGCCTCCTCATCTTGCCCCTGAGTCTCTCCAGCTCAGGTCCCCACCAGTTGTTTTTCCCTCTGCTTCTGGTCGGTGGGGTCGATAAGGGGCATGCTTGATGGTAGCAATCCAGAATGGTGCTCGTGAGAATGCTTACCTGTTCCTCTATGCCCGCTGTGCCTTCTATTCTAGGGGGACCCTCCAGCTGTTTCAATGTTGTAGACAATCGCACCGTGTAAAGGTCACGATTCATCTTGCGTGGGTTCCGCCTGGGCACTGCTGCTCGTGTTTCTACCTGAATGTCAAATCGAATCCACTTGTGGTCTGAGCACGATACCTCCTTCGATACATGCCAGCCCGAGATTAGTCTCGATGCTTTTTCGGTTGCTAGGGTCAGGTCAATGATTGTCCTGCTGCGTCTGTTTACAAATGTCGGTTCTGAACCTGTGTTAAGGAGGTTGAGGTTTGTAGTGAATAGGTACTCGACGAGCTTCTTACCTCTCTCGTTACCTGCTTCCATCCCCCATAGGGGGTGATGCGCGTTCGAGTCGGTGGCCACGATGAGCTCGAGCCCTGCCTCTTCGCAGTAGTTGACCAGCCTTGCCATGTCGTGCGGTGGTGGTTCTTCAGCCTCCGGCATATACACAGAGGCTACTACCACCTCCTGCAGGCTGGAGTCTTGCGCCCCGTGCAGTTTTATAGCGCACAGGTCTCTGGAACAGAAGCTCGTTAGAGGTTGCGCATGTATGTTATTGGTTGTGTAGATGCAAGCCCGGGGGTTGTCCGGGCCCGAGTAGACTGTTAGCTTACCTCCTAAGTTGCGGAGTCCGCAGACAGAGCCCCTTCTGACCCACGGCTCCTGGATCAGAATTACGGATGTTGTGTTGTCCTCCAACCACTTCCGGATCTGCGCCGTCGCCGTTTCGCTGTGGTGGAGGTTGGCTTGGAGGAATTTACCAATGGGCGAAGGGAGTTCCTTCACAAGGATCACCCTCCTCCGCCGACATCGGCTCCTCCTCCTCCTTGTCGATGGCCAACTTCCCTAGCCCCTGCGCGCATTCCCCCTCACTCTCCGAGGAGTCACGAAGAAGTTCTTCTTCGTTCTCCTCGGAGACGGAGGGAGGTTGCGCTGGAGCTTGCGACTCAGGCACCTGGACTTCGTCCATGGGTTCCTGCGTCGCCCCGGAAGTGTCCATGGGCTCGGACGGTGCAGCGGCTTCGCCACCAGTGGCGACAGTGCTAACAGGGGGCGGCTGCTCCCTGAATTTTCCTCGTGCCCCCTCGAACTTCACGTACACCGACCCCAGCATAAAGCCAAGTCGGCGCCCGCGGTCCACCAAGGGTTGCACCACTGTCTCCGGCACGCTGACGACAGCGAACGTTTCCGTTCCCTGCACCTCGCGCCGGTTGAGTAGCCAGCGGTCTATTTCCGCCCACGGGTTCTGGTACCGAAGGGCTCGGCCTACTTCGCCAAAGTCCTTCCAGACGCCCGGGAACAGGATGCCGCATCGTACTCGCTTTGGCACCTCGCTGAGGCGCCTGACCACCACCTTCTCCCCCTTATCGAGGGTGATGGTGGCCACGCTGCGCTTGAGCCATGCTAGCGTAGCCTGATCCTCGCACCACAATCTCAAGGAGCCATTAGCCCAGGTAGGCTTGCCCCTGAAGATCGGTCCCGCGGGAAGGCTTTCGGTCGGCTGCTTTGCCTCCTGTGAGAGCAGGGCTAGCAGTTGCCTCTGGACCTCCTCCGACTGCTGCGGGCTCAGGTGTCCCGAGGTGGCAGTGGTCACTGCCATCAGTAGGTCCGCCTTTGCAGCCTCCGCATAGTCGGCATGGGGGGTTTCACCTCGCGGTCCAGTCTTCTGCCTCTTAGGCTCGCCCCTGGGGGATATGGTCTCGTCAAGACGAGCCCTCTTGGCAGACGACCGGGCCCCTTGGTTACTCCCACCCTCGGCCCTGGTTCCTTTCGCCCCTTTCCCCTGGAGGGGGGCGCGGTTTGCTGCTGGTGGGCCAGCTGCTGCCCGCTCCCCATCCTTTCCAGGGGCGCCTTGTTGGGGCTCCGGGGCGGTGTTGTTCAGGGCCGCTTGGGCCCTTCTGTATCTCTGCCGTTGCTTCCTGTTACGCTTGTGCGGCTTAGCCGCGGCTGTAACAGGTGGAGGCGGGGGCACAGGAAGTTCAGCCCGTTTACCGGGCTTTCGCTTCCGCGCCTTCCTGGACTCGTGTACGGTCCAGCCAGCCTCCAGCTGGGCAGAGATAGGGTCCAACACCACCTGCACCAGTTCAATCACCGGGTCCTGCTCCGTAACAGGGGGTTTTCCCCCTGTTGGAACAGCACCCCTGGATGTCCCCGGTGCTGGAGGTAGGGGCCGGGTACGCTTTTCCGATACGGGGGGTTTCCCTCCCGTTGGAATGGTACCCGTGGATGTCCCCGGTGTTGGTAGTAGGGGCTGGGTGCGCTTTACCTTGGCGGGGGGTTTCCCTCCCTTCGGTATGGCACCCTTGGATGTCCCCGGTGTCGGTAGTGGAGGCGCAGTACTCTGGAGCACCGGGCCTGCTGCTTTGGGCGTCAACGCATCAGGTTTACGTGCCTTCGGTTTCCCGGCGGCTCTCCCACCTGGTGCGGACTGTCCCTTGCATGGCGGTACTGTCGAGACTGCGCCGCCACGGTGTGTGTGTGTTTTGTGTGGTGTGGTGTGTGGCGGAACTGTCGGAACAGCTCCACCATCGTGTGTGTTGTTGCCTGCCAGGGTTGCTTGTGCCTCCCTGTAGGCACGTGTTAAGGAGGGAGGAACTGTCGAAACAGCTCCTTGACCCTGTGGTGTGGTGTGTTGGGTGGAGGTTCCCGGTACAGCCGAAGCTGCTCCGTCTCCCTCCGGTGTTGGGGTTTGGGATCTTGGTTCATCCATTGTTCCTTTTGCTTGTTTTCACCTCTCGAGCTTCCCACCCTCCATGGAGCCCGCACCTTTGGGGATGTCACTTTGGACACCAGGAATACCCAAGAGGTATAGGTGTGTTGAGTTGGTTCTCCTGCGCGACATCGGGAGCTGCAGACACGTGGCTGGAAGAGACGATCCCATCTCCTCCAGTGGTTCCACGCGCCCTTGCCCCGTCAGCATGGCCGAGCCCCAGGCATCCTCCCAGAGGACGCCCCTCCCCACACCTCGCCTGCGGACCGTACCACCTCGACCGTACGGGACGCGTGTCCATTACCCTGCAGTGGCTAGTTGCAGGGCCACCGTTTCGCCGGAAATTCGGACCAAAAAGGGCATATTGGCCCACAGGGGATAACTAACCCCGACCCCCTGCGGGCCTCGGCCCCTAGGACTCCTGCATCCCCGCTGACGGCGCTCTACTGCGCAGGACAAACGCAGGTAGGTGAGTGTAGTCCGCCTAGGTCACCTACTCCCTAAGCGGAACCGGGAGATCCATAAAACATAGCTGCCAATTAGATCGAAACCAAATTGCCAGCCATGTTCTACAGGAAACTCCAGAGTGTGTCATACCCCCTTCGGGTTTTTAGGTCCTCGTGGGTTATGACGTCGCCTTCATACTCGGCTGCTGGTGGTCCGGGGCAGATGGAACGTGCGACGCCCGACCGACCACCAGCATTACCAGGGTGTGCGACCCACCCCACAAGTGGGATGGGTTCGTCCATGGCCTGCGGCGGCAGAGCCATAGACGACGGGGACGCGTATGATAGACTTGAGGGAGTGAGCCCGCTGGCTCAGCGCCGCACACCTGAACCCGCGTGACTACTCCCCCCTACACCCCATATATATACACTACCTTAATATATGGGCTAATATATATATAATATGGGTGACCGTATGTGAGTTTGTTTGGCTTGTGTTTTCCATCATTTGACACATTTTTAACCAATTTCAAGATTTCAAAAGGAGGAGGTTATCAATTAAGTTTTTTTTTTATGTTTGTTACTCCATAACTCCGTCATTCCTGAGCCGATATTAAAAATTATACTAGCATTTTCATCAGATCTGCTTGATGGTACCATAATATTGCATTGTCACCCAACTTACATATGTATGCAAATTTTCAGCTTCATTGGAAGTTGGGAAGTGGGTCAAATTGAACTTGCAAGATTTGACCCGCACAAACATAGTTACATACTTACATAGATACATTGCAAGTTAAATAAAAGCTTGTAATAAAACGCCGAATTTAATGACACCTCATTTAAACCTATCAGCAACTACATTCCATACCAAATAGACAGAAACCCCAATTAAAGAACATGTGGTAAACAAATATAATTGGCTGCAGCTTTCTAATGTTCGCGCTCCGCTGCCCAGTGCGTCCGTCGCGTGCACTGCGTGTATGCGGCCAGCACTTGGCTGGACATTGGTATACTTTATTTGTTTGCTATAAGGTTCAAGGATAGCCAGTTAACTGAAAACAGTGATACATACTAACGGCAATGTAGCCAAGTGATTAGCAGACTTAATTTCTTCTAACTAGTGGCTCTGTGAGCTGGACCTATAAGATTCATAAGCGTAAAAGATGTAGTCATTATCTGAGCGTACTCACACCGGTCTTACGTGACATAGAACCTAATGGCACTTAAGTCATTTATGCCAATTTTCACTATTTTGAACATTTTCGAAAAAACAAAACGACGAGACATTTTTTTTTTCGTTCAATCAATCAATCACTCAATCAATCATTTATTCAGAGTTATTTTTTGTTCAGAGTTATTATTTCCGAAACTATTTACTTTATCATAAAATGATTTTAGAAGACCCTTATTCGTTTTGAAAGACCTATCCAACGATACCATTTTGTATGGGAGGTACCCTAATTTATTTTTCTAGTTTTTATTTTACCGTTCGGTCGTAATGCTTGATTTATGTATCCATGCCAAATTGCACTAACGATCACGGAACAAAGTCGAGGACGGACAGACAGACATGGCGCAACTATAAGGGTTCCTAGTTGGCTATGGATCCCTCAAAAGTAGTTAGATTGCAATCTTAAAGTGTTTTGTTTATATTGTAGCGGAGAGGAGCCAGCCAACACGACGTCGGAAACCTCGTCGGAGAAGAAGGAGGGCTCCCCGGCCGCCGAGCGGCGCCGCGCGCGCAAGTCCGAGGTCATCGACCGCTGGGCGCACGACAAGTACAACGAGAACGAGCAGGTGCCGTAATATGCCTTATTGACCGGAAGCGAAGGTCGCGCGCAACTGCCTTCGTATATACGGATGTTCTCATCAACAGTTCGCAATAGGGTTGTTTCCAATTTTTTGAAACGCTCGTATTACGTTCTATATTAACTAAAAATTGCCCTAAAATTCAACTTTTATACTAAAAACTTTAAATATGTTAAATTAACAAAATATATTTTGACAGAGGCTTTCGCGCCCAAAACGCTCTTTGAAATTGTGTGACGTCACAGTTTACGGTTTGACACGAACTACAGTAGAAGATACGAACTGTCAACTGACATTTGTCATTTGTTGTTTATCGCCTAACTGTCAACAGTGTCAATCCGAGAGTTGTGACGTCATCAGAATCTTCAAAGACGTTTCTAGTTTGGTCACGTGACGTGTGCCAAAAGATATTTTAAATTCAATATTTACAAAAATATGGTCATTACAGGTCCCCTAAAAGTAGTTAAACATGTTCTTATAATCCAAAAGAATTTATTGGGATACAATTCTGCCCTAAGATTTGTAGATGGAAACAACCCTATTCTTAACGGAATTTTTGAGCAGGTTCAATGATTCAATAGCTTTTATTGTTAATTAAATTATTGGAAATTTTTCAAAATGGCGAAGATTCAGTCAGGTCATTAGTACAGTCAGCATCAAAATTAGTGGATCAAATAACGTTTCATAAGTATCTACCATTCCGTAACAGCTTAACAAAAAGTGATGTCTTTAATATAGAATAACTAAGACTGTAAAAGATATACTTTTGAGCGCGAATTTTAGAAATTTATTTATATTTCGAAGAGTTATTCAGAATTCATCCGTTACTTTTGATGCTGACTGTACAGATGAGATAAAAATCAGGTCACTAAATGTGATACACGCAAGTCCTTTGTGAAATTAGGGCCTCTTTTATGTGAGATGTCCCTTTAGTAAAACATAGTTTTAACTTTCAGTCATCATCTTCCTTCCGTTGTCCTGGCTTTTTATCATTGGAGCCCGAGGTCCGCTTTTGCAACTCATCCCAAGTATTGTCATTGGCACTAGTTTTCACGAAAGCTTCTGCCATCCGAACCTCTAATCCAGAGGGGAAATCGGGCCGTACTAGTTCAGTTTCCTCACGAAGTTTTCCTTCACCGTAAAGCGAGTGATAAATATTCAATGGTATTTGATGATTATTTTATATTCGATTGAATCTAAAACGAAGGAGGCTGCTGTGTAAACGGGATATAAAACCGGACGCCTGTACAGTCAGCCAAGAAAGTGGTTTACCGCTTTTCGACTCTATTTGTACACCAGTTTCTTGGCTGAGTGTACAGTCGAGTTGATAAATATGTATACATTAAGTGCCAGTTGCACCATCTGCACTTGACTGACTGATCAACGTCACCGGGCGTGCCGCGGCAGTTTATTATGAAACTTTTCATACAATAAAATTTAGCGAACGCTTTAACGGTGACAGACAGTTTGGTGCAACTGGCCCTAAGTGACCTTAATGCGATGGATTGAGGCCCACGTGTGTATGAGTGCGGTGTGTTGCCGGCGGGGCGCAGGCGCCGAAGTCGCGCGACGAGCTGGTGGCGGTGTACGGCTACGACATCCGCAACGAGGACGCGCCGCCGCACGCGCGCCGCAACCGCCGATACGGGTAACGTAGCGCTACCGTCCGATGTATCTACACCGACGCCGGCACGTTACACGCCACACATTGGCCGCTCCGATATATCCGGCGGAGACTGGCCTGACTAGGGATGGGGGTAGATAGGAAGAAAACCTGGAGTGAGATTTACCTGATCATTTCTTTAACTACCTCCACAAATTGTATCGTGCGATTGAATACTTGTAAATTTGATATGATAGATTTTTTTATGAGCATGTTAAAGACATTACCGAAGCCGAGAAACGAAGCCCCGTTTCTCGCCGCAATTTGTATAGTGGTTTTCTCAAACTTGCAATGAAATAAATTTAAAAAATCTGATGATGATGATTGTTTCATATCCTAATGTGATAGGTTATTCAGTGCGTGAAGTATTAAAGGGGAACAAAAAAATTATTATCTTTGCGCTGCGACGCACGGCTTAGGAGATACAGCCCTATTTTTTTTTACCCAAAGAAATTAGTTTAGTCATGCAAAAATCTTTAACAACCAAGCAATAATAAAAAAAGCGGCCAAGTGCGAGTCGGACTCGCGCATGAAGGGTTCCGTACAATTTATGACGTATTAAAAAAAATCTTCTTACTAGATCTTGTTCAACATTTTACCACTTTGGACACACATTTTACCACTTTGGAAGTGTCTCTCGCGCAAACTATTCAGTTTAGAACAAAATTATATTAGGAACCTAAATATCATTTTTGAAGACCTATCCATAGATACCCCACACCTAACGGTTTGATGAAAAAATTTTTTTTTAAATTTTATGACGTATTAAAAAAAAACTACTCACTAGATCTCATTCAAACCAATTTTCGGTGGAAGTTTGCATGGTAATGTATATCATATATTTTTTTAGATTTTTCATTCTGTTATTTTAGAAGTTACAGGGGGGGGGGACACATTTTTTCACTTTAGAAGTGTCTCTCGCGCAAACTATTCAGTTTAGAAAAAAATGATATTAGGAACTTAAATATCATTTTTGAAGACCTATCCATAGATACCCCACACGTATGGGTTTGAAGAAAAAAGATTTTTTGAGTTTCAGTTTTAAGTATGGGGAACGCCCAAAATTTATTGTTTTTTTTCTATTTTTGTGTGAACATCTTAATGCGGTTCATATAATACATCCACTTACTAAGTTTGAACAGTATAGCTCTTACAGTTTCGGAAAAAAGTGGCTGTGACAGAATCGGACAGACAGACGGACATGACGAATCTATAAGGGTTCCGTTTTTTTGCCATTTGGCTACGGAACCCTAAAAAGCACACACACAAAAAAACAAAAAAGTCATAACGAACCAAAAATTGTTTGATGGTTAAATGGCAAGACTGAGAAGGTTGCTGTACAGACCTAGGTGTGTAAGGCTCCGCTGTATTCCTTTACTCATCTCAACGGATACGTAGTATTTCCGGACCTAATCTGAAGTAAGTCATGTCAACATTTCATTGCAAGTTTGAGAAAATATCATTCCTAATTTTATCCCTATCCCTTAGCGGACGATATAATGATGATATGAACGTTATTTTATTATTAAAATAATACTGGGGATAGGAGCGTAAGTATAATAATATTTGATCTACTTCCATAGCAAAAACTTCCCTACAAAAGTATAAATTTAGTTTGTTATGAAGTTATGATATGGATCTAGATAAAGCAGTGTGTGTAACTGTACATAATTAGGCATTAACCCTTAAATGCATTAGGATGTAGGTCTACATCGTATATTTTGATGAAAAGAATATATATTTTTTAATTACTATGTTTTTTTTCTTTATTTTTCCCACAATATATACAATATTACCCATCTATTTAAATTTATTAGAAAATTATACAAAAAATCATGCATTTAAGGGTTAAAATTCTCGTGTGATCCTTTTATGAAACTCATTTCATTCGTTTCACAAACCCGCACACGTATTATAATACCTTTCATTATGTAGCAGTCACATAAACTACTATTAACATCTTGATCGCTTAGCTATTTCTATTGCTGACTACACTGATGTTTACATAATGTCTCACTCAAAATTAATAAAAAACCTAATCTGTTCTAACGCGTTTCAAAATGGAGGTACCGACATTTCCGGTCAGTGAACTAAATTATTTCTGCTTGATTGGCTTATTACATTCGAGCAGTGCATGGCATGCTTGGTTGGATATTTTCTTATACGGGTTGGGAAAATAAAAAGTATAAGTACATTTTGTTTTAAAATTTTAACCATATTAAGTTCAAGGATTATAAAGTGTTTTAGTTATATATTATTCAGGATTGGCAAATACGTGCGGAACATAATGTCTAACATATGTCCACCACGCCACTAACAGCAGGCAAATGTGAGCCCTTATCATCGCAATTTTCAGCATATTTTCGGCGTTATCTTAGTAAATTTGTATCGGATGGTCGGTTTTAACTGTTTAAGGTTCACCAGCTTGTTAGCACATAGATACGTAGTTTTAGATAGCCCCACAGAAATAAGTCAGGGGCTGCAAAATTTGGGTGCCAATCAGTCACTGTTTTTTCGAAATTAATCGAGCAAACAACGTGTTTTAAACAACAAACATTTGAGAAAAAATGCTCGCTGGTAGAGGTACACATTTGGCAGAAATTATCTTCCGTGTAAAATTGCCAACCCTAAATAATATATTTATGAAAAAATATTTAATACATTTTGCACTTAATATAGTTAAAATTTAAAAAACTGGACAGGTGCGAGTCGGACTCGCCCACCGAGGTTTCTGTACGTCTAGCTATCATGGTTCATGAGATACAGCCTGGTGACAGACGGACGGACGGACAGCGGAGTCCGTTTTACCCTTTGGGTACGGAACCCTAAAACTAACCCCCTTATTCATAAACGTGTACTAAAGTTACGATGCCGATAATCATCGTTTGTCCCTTTCCATCATACCAATACGTCGGAAAGGGACAAACGATGATTAGCGGCATCGTAACTTTAGTACACGTTTATGAATAAGGGGGCAAGTGTATATATTTTATTTGCCCACCCTGTAGTTGTACATTACGTCATTGAGAAAATTTAAAAACCTATCAGCTTTTTTACTTATAGATTAGTGTTTAGTGCGAGTTCATACATTCGCTACTCAATGCAAGTACGAAATGTATGATATGAATTTGCACTAAATACAGTTCTGTATCCTGACCGCTTAGCAATCGTGATCGTAAGGATCTAGTCCAGGTATAGTACTAGAGTCGTCACGTGTGTAACGAAAAAAAAGAAAAAAATGTATTTGCGCGTTAATATATAATACATAACAATACACTGCGAAAACAGTTTGAAACGTCACTAAACACGCGCGGTGGTACGCCATTTTCTTTGGCGCATAGATTACATTTCGCAGATGTAACACGTAGGTACTAATGATTACCTACCTTATTGTTTGAAGAATATATACATAATAATTATATATTACTCCTTATCCCGTAATATAATGTAGTGTTTTTCTTATATTTAAAGAGTATACTATGCTTATTGTACGGGTTGTACATCTGAGCTGATATGAAACTTGATGGTTGATTGTAGTCTTGATGGAAACACTGATTTTGGTATATGTATTTATTGATAACCAAGGTATATGAGTACTAGCTAGGAGTACGTATAAACGTAAACTAACTCATAAATCGATGTATGGCGTAATCGCAAATACAGCAATTATTATAAAGTCATTATATTTAATTTTAACGCTGACGCGAGATATGTGCCATGCTTGCATTGTACATATGCTAGACTATAAGCGCGATTTGATAAAAATGGCTACAAGTACGAGAGTCAAATAGAAAGAGTTTAATGACTATTTTAATAAATTTTAATGTCGTCAGTGTTACATATGTAAAGAAAAATCAATGCACTAGTAAAAAAATACATTTTGTGTGGATTCCTTACAGTGCGTATGTAGACAGAAAATGAACAGTTGTCGTAACAGTTTCGCCTCTGGCTAGCTACGCTTATTCTTTAGCTTAGTGACAGATGTCAAACGCCGAAAATGGCGGACACAATTTGTTCTCGATAGCCTGTCTTGTACATATATATCAGTGCCCCTATTTGATGAATTCGGTATAGATCTAGTCGGTATATCACACCACCGTGCCGCACCGATGTTATTGCCCAGTCAGGAGGGGCCTAACATGAAATCGTCTCGTATGATATGATGATGTGTAATCGATTTGTGTGACGATGTAGGCGCGGGCCCAACAAGTACACGCGCACGTGGGAGGACGAGGAGGCGTACCGGCGCGCGCAGGCCGCGCCGCCGCGCAAGCCGCCCAACCCGGAGGACTTCCCCGACCTCGACACCGCGCACAAGCACAGGTACACTGGGACATGTGTGGACATGTACCATTGAACAAATCGAAAGACACGTAAGATCTACGCTGGCTATCTACCGCTACCTTTAACAGTTGCCATCCCCATTGAGGCATTGATCGGAAGTTGGAATAAGTTGCCAAAAAACATGATGCTCCAAGCTTGGGCAGCTTTAAATTTCGCTTAAAGCAGTGGCTTATCGAGCAATCCTTTTACAGCTACGACGAATTCATTGCGTATAAAGCGCAATAATTATACTGTTTTTGTTTTTGTTATGTTATTGTAATAACTATCATAAGTACCATGTATTTTTGGTAAATTACTATAGGTACTATTACTAAATTATTTATTAATGACGTATAAATTGGTTTTATAAATAAATTATTATGATTATTATTATGATTATGAAGTTCATTAGAATCGCCTCGTAGAGTAGTAATCGTAATAACCCGACGACGTTTCCCGCAGCAGGCGCGCCCGCGGGCCGCGGCCGCGCTCCCGCTCGCAGCCCGCGTCCAGCGAGTCGCTGTCCGCGCCCGCCCCCGCCTCCGCTCCCGCCCCCGCCTCCGCGCTGCGCCGCCACGCCTCCGCCAAGGCCAAGCCCAAGCCCGCCGTCACCCCCGCCGCCGCCAAGCCCAACGCCAACACCAACACCAACGCCAACGCCAAGCCCAACAAGGAAACGCTGCCCAAGCTGGAGAATCTCACTATCACCACGACTCTTCTCAATAACAAGTATGTCTGTCTCATTACAAGCTGTATCTGTAGGGCCAATCCCGAGCCGCCAAGGTCACCGCCGACGCTAAACCCAACGAAGCAAAGCCTGCCCAAGCTGGTGTATCTCTCTATCACCACACGTCGTCAATAACAAGTATTGGAACACGCCGACTTGTTACCCTACTTTTTGGAGATTTACCCCCTTAGTCATAAACGTGTACTAAAGTTACGATGCCGCTGATCATCGTGTGTCCCTTTCCATCATACCAATACGTCGGAAAGGGACAAACGATGATTAGCGGCATCGTAACTTTAGTACACGTTTATGAATAAGGGGGTTACAGCATAAGGTGATGCTCAGCACGGCTTCGTTTCTAGCTACGATTTCATATACCAAATCACTCTGATCTGTTTCCGAAATTGCCGGCTACTGGTAGAGTCAAAAAATTTAATTTGTGATTCATTTCGTACCTTGTGACAAACAATATGCAAGTCGCTAGAGGCATCATACTATTGTCACTTTGACATGGTACAAAATGGGTCACAAATTAAATCTTTTAACTGTACCAACTAAATTGAATAACTTAAGTATGTACAGGGTGGCCAAATAAGAAGTATACATTTTGTTTTTAAATTTTAACTGTATTAAGTTCAAAAATTATTAAGTATTGTTTTAAAAATATATTCTTCAGGGTTGGCAAATTCATGCGAAACATAATGTCTGACATATGTCCACCTCTAACAGCAGGCAAATGTAAGCCCTTATCATCCCAATGTTCAGCATCTATTCGCACATTTTTGGCATTATCTTAGTACATTTGTGTCGAATAGTCGGTTTTAACTGTTTAAATTTCATCAGCTCGTTAGCATAGACACGTAATTTTAGATAGCCCCACAGAAATAAGTCACGAGCTGCAAAATTTGGGGAATTTGGGTGCCAATCACAATCACTTTTTTTCAAAATTAATCGAGCAAACAACGTGTTTTAAACAACAGAAACATTTGAGATAAAATTGCTTGCTGCTAGTGGTATACATTTGGCAGAAATTATCTTCCGTATACAATTGCCAACCCTGAATAATATATTTATAAAAAAGCGGCCAAGTGCGAGTCGGACTCGCCCATGAAGGGTTCCGTACCATTTATGACGTATTAAAAAAACTACTTACTAGATCTGGTTCAAACCAATTTTCGTTGGAAGTTTGCATGGTAATGTATATCATATATTTTTTTTAGATTTTTCATTCCGTTATTTTAGAAGTTACAGGGGGGGGGGGGGGGGGGACACACACTTTTTACCACTTTGGAAGTGTCTCTCGCGCAAACTATTCAGTTTAGAAAAAAATGATATTAGAAACCTAAATATCATTTTTAAAGACCTATCCATAGATACCCCACACGTATGGGTTTGATGAAAAAAGATTTTTTGAGTTTCAGTTCTAAGTATGGGGAACCCCCAAAATTTATTGTTTTTTTTCTATTTTTGTGTAAACATCATAATGCGGTTCATAGAATACATCTACTTACCAAGTTTGAACAGTATAGCTTTTATAGTTTCGGAAAAAAGTGGCTGTGACAGAATCGGACAGACAGACGGACATGACGAATCTATAAGGGTTCCGTTTTTTGCCATTTGGCTACGGAACCCTAATTAATAAAATTTCCACTCAATGTAATTAAAATTTAAAAACAAAGTGTATCATTCTTATTTGTCCACCCTGTATAATAAAGCGTAAACTCCAAATAAGTGTTAATCAGGACTACATTAAGAAATTACAGTCGATTATACATACGTCACTAGATAAGTTTTACAATAGACAGATATGAAACAAAGAGCACATATACTTTTTAAAACTATATTACCATAGACAATGATTGGCTGCAAAGGATTAATTTTCTTTTTAAATTTATGTATTAAAAAATCTTAAGTTTGTACGGAATGAAAGTGTTGTATAAAATATGCGTAAATCGTCCTTCGCCCACGCCGACGTTTTCAAAGTTAAAATCAATTTTTTAACAAGTAAATTTAAAAATAAAGTAAATGTTTTCCGGCCAAACTTTATCTATGGAAATATAGTTTTATAAAATATATGCGATAGGCCACCTCATTGTTTTATATTTGTCTATTGCAAGTTATCTAGTGAGCTACGTAAATGCACAATGCGAATGTGGTTTGGCAGCAGCAGTCAGGCGACGCGCAAGGTGAACGCCGTGGCGCAGCAGCGGCCCGTGCCCACCGACCAGGGCAAGAAGAAGGCGCCGCCGCAGGTGAGCCACTCTCATACATACTAGTTATGTACAGAATGTAGCATTAGTTTATGAGACTGCTAGTTTAACAGTCCAGACGCGGTTTATTTATTTAGTATAAATTTTATTTTGACACTTGGAGAGACTTTACACCTCCAAATTTTATTAGTATTAGTACTCTGACATTGGGGACCTTTTACATCTCCAGATTTAATGTGTTTTTAACTATAGAGACTATACATCTCTATTGTATTGTATTAATTATTTATTTTAATATTATTATAATGTAATGTTTACCCAGGTATTGGCTGTTGTATTTATAAATGTTGTTATGTATTTTTCATGTCACTATATGATGTTACTATAAATGTTGTATTGACTTGTAAAAGAGCCCTTGAGGCCTACTTGCAGAATAAATTTTTGAATTTTGAATTTCTCTAAGGACTCCACAGACGTCACATGACGCGCGCGGCGACAGCCCAATATCAACCTTCATGCGTACCGACAAGGTTCACGATTACACGCCGCGTACGATACGCGTGGCGTTCAAAAGGTTAAACATGTCAGCCCTGCTAATAGCGTCAAATTATTAGCCCTAAGGCCTGGCCTAAAGATACCCTTATGGTGCGAATAATTGTCGAAATCGGTTGACGCGATTAAGAATTATCTCCCAACCGATATACGAGTATATATTTATTAGAGATGTGTCTCAGTCAAGGAATTGGTTGTCATAATGACAATAATATGAGATCTTTAGTGGCTCATACACCGTGGGCCAATTAAACCCGACAGATTTCAAAGGTGTATTCTTGACCGCATTTAGAGACTAAAATGTCATACAATGTTTTCTGAAATCGGTCTTGTGTTAGAGATAATGACAATTACTGTGAAAATTTGTTTCTTTTATAACTTAGTCTAAAACGCCTTTTTAGCTGTGACGCTGCCACTATGTGACTTGGTTTAGACATACCTACTGACAGATATTAAAGTTTTAAAGTAAACTCGCAATTTTCGTCTGTAAATAATAAAAAAAACTTTACTTATTCGTTGTAATGATTTTTTTTCACTAAGGTGTAAAAATAAATAACGTGTCGTGTGCAGAAAACGCAAAAGGAATTTTTTTTTTCGGCAAAAAAAAATTTTTTTTGGCGAATTTGGCCAAAACTCATATAACATTTTTTGCTCCTTATGACCTCAGGAATGCGTGGTTAAAATCTGTCGGGTTTAATTGGCCCACGGTGTATAATTATTGTAATCATAACTTTACGTCAATCATGAAAAGAATTATAGTAACGTATTGCTAGTTCTAAATAATATTACCTCTTTGCCTTGTAGCCCAGATAATATCTCGATGTATTTGATGCGAGGCAATGTTTAAGATTCATCTTGTTTCTAGAAGCGACATGAACCAGGTACATTTTCGATGAGAATGAAAGTGTCGCAGCTCGCTAAGGTTGCGTTTCCATCAGGTATGTGTGAGGGATGTGTTACTTAAAAACCAATAGAATACTGTCCCCTAGAGTTGCGCTGTTCGAGGAGAGGTATATGAAGTGATTGTATTGGTTGTCAACAAACATCCCCCAGTACGCATCCTCATATCTGATGCAAACGCAGACTATTAGGGGTCATCCATTAATTACATCACACGTTTAGGGGGAGGGAGGGGGTCAAGAAAATGTGACATGTTGTGACAAGGGGGAGGGGGGAGTCACAAACATTGTGATGTCACTTTAACTTCATCAGTAACCCAGTTTATTTTCAACGAGTAAGTAACACTTTAATAACGAGTTTTTGGAACGATAATCATTTTTATTCGTTAAATTTAGTTTTCTTATCGGTTTTGTGTTCTAAAATTACTAATATGTCTTTTATCAAAAATATTTTGATAATATATAATAATACCTAATTTGATTTGCCATTTTCGTTGAAAAGAAAATTACTGAAAATGTGACGTCACACCAGAGGGGAGTCGTTTGCCAAATGTGACCAAGTGTGACAAGGAGGGGGGAGAAATAAAAAAACCTCGAAATTCGTGTGACGTAATTAATGGACGAACCCTAATGGCGCCCGGCCACGACTTCACGCGGCGGCGGCTGCGGCGAGCGGCGGCCATAGGTGGGAACGAAAGGTCGGATCGCCGCGTCTCGCTCCAACCTAAGGCCACCGCTTGCCGCTGCGGCCGGCGCGCGGTGCCAGCAAGGCGGCACGTGAGTGTGCGAGCAGGACGGATAGCACTAACCCGAGCTCTGTCGGCAGCCGGCGGCGCCGCAGCCCGCGCCGGCGCCCGCGCAGCCCGCGCAGCCCGCGCCGCCCGCGCAGCCGCCCGCAGGTAAATTACTGGCTTCTAATTCCGAAACGAGGGTTCTCGATTCCGTTATATATGTATATATAACTGACTTTCAGATTTCAAAAGAAGGACGTTGTCAATTCCGTTAGTTTTATTTTTTAATGTTTACTATAACTTCGTCATTTCTGAACGGATTTGATTTTTTTTTATTATTGAATTTATATATACAGACTGGTCCCGTTTTTGTCAAAACTCAGTTCTGATGATGGGATCCATGAGTAATCGAGGGAACTCCTCAAATGTGAAAGGCATACATATAGTGATTTTTGTATTTTCTTTAACAAATCAAGCATTTACATTTAAAAAGTGACAATTGATGAGGTGGATTCTGATCAGCATCAGCAAGTGCAATAAATTTCAATGTTAACTTCGGTCCTGTTTTTATGTTCTGTGTTGTTTTGCGTGTCAATGGGTACACTGAAAATCAGCGTCGCAACACTACTGATGTGCTGCGACACATGCTGAGTGTTATCCTTTTCTGGAACCACCCGCAGCACTGTAACTTCTAATTTACCTAGATTTAAGTCTATTTTAATGTTGTTGTGTATGTGTTTCGAATAAAAGCATCATTCATTCATTCATTTACATTTAAAAACCAGCCAAGTGCGAGTCGGACACGCACAGGAAGGGTTCCGAACCATTATCTATAATAACCGGCCAAGAGCATGTCGGGCCACGCTCAGTGTAGGGTTCCGTAGTTACTCTTACGTCACAATAAGCTAAACTGGAGCTTAAAGTATAGTAAATTGTTAACCAAGGGATGAAACGGTACCTTTCACCCGAGTTAAACAAATAGGCAAATTTGCATAATCAGTACCTAATTAAAGTAAGTCTTTTTACTATGAAAGGAAAACTTTTTGCGATAACTCAAAAACAGCTAAACTGATCATGTCCGCTATAGTTTTCATTTAATGTCTTTCTTAAGCTCTACTTCCACGATTTTTTTCATATTTTTTGGACCTATGGTTCAAAAGTTAGAGGGGGGGGGACACAATTTTTTTTTCTTTCGGAGCGATTATCTCCGAATATATTCACTTTATCAAAAAATGTTTCTTGAAAACCCCTATTAGTTTTGAAAGACCTTTCCAACGATACCCCACACTCTAGGGTTGAAGCGAAAAAAAAATTTCACCCCCACTTTACGTGTAGGGGAGGTACCCTAAAAAAAATTAAATTTTTAGATTTTATTGTACGACTTTGTCGGCTTTATTGATTTATATATCCATGCCAAATTTCAACTTTCTAGCACTAACGACCACGGAGCAAAGCCTCGGACAGACAGACAGACAGACAGACAGACAGACAGACAGACAGACAGACAGACAGACAGACGGACATGGCGAAACTATAAGGGTTCCGTTTTATGCCATTTGGCTACGGAACCCTAAAAACGGTCACCCATCCAAGTACTGACCCCGCCCGACGTTGTTTAACTTCGGTGGTTGGATGAGAACCTTGAGATTGGAAATAAAAATGTTTTTAGTATTTATAGCGGCAATAGAAATACATAATCTGTAGAAATTTCAACTGGCTAACTATCACGGTTCGTGAGATACAGCCTGGTGACAGACAGACGGACACCGTTTCGGTCCCGTTTGACCCTTTGGGTACGGAACCCTAAAAAGTGACAATTCATGAGGTGGAACGGCTGATGATGATCAGAATGGAACTCTTCAACGACGCGTAGTTCACGTTTGGAGATTTGTCCTCTTCGCTGTGTTTGTTAAGCAAATTAGATTTTCAAGATTTTTTTTTTCATTGTATGAAATCCAAAATCAACAATAATCTTGCTTTCACCGGTCTCCCTCATTGAAGTTTTTTTTTTCTTACAAATTATTTATGCTTTTTTCCTCCAAACCCGATTTGGTAAATGATGGCACATTTTTGTCTAAATTCTGTTCTGATGATGAGATCTATGAGGAACCGAGGGAACTCCTCAAATCTTAAATATATGGTGATTTGTGACCTGCGTTCTGTAGCTGATAGTATGTATGTTAGTGTTGTTAAATCTTGGAAGCTAAATTTGACCCACTTTCCTATTTCCGCTGCTCTGATGATGAAGGCAGGAGATGGCCATAGGAACTGTGATAAAACAACGCAACCTAATTGTGTTTGGCTTTGTTCGAATTGTCTCAAAGAGTACTAGTTGCCTGTTGAAAGAAAAATAAACCCCGCGATAAAAACTTGTACAGTCAGCTGCAAAAATATGTATCGAGAGAATCGTCTCATAAATATGGTAATACGTTCTTGGGAGAATCAACTTTTTAGCGTCACTCGTTGCCATGGTTACGATTAGTTGTCCAGGGGACAAATAGATTCTTATAAATTGACATTGATGTAATTTGTACTGTAATCATATGTTGTGAAATAAATAAATCTAAATCTAAATCAAAAGTTCTTGCGTTTTTGTGGTCGTTATAACCAATGTCCATAATGGGGCCCCTACTAAGCATGTTAATAGAACGGCATACAACGTCTCTTCAAATAAACTGTGCCACTGTTGTCCCTTGGACAACGGGACAGGATAACAAAACAAAAAAAAATGATTCACCCTCTTATTACACTGGAATAAGATGACATATTTTTGAGTAAGATGTGTACACCCATATTTTTACACTTGAATGTACCAAAAGTGATATTTTTGACATCAAACTTATTATTTATAAACCCGCGTGCCTACTTGCGATTGCAATTGAGACGATACGCCGCTATTACGTTGGCAGACTCCAGTAAATATTGCAAAATAAGACTACCTTTATGTGAAGAATTCACGGACTTAAATTGTTGATATATTCTACTGGTTATGTAACTTTTATTGGAAGTAAATTAAAATTGCGTGTAATGATCCAGGCGCGGAGCCGCGCGGCAGTAAGCGGTACAGTAGCCTACGGCAGCGCCCGCTCGCGGAGACGTACTCGCCGCAACAACAGGGACAACAACAACAGCAACAACAACAACAACAACAACAACAACAACAACAACCTCAACAGCAGCCGCAGATGCGGTATCATCCAGGTACTAACTGTTATATTGGATTCCAGTAATGACAAGTTTAACGGCTTCCTATAGTATTTTTCAAACATCGTGGGTATGTTGACAGGTGTCATTTCCATACAATTTATAACCTTGCAACGCAAAATCTCGCAAAGTTGTATTGAGGTGACATCTGTCATTGTACCCATGATTTTTGAGAAAAGAAAAAGCAGGGGATTCTGTGTTCGAATCGCATTTGTTAACCCTTTTCCAGGAATAGTATGATTTATCGACCACATACGCGCCATGAGAATTTCAACTTTAGCATTCCGATTTAAGGTATATATTTTTTTTTTTTTATACTACGTCGGTGGCAAACAAGCGTACGGCCCGCCTGATGGTAAGCAGTCTCCATAGCCTATGTACGCCTGCAACTCCATAGGAGTTACATGCACGTTGCCAACCCTAAACCCGCCCCCCCCCCTCGGGGCGCTCTGGCAACCTTACTCACCGGCAGGAACACAACACTATGAGTAGGGTCTAGTGTTATTTGGCAGCGGTTTTCTGTAAGGTGGAGGTACTTCCCCAGTTACACTTTCGGGAAATGTTACTTATTGTCTTCAAATGAATCATCAAAGCTGGATTAATTGTAATATCTGCATTGTATGCTGCTGGAATAATTTGGCTTTTTTGGGAAAACCTTGTAGATTGGTGCGGCCTGGAAAAGGGTTAATCGTCCAATACTTACAGCAAAGAGAATTTGAAATAGAGGTGGACTTTCAAAGAAAACTTTGTAGCCACAGTAAATACTGCCATCTTTCGACACATGATTAAAACTTTTAGAACGCCATTTGACTTTGATCCTTATTCTATCACTGATATGTGTTAAATTTGTTAAATATAAAAAAAAAAATGCGCTATCTAATAGATGCCAAAGGTATGGCGGCATCGTTTAGTGAAATTTACTGTGGGTACAAAGTTTCATCTGGCAATCCACTTCTATGGCAAATTCTCATTGCTAGCGGTTCACATTTCGTTTCGATCGTTTAAATGTGGTTTTCTATGACTTGCTGTACAGTCAGCTGCAAAAATATGTATAGAGAGAATCGTTCCATAAATATGATAATACCCTCTTAGTACACTGGAAGAAGATGCTATGGGACATATTTTGAGTAAGATGTGTACACCCATATTTTTACACTTGACTGTACTAGCCTCTCGTGGTCCGTAATTCCCTATTATTTGTGAGCTTCTGTTACACTTCTGGGGTCTCGTCGCACGTCACACTTCTATTTTGATGTATGTATTTCATACTACGTCGGTGGCAAACAAGCATACGGCCCGCCTGATGGTAACCATTCTCCGTAGCCTATGTACGGTGACGTCTGAAAATATCGATACGAAAAAAATGCCAAAAATATGTATACACGACTTTATTGCCCATATATTACATAGAAAGCGGTGGTGGCAGAGTGGATATGACGCCCAACTTTCAATCCGGAGGTCGTGGGTTCAAATCCTGGCTCGTACCAATGAGTTTTTCGGAACTTATGTACGAAATATCAATTGATATTTACCACTAGCTTTTCGGTGAAGGAAAACATCGTAAGGAAACCTGCATACATCTGCGATGAAATTCAAAGGTGTATGTGAAGTCCCCAATCCGCATTGGGCTAGCGTGGGGACTATAGCCCGAGCCCTCTCGCGCATGAGAGGAGGCCTGTGCCCAGCAGTGGGACGTCTATAGGCTGAATTATTATTAACTATTATTATTATATATTACATATTTTTGCCACATTTTTCGTATCGATATTTTCAAACGTGACTGTACGCCTGCAACTCCAAAGGAGTTACATGCGCGTTGCCGACCCTAACACTCAGCACCCTCGTTGAGCTTTGGTGATGTGGGACAGACCGAGGACAAGGCGCGAAGTTGCGAATATTGCTCTATTGTTAGAAGACGTTAGCGTCCGGTCAGTAAATATGGAGGGCCCTTACTTGCACCATCCCACTAACCCTGGGTTAACCGGTTAATTCTGGAGTTACCATGACACTGAGTTAACGGTTTAACAGGTTAGCCCCGGGGTAGCGGGATGGCGAAAGTGGCTCCAGTGTAGTAAGAGTTCGTCCATTAATTACGTCACACGAATTTCGAGGTTTTTTGACCCCTCCCCCCCTCCTTGTCACACTTGGTCACATTTGGCAAACCACTCTCCTCTGGTGTGACGTCACATTTTCAGTAATTTTCTTTTCAACGAAAATGGCAAATCAAATTAGGAAACTAAACTGATTAGAAAACTAAATTTAACGAATATAACCGGCCAAGAGCATGTCGGGCCACGCTCAGTGTAGGGTTCCGTAGTTACTCTTCCGTCACAATAAGCTAAACTGGAGCTTAAAGTATAGTAAATTGTTAACCAAGGGATGAAACGGTACCTTTCACCCGAGTTAAACAAATAGGCAAATTTGCATAATCAGTACCTAATTAAAGTAAGTCTTTTTACTATGAAGGGAAAACTTTTTGCGATAACTCAAAAACAGCTAAACTGATCATGTCCGCTATAGTTTTCATTTAATGTCTTTCTTAAGCTCTACTACCACGATTTTTTTCATATTTTTTGGACCTATAGTTCAAAAGTTAGAGGGGGGTGACACATTTTTTTTTTCTTTCGGAGCGATTATCTCCGAATATATTCACATTTCATCAAAAAATGTTTCTTGAAAACCCCTATTAGTTTTGAAAGACCTTTCCAACGATACCCCACACTCTAGGGTTGAAGCGAAAAAAAAATTTCACCCCCACTTTACGTGTAGGGGAGGTACCCTAAAAAAAATTAAATTTTTAGATTTTATTGTACGACTTTGTCGGCTTTATTGATTTATATATCCATGCCAAATTTCAGCTTTCTAGCACTAACGACCACGGAGCAAAGCCTCGGACAGACAGACAGACAGACGGACATGGCGAAACTATAAGGGTTCCTAGTTGACTACGGAACCCTAAAAAATGATTATCGTGCCAAAAATTCGTTATTAAAGTGTTACTTGTTAAAAATAAACTGGGTTACTGATAAGGTTAAAGTAACATTACAATATTTGTGACTCCCCCCTCCCCCTTGTCACAACATGTCACATTTTCTTGATCCCCTCCCTCCCCCTAAACCTGTGATGTTATTAATGGATGACCCCTTTATTGTTTGAAGACAACGTTAGCGTCCGGTCAGTAAATATGGAGGGCCCTTACTTGCACCATCCCACTACCCCGCGGTTAACCGGTTAAACCTGGAGTTACAATGACGCTGAGTTAACGGTTTAACCGGTTAACCGCTAACAGGGTAGTGGCCCTCAGTGTAGTACCGTGTTGTCGGCAGCCGAGTACGCGGGCAGCGCGCCGCCGCCGCGCGCGCCGCAGCTCCTGCACCCGGTAACTACTGCTCTCACTCATATTACACTTTTTCATCACACTTGCTCGAAAAAGATCTTATTTCATGCAGGTGTGCTGAAGGACAGAGGCCTATTTTGTTCCCGCGGGAGTTATGGGTTGTGAAACAAAAAGCTACTTTAATTATGTCACTTATTCATACAAACCGAGTAGCATAAATGAGTTTTACTTTTAAAATAATAACGTTTATAATTTATTATTTTTGTTTATGTTTAAAATTATTTAATTACATTAATTTAACAGCCGTTTAATGTTTTTTTTTTACAAAATCTTCAATCGTGGCTGAATGCCGAATAGGTCTGTGCCTTCGATGCCCAACCTGTCAAGAAATTACAATATGGCGGACGAATGTTTGATATGTCACCGTATTTAAGAATTATTTCGCTTAAAATTTAATTTCTTTTTAGCAAGTGTGATGAAAAACATTGTGTGTAACTCTGGGGGTAAGAATATTGCAAACTTGGGTCTTTAATTCCCTTCAGACTGCGGTTGTCCGGAATTAACACCAACGTATCCAAAATTTCACTTACCCCCCCTCGTTGCACAACGACAGATTATCTGGTATCTTTATGTATTTAAATAAAAGTAAACAAACTATTTGTACATTTTCGGGTAGTTATAACATTTATTGGTTAACCAACCATATAAAACCGCCTGGATCTGTCACTGAACGAGCTGACTTTAACCTACATTATTTGATCATGTAATGTTTTCATCTACCCTCAAATGGCATTTTGTTTACTTTTATTAACACGCTTTTATTAGGTCGACCTGTATGTAACTAACTACGAGTATGTAATGGAATCTAAGGTAACTAATTTAACCATCTTCCAAGGATCGTAGCGTCATGAAAATTGGCAGCTGTATGTAGTTCTGATGACAATACAATAATATGGTACTGTCGAACTGATCTGATGATGAAGCAGGAAGATATGCACTGGCATTCCATGATGGAATATCGTATCATAGTCGTGTTTGCACTTGTGAGGATGGTCACGTAATGGACTTTGAACACGATCAGGTTTCAATGTTATAACAAAGCGTGTTTTATCTAGTGTTTTTTAAACTATTAATTTATTTAAATACCAAAAAAATACAAAAAATAAGGTTGAAATTTCTCAAAAAAATCAAATCGTTTTTTACAGGACGTTTTGAAAATTTAGTTTTTTTCCGTATTTTCCGTTTATTGGGAAAGATTGCCAGCATTTAGATAACAAAACACACGACTTAAGCAGCTGTAGCTACCTAAACTACGGATTAAATATGAATGGAAAAATTCACAAATTCTTCATAAAGTGCTTTTTTTCGTATTTCCGATTTTTTAGTTTTTATTGGAAAAATATAGGCACGTAGTGACATTGTTTTTATTCCGAATAAAACTTAAAAGGCATGGCTTTTAGAAAAAAAAACGGGATTTTTTTTGGGTTTTTTCAACTCTCCGACCATCTGCCATGTTTACATTTAAAACTTGATAATCACACGTCCCGCCAACAAGTGGGCGGGCAGCAGGCCACGCGCGCTCCCTCGGCCTTAACATCCTCAGCGCCACGTGGGCCGCCGGCGGCTCACAAACTTACGAGTGCAGCACGCCACTATATTTTTTGAAAGATTTTACGGATTTTATTTTTGTGCGGCGCAGGCGCAGCACGTGCCGGCACACGTCCAACCGACTCAAACAGAATTTCAAATAGAGGTGGATTGTCTAATAAGGCCTAATAATGAATGTCTAATGTTTAACTAATTTATGCTCCTAGCTTTATTATTTTAGGAGATATTCTAGTTTTTCGTACTGACCCGTATTATTTGCCCGCGAGTGTATGTACGGGTCAAATTTTGCAAGTCAAATTTAACCTACTTCCTGGTTTCGGATGAAGCTGAAAATTTGCACACATATTTAAGTCGGGTGACAATGCAATATTATGGTACCATCGAGCTGATCTGATGATTATACATCGGGGTTTTTGGTGCGGGAATGTTTTATTCTAGCCAAAAAACATGTAAAAGCTATAAAAACCGATACTATTTTAATATTTCTAAGCGTATTTGGAGCTTACTGTATATTTTTAATTCATAGTTTGGTAATTATTTAACAATAAACAAAGTTATAAATACACGAAAACATTCCCGCACCAAAAACCCCGATGTATGCTGATGATGGAGATAGAAGGTGGTCATAGGAACTCTGTGATGAAACAACGCAACCTAATATGTTTGGGGTTTTTAGAATTGTCTCGATCAGTTTCAGTTGCCTGTAGAAAGAAAAGTACAGTCACAAAAATAATTTTTTTGGTAAAAGTCTATATGTGTATAGCTCACAGAGCCACTAGGGTATAGTCGTTAGCTTTGTAGCTGGCCCCTAGCGGCTAATCCTTTGTCTACAACTAAAACCGCGCGTGCCACTACCTGCAAAAACAGGGTCGTATAATTCTAATTGGCATCAGAGCGCGGGCTAGTCCAACGCTCAAAAAACCAGTGTAGGTGCGCCCTCCGATAACGCGCCTTTGTTCCGCATATCGAGTACACATTTTAGACTGGTTCGGTAGCGTTCGACTCGCCGGCACCCAGTAACCGTAGAGGGACCACACAAGAAATCGCAAATTATTTTTCCATTCGTTCATTTTGACTCTTATTTCAATTACCATAGGAGTTGTAATTCGATAACCGGTTAAAGTGTCCGGACCATTTTTTATGCAGGTAGGGGCCCGCGCGGCTTTAGTTAACAATAGACAAAGGATTAGCCACCAGGGGCCAGCTGCAAAGCTAACGACTATAATTCAATTCAATTCAAATATACTTTATTCATGTAGGCCTAGCAACAAGCACTTATGAATAATAAGACAGTATTACATATAATTATCTTAATCTAATTTAAAATAAAGAGCAATTTATTGATGTTGTAAATATTATTCCATATATAATACTAATGAATATAATTCATAGATCAAATTTAATACTAAAACTTTCACAAAATATAGTCATATAAAAAAAAATGTATAAAAAATACTAGTCTAGATTGTTTCTAGAATAAATTCTAAATGTGAAACTAGAAATAGAATGTTCAGTGTGAGTGACGCTCCGGTGCGGCAGGTGCGGCACGTGGGGCTGGCGGAGGCGCCGCTGCTGCCGCACGCGCACCGCAACGTGCACGGCCTGCCGCCGCAGCCGCACTCCATGGGTACGTGTACGCATCTACTGCACTATCTGTCGACGGCCGGTCTGGCCTAGTGGGTGGTGGTAGTGACCCTGCCTACGACGCCGATGGTCCCGGGTTCAAATCCTGGTAAGGGGATTTATTCGTGTGATGAGCATGGATATTTGTTCCTGAGTCATGGGTGTTTTTTATGTATTTAAATATTTACAAAAAAAAAAACGTTTTTTAACGTATCAGTGGTTAACACATTGACAGTTATCACCTACTCTATCTCAATGTGTTAACCACAGTGCTGCTGGGCGCATGGAGTCCACAGCAAAATGACATGTACGGGCAAAACTCTTAACTCTCGTGCCTTGAAACCGGTATCAATATTAGCATGAGTGGTTAAACAACAACTTTGCCCCCTTGTTAAACAATACTTATTTGTTTTACAAGGGGGCAAAGGTTCGAGAGGTGGAATCTTGAGCGTTGCGAGGGTTTCAATGCACGAGGGTTAAACAAACTTTGCCTCCGAGTGAAACACAAATTTTTTCACCACACCAACACGAGGAAACTACTAACTATGAAATACCAAAAAAATCAAATTAAATCCAAATGAACGTAATAAAAAAATAATCATTCAAAATCATAATTTAAAAGCAAATTCTACTAGCTACCATTAAACACCTTAAAATTTGCATCTGATTACTTTGCCCCACTCAAACTTTTCTCATTCGTTTTTGAACAATTGTTACGTGTCGATAAGGTAATTGAAACATCGGTCACTAACTTTAAACACAATGATTCTTTTATTTACTAAAATACACTACTTAACCTAAATAAAACTAACGAATTACTTAATCTAAATTATGAATAAGTGGGCGCCAGGTGAAATTTCGTCGGATGTTCGACGGGGACTCATCCACACCCTGCCAGTCTTTCTAGCTCAGTCTGTTTGTAAACTATTTTTATTGTAGCCGTATCTCAAGGGCGTTTCGGTAGGCTAAAATGAAATGCAATAACATTAAACTTGGCCGCCCATTAATGATATCGATAAACTGTCTGCATTGTGATCCTTAATCATAACGCGAAGCTCCTGAGATACCTAGAGGAACACGATCTGATCAGCGACCGCCAATATGGCTTTCGCCATGGTCGCTCGACTGGTGATCTTCTAGTGTATCTCACACACCGCTGGGCCTCGGCCATTGAGAGTCAAGGTGAGGCATTGGCAGTTAGCCTGGATATAGCGAAGGCGTTCGATCGGGTCTGGCATCGGGGTCTCTTGTCGAAGTTACGATCATATGGATTGCCGGAGGGTCTATGCGAGTGGATCGCTAGCTTTTTGTCCGGCAGACGCATACGAGCCGTAGTAGACGGAAGCTGCTCTGATAGGATGGACATTAACGCTGGCGTTCCGCAAGGTTCTGTGCTATCCCCAACGCTGTTTCTGCTGCACATCAATGACATGTTGTCTATTCTATATCTATAGCGATATTCATTGCTATGCGGACGATAGCACTGGGGATGCCTTTTACACAGGCCGCGCTAACATCCCTCGTTCTGAGGTGCTGGAGAGCCGTGAAAACCTTGTGTCGGATATTGAGAGCACTCTATCCAGAGTTTCGGTGTGGGGTCGGGATAATTTAGTCCGGTTCAACCCCACAAAGACACAAGTTTGCGCGTTTACCGCTAAAAAAACCCCATTTACTGTGGTCCCACAGTTCCAAGGCACAACCCTTACCATGTCAGGGAGTATTGGGATCCTCGGTGTCGACATCTCCAGTGACGTCCAATTCCGTAGTCATCTGGCAGGGAAGGCTGCGCTGGCATCTAAAAAACTCGGTGTGCTCAATAAAGCAAAGCGATACTTTACTCCAGGGCAAAGACTGCTACTTTATAAATCGCAAGTGAGACCCCATATGGAGTATTGCTGTCACCTTTGGGCAGGAGCACCTGGATGCCAGCTTGGGCCCTTCGACTCAGTTCAAAGACGTGCTGTACGAATCGTCGACGATCCCAAACTCACAAGCGGTATTGAACCTTTAAGTCTAAGGAGAGACTTTGCCTCCTTATGTGTGTTCTACCGCTTGTACAATGGGCTGTGCTCTGAAGAATTGTTTGACATGATGCCCACGGCTACTTTCTATCACCGCACCGCTCGCCGTCGGCAGGGTGTTCATTCTCACACCCTAGAACCTAAATGGTCACGCACTGTGCTGTTTAAGAGGAACTTCCTCCCGCGCACGCTCCGGTTGTGGAATGAGCTACCTGCCGAGGTTTTCCCGAGGGTCTACAGTATGAGGTTCTTCAAAAAAGGAGTGTACAGATTTTTAAAGGGTCGGCAACGCGCATGTAACACCTCTGGAGTTGCAGGCGTCCATAGGCTACGGTGACTGCTTACCATCAGGCGGGCCGTATGCTTGCTTGCCACCGTCGTGGTATAAAAAAAAAAAAAAAAAATTACACTTACCCCTTTCGGAGATATTCCAGCACTTTAAATACAAAAATAAACTTCGTCACTGCCACTGACGGAATGTCCAGAATTTACTTAATGGTAACTATAGATTTCGGAAATTCGTTACTTTTTAAATTGTTAATCTCCAGGTACAGTGCAGGACATGACTGCTTTATCGGCCGTTACCAGCTCAAGTGTCACTATTTTAACTTGTCATTCCCACAACCAGATTTTAAAATTTGAATTATAAAATAGAAAGAAACTTGGAAAAAGTTAGCCCGCGCTAGGATCGATCCTCAGACCTTCGTCTCTGTAGTCAGAGCTTCGCCCGTTGAGCTACGGAAGCAGTTAACAAACCGACCGAAATATGCGATCAGTTTCGGCACACGACCGTGCAAGCATTATACGTCATAACAACATTTTCAAATGTCAACACTTTAACATAACACAATCAAGAGGGCCTTTACCAGTTGGTGTGGTGAAAATAAATAAGGACTTTTTTCAAATAATAAGTTTTCTCGTAATCATTTGTTGACTGTAATGTTACACCAATATGTAGGTGTCCGCATGTAATGTTGTAGTAGTGTAGTGTGAGCGGCTCGCTACAGTGGTGGTGTTGTTGCAGCGGCGGCGCCCATCCAGCAGGCGCCGGGCTACGCGCCGCCCGCCCTGCTGCCCGCGCAGTACATGCAGGTGGGGCTGCCGGAGCCGCCCGACCCTCTTACAGATGGCTCCGGCATACGTTTTTCTGTCAATCCTTACAATTGTCTCAAATTCTTTCTCCATGCAAACCTTTAATAGTTGCCAACCCCATGGTCTGCTCGCCATACATTATCGAGTGACCACACGAGAGCTTAAAAAAACTACATAATGTAGATTCCTATTTCCTAATGTTTGTACTTACGAAAGTTGATTTCAAAATATAGATTAGAGTCAATTAACAATGTCAGATCGGACTAAAAATATAGTTCAATTATGTAAATCCTCCTCGCGTTGTCCCGGCATTTTTTCACGCCTCGTGGAAGCCTGGGGTTCGCTTGGCAACTAATCCCAAGAATTGGCGTAGACATTAATGTTTACGAAAGCGACTGCCATCTGACCTTCCAACCCATAGGGTAAACTAGGCCTTATTGTGGTTAATCTGGTTTTCTCACGATGTTTTCGAAAAGCGACTGGTAAATATCAAATGATATTCCGTACATAAGTTCCGAAAACCTAATTAGTACGAGCCGGGTTTGAACCCGCGACCATTGCAAGTCATACGCTCATACCGATAGGCCACCAGCGCTTCTATATACGTATAGCCAAAGAGAAATGATTGTGATAGAGAGGTAAAGTCTAAGAAAAAAACGTGCCCCTTAGTTTGACATCGCAAACATATGGCACTGTAATGTGCCATATGTTTTTCGATCACTGAATTGTCAAACGTCAATTTTTGATAATCAAAGTAACCGCAAAATGCACAAAGCTGTACAGCGCCATCTCGTTCACCTGTCAAAGAGCACGAAATTGTCTTAGATTTTACGCAATGATGTAAATGTAGGTAATAATAGTAAATTCCCCGCAGCAAGGCGGCAACGGCGCGGTGTTCGGTGGCGCGGCGCTGTACGCAGCGCCGCCGCCGCAGCCCTACCCGCACCAGCTGTTCCAGCACCACAACTACGTGAGTACCTACTGTACGCGGCGCCGCCGCCGCAGCCCTACCCGCACCAGCTGTTCTGTTCCAGCACCACAACTACGTGAGTACCTACTGTACGCGGCGCCGCCGCCGCAGCCCTACCCGCACCAGCTGTTCCAGCACCACAACTACGTGAGTACCTACTGTACGCGGCGCCGCCGCCGCAGCCCTACCCGCACCAGCTGTTCCAGCACCACAACTACGTGAGTACCTACTGTACGCGGCGCCGCCGCCGCAGCCCTACCCGCACCAGCTGTTCCAGCACCACAACTACGTGAGTACCTACTGTACGCGGCGCCGCCGCCGCAGCCCTACCCGCACCAGCTGTTCCAGCACCACAACTACGTGAGTACCTACTGTACGCGGCGCCGCCGCCGCAGCCCTACCCGCACCAGCTGTTCCAGCACCACAACTACGTGAGTACCTACTGTACGCGGCGCCGCCGCCGCAGCCCTACCCGCACCAGCTGTTCCAGCACCACAACTACGTGAGTACCTACTGTACGCGGCGCCGCCGCCGCAGCCCTACCCGCACCAGCTGTTCCAGCACCACAACTACGTGAGTACCTACTGTACGCGGCGCCGCCGCCGCAGCCCTACCCGCACCAGCTGTTCCAGCACCACAACTACGTGAGTACCTACTGTACGCGGCGCCGCCGCCGCAGCCCTACCCGCACCAGCTGTTCCAGCACCACAACTACGTGAGTACCTACTGTACGCGGCGCCGCCGCCGCAGCCCTACCCGCACCAGCTGTTCCAGCACCACAACTACGTGAGTACCTACTGTACGCGGCGCCGCCGCCGCAGCCCTACCCGCACCAGCTGTTCCAGCACCACAACTACGTGAGTACCTACTGTACGCGGCGCCGCCGCCGCAGCCCTACCCGCACCAGCTGTTCCAGCACCACAACTACGTGAGTACCTACTGTACGCGGCGCCGCCGCCGCAGCCCTACCCGCACCAGCTGTTCCAGCACCACAACTACGTGAGTACCTACTGTACGCGGCGCCGCCGCCGCAGCCCTACCCGCACCAGCTGTTCCAGCACCACAACTACGTGAGTACCTACTGTACGCGGCGCCGCCGCCGCAGCCCTACCCGCACCAGCTGTTCCAGCACCACAACTACGTGAGTACCTACTGTACGCGGCGCCGCCGCCGCAGCCCTACCCGCACCAGCTGTTCCAGCACCACAACTACGTGAGTACCTACTGTACGCGGCGCCGCCGCCGCAGCCCTACCCGCACCAGCTGTTCCAGCACCACAACTACGTGAGTACCTACTGTACGCGGCGCCGCCGCCGCAGCCCTACCCGCACCAGCTGTTCCAGCACCACAACTACGTGAGTACCTACTGTACGCGGCGCCGCCGCCGCAGCCCTACCCGCACCAGCTGTTCCAGCACCACAACTACGTGAGTACCTACTGTACGCGGCGCCGCCGCCGCAGCCCTACCCGCACCAGCTGTTCCAGCACCACAACTACGTGAGTACCTACTGTACGCGGCGCCGCCGCCGCAGCCCTACCCGCACCAGCTGTTCCAGCACCACAACTACGTGAGTACCTACTGTACGCGGCGCCGCCGCCGCAGCCCTACCCGCACCAGCTGTTCCAGCACCACAACTACGTGAGTACCTACTGTACGCGGCGCCGCCGCCGCAGCCCTACCCGCACCAGCTGTTCCAGCACCACAACTACGTGAGTACCTACTGTACGCGGCGCCGCCGCCGCAGCCCTACCCGCACCAGCTGTTCCAGCACCACAACTACGTGAGTACCTACTGTACGCGGCGCCGCCGCCGCAGCCCTACCCGCACCAGCTGTTCCAGCACCACAACTACGTGAGTACCTACTGTACGCGGCGCCGCCGCCGCAGCCCTACCCGCACCAGCTGTTCCAGCACCACAACTACGTGAGTACCTACTGTACGCGGCGCCGCCGCCGCAGCCCTACCCGCACCAGCTGTTCCAGCACCACAACTACGTGAGTACCTACTGTACGCGGCGCCGCCGCCGCAGCCCTACCCGCACCAGCTGTTCCAGCACCACAACTACGTGAGTACCTACTGTACGCGGCGCCGCCGCCGCAGCCCTACCCGCACCAGCTGTTCCAGCACCACAACTACGTGAGTACCTACTGTACGCGGCGCCGCCGCCGCAGCCCTACCCGCACCAGCTGTTCCAGCACCACAACTACGTGAGTACCTACTGTACGCGGCGCCGCCGCCGCAGCCCTACCCGCACCAGCTGTTCCAGCACCACAACTACGTGAGTACCTACTGTACGCGGCGCCGCCGCCGCAGCCCTACCCGCACCAGCTGTTCCAGCACCACAACTACGTGAGTACCTACTGTACGCGGCGCCGCCGCCGCAGCCCTACCCGCACCAGCTGTTCCAGCACCACAACTACGTGAGTACCTACTGTACGCG
The DNA here is from genome assembly GCF_033807575.1 of Cydia pomonella. Taxonomy (NCBI): domain Eukaryota; kingdom Metazoa; phylum Arthropoda; class Insecta; order Lepidoptera; family Tortricidae; genus Cydia; species Cydia pomonella. The sequence goes on along the minus strand of NC_084724.1, from coordinate 14,118,024 downwards.
GCGCCGCCGCCGCAGCCCTACCCGCACCAGCTGTTCCAGCACCACAACTACGTGAGTACCTACTCACTTCGTTCGTTTCTTAAACTCACACTCGTGTATTTTAATGCCTTTATCTAGCAGTCACATAAACTACTATTATGCTTTTGTTATGTATACTATAAGTTTATTATTTTTGTTCAATTGTATATCGATATTTTTAAACTAGGAAACTATTACAACATCATGTTTAATATTAATTACTTTTATAATTAGTTTTATAAAGTACATAGTAAAAAAAAGACATCGCGTCGCTAGTGAGCCAGGGTTGAGCCGGTAACGTGATGTGTAGTTTTAGCCTCATCCAGGCACTCTGGTGATGTTTCTGAACGGTATATATGTGTGTGCAGGCGACATCTGCAGGCGGCGTGACGTACTACAACGCGGTGGAGCAGGAGCCGCCCGCCGCCGCGCCGCGCGCGCCGCGCCGCCCCACCGCCGCCATCCCCATCGTGCCGCCGCAACCGCAGCCGCAGCGTGTCGACAGGTACTCTACTATACATGAGACACGCACAGGCCACGTGTCACGTACTACACCGCGGTGGAGCAGGAGCCGCCCCACCGCCGCCATCCCCATCGTGCCGCCGCAGCCGCAGCCGCAGCGTGTCGACAGGTACTCTACTATACATGAGACACGCACAGGCCACGTGTCACGTACTACACCGCGGTGGAGCAGGAGCCGCCCCACCGCCGCCATCCCCATCGTGCCGCCGCAGCCGCAGCCGCAGCGTGTCGACAGGTACTCTACTATACATGAGACACGCACAGGCCACGTGTCACGTACTACACCGCGGTGGAGCAGGAGCCGCCCCACCGCCGCCATCCCCATCGTGCCGCCGCAGCCGCAGCCGCAGCGTGTCGACAGGTACTCTACTATACATGAGACACGCACAGGCCACGTGTCACGTACTACACCGCGGTGGAGCAGGAGCCGCCCCACCGCCGCCATCCCCATCGTGCCGCCGCAGCCGCAGCCGCAGCGTGTCGACAGGTACTCTACTATACATGAGACACGCACAGGCCACGTGTCACGTACTACACCGCGGTGGAGCAGGAGCCGCCCCACCGCCGCCATCCCCATCGTGCCGCCGCAGCCGCAGCCGCAGCGTGTCGACAGGTACTCTACTATACATGAGACACGCACAGGCCACGTGTCACGTACTACACCGCGGTGGAGCAGGAGCCGCCCCACCGCCGCCATCCCCATCGTGCCGCCGCAGCCGCAGCCGCAGCGTGTCGACAGGTACTCTACTATACATGAGACACGCACAGGCCACGTGTCACGTACTACACCGCGGTGGAGCAGGAGCCGCCCCACCGCCGCCATCCCCATCGTGCCGCCGCAGCCGCAGCCGCAGCGTGTCGACAGGTACTCTACTATACATGAGACACGCACAGGCCACGTGTCACGTACTACACCGCGGTGGAGCAGGAGCCGCCCCACCGCCGCCATCCCCATCGTGCCGCCGCAGCCGCAGCCGCAGCGTGTCGACAGGTACTCTACTATACATGAGACACGCACAGGCCACGTGTCACGTACTACACCGCGGTGGAGCAGGAGCCGCCCCACCGCCGCCATCCCCATCGTGCCGCCGCAGCCGCAGCCGCAGCGTGTCGACAGGTACTCTACTATACATGAGACACGCACAGGCCACGTGTCACGTACTACACCGCGGTGGAGCAGGAGCCGCCCCACCGCCGCCATCCCCATCGTGCCGCCGCAGCCGCAGCCGCAGCGTGTCGACAGGTACTCTACTATACATGAGACACGCACAGGCCACGTGTCACGTACTACACCGCGGTGGAGCAGGAGCCGCCCCACCGCCGCCATCCCCATCGTGCCGCCGCAGCCGCAGCCGCAGCGTGTCGACAGGTACTCTACTATACATGAGACACGCACAGGCCACGTGTCACGTACTACACCGCGGTGGAGCAGGAGCCGCCCCACCGCCGCCATCCCCATCGTGCCGCCGCAGCCGCAGCCGCAGCGTGTCGACAGGTACTCTACTATACATGAGACACGCACAGGCCACGTGTCACGTACTACACCGCGGTGGAGCAGGAGCCGCCCCACCGCCGCCATCCCCATCGTGCCGCCGCAGCCGCAGCCGCAGCGTGTCGACAGGTACTCTACTATACATGAGACACGCACAGGCCACGTGTCACGTACTACACCGCGGTGGAGCAGGAGCCGCCCCACCGCCGCCATCCCCATCGTGCCGCCGCAGCCGCAGCCGCAGCGTGTCGACAGGTACTCTACTATACATGAGACACGCACAGGCCACGTGTCACGTACTACACCGCGGTGGAGCAGGAGCCGCCCCACCGCCGCCATCCCCATCGTGCCGCCGCAGCCGCAGCCGCAGCGTGTCGACAGGTACTCTACTATACATGAGACACGCACAGGCCACGTGTCACGTACTACACCGCGGTGGAGCAGGAGCCGCCCCACCGCCGCCATCCCCATCGTGCCGCCGCAGCCGCAGCCGCAGCGTGTCGACAGGTACTCTACTATACATGAGACACGCACAGGCCACGTGTCACGTACTACACCGCGGTGGAGCAGGAGCCGCCCCACCGCCGCCATCCCCATCGTGCCGCCGCAGCCGCAGCCGCAGCGTGTCGACAGGTACTCTACTATACATGAGACACGCACAGGCCACGTGTCACGTACTACACCGCGGTGGAGCAGGAGCCGCCCCACCGCCGCCATCCCCATCGTGCCGCCGCAGCCGCAGCCGCAGCGTGTCGACAGGTACTCTACTATACATGAGACACGCACAGGGCCACGTGTCACGTACTACACCGCGGTGGAGCAGGAGCCGCCCCACCGCCGCCATCCCCATCGTGCCGCCGCAGCCGCAGCCGCAGCGTGTCGACAGGTACTCTACTATACATGAGACACGCACAGGCCACGTGTCACGTACTACACCGCGGTGGAGCAGGAGCCGCCCCACCGCCGCCATCCCCATCGTGCCGCCGCAGCCGCAGCCGCAGCGTGTCGACAGGTACTCTACTATACATGAGACACGCACAGGCCACGTGTCACGTACTACACCGCGGTGGAGCAGGAGCCGCCCCACCGCCGCCATCCCCATCGTGCCGCCGCAGCCGCAGCCGCAGCGTGTCGACAGGTACTCTACTATACATGAGACACGCACAGGCCACGTGTCACGTACTACACCGCGGTGGAGCAGGAGCCGCCCCACCGCCGCCATCCCCATCGTGCCGCCGCAGCCGCAGCCGCAGCGTGTCGACAGGTACTCTACTATACATGAGACACGCACGGGCCACGTGTCACGTACTACACCGCGGTGGAGCAGGAGCCGCCCCACCGCCGCCATCCCCATCGTGCCGCCGCAGCCGCAGCCGCAGCGTGTCGACAGGTACTCTACTATACATGAGACACGCACAGGCCACGTGTCACGTACTACACCGCGGTGGAGCAGGAGCCGCCCCACCGCCGCCATCCCCATCGTGCCGCCGCAGCCGCAGCCGCAGCGTGTCGACAGGTACTCTACTATACATGAGACACGCACAGGCCACGTGTCACGTACTACACCGCGGTGGAGCAGGAGCCGCCCCACCGCCGCCATCCCCATCGTGCCGCCGCAGCCGCAGCCGCAGCGTGTCGACAGGTACTCTACTATACATGAGACACGCACAGGCCACGTGTCACGTACTACACCGCGGTGGAGCAGGAGCCGCCCCACCGCCGCCATCCCCATCGTGCCGCCGCAGCCGCAGCCGCAGCGTGTCGACAGGTACTCTACTATACATGAGACACGCACAGGCCACGTGTCACGTACTACACCGCGGTGGAGCAGGAGCCGCCCCACCGCCGCCATCCCCATCGTGCCGCCGCAGCCGCAGCCGCAGCGTGTCGACAGGTACTCTACTATACATGAGACACGCACGGGCCACGTGTCACGTACTACACCGCGGTGGAGCAGGAGCCGCCCCACCGCCGCCATCCCCATCGTGCCGCCGCAGCCGCAGCCGCAGCGTGTCGACAGGTACTCTACTATACATGAGACACGCACAGGCCACGTGTCACGTACTACACCGCGGTGGAGCAGGAGCCGCCCCACCGCCGCCATCCCCATCGTGCCGCCGCAGCCGCAGCCGCAGCGTGTCGACAGGTACTCTACTATACATGAGACACGCACAGGCCACGTGTCACGTACTACACCGCGGTGGAGCAGGAGCCGCCCCACCGCCGCCATCCCCATCGTGCCGCCGCAGCCGCAGCCGCAGCGTGTCGACAGGTACTCTACTATACATGAGACACGCACGGGCCACGTGTCACGTACTACACCGCGGTGGAGCAGGAGCCGCCCCACCGCCGCCATCCCCATCGTGCCGCCGCAGCCGCAGCCGCAGCGTGTCGACAGGTACTCTACTATACATGAGACACGCACAGGCCACGTGTCACGTACTACACCGCGGTGGAGCAGGAGCCGCCCCACCGCCGCCATCCCCATCGTGCCGCCGCAGCCGCAGCCGCAGCGTGTCGACAGGTACTCTACTATACATGAGACACGCACAGGCCACGTGTCACGTACTACACCGCGGTGGAGCAGGAGCCGCCCCACCGCCGCCATCCCCATCGTGCCGCCGCAGCCGCAGCCGCAGCGTGTCGACAGGTACTCTACTATACATGAGACACGCACAGGCCACGTGTCACGTACTACACCGCGGTGGAGCAGGAGCCGCCCCACCGCCGCCATCCCCATCGTGCCGCCGCAGCCGCAGCCGCAGCGTGTCGACAGGTACTCTACTATACATGAGACACGCACGGGCCACGTGTCACGTACTACACCGCGGTGGAGCAGGAGCCGCCCCACCGCCGCCATCCCCATCGTGCCGCCGCAGCCGCAGCCGCAGCGTGTCGACAGGTACTCTACTATACATGAGACACGCACAGGCCACGTATCACGTACTACACCGCGGTGGAGCAGGAGCCGCCCCACCGCCGCCATCCCCATCGTGCCGCCGCAGCCGCAGCCGCAGCGTGTCGACAGGTACTCTACTATACATGAGACACGCACAGGCCACGTGTCACGTACTACACCGCGGTGGAGCAGGAGCCGCCCCACCGCCGCCATCCCCATCGTGCCGCCGCAGCCGCAGCCGCAGCGTGTCGACAGGTACTCTACTATACATGAGACACGCACAGGCCACGTGTCACGTACTACACCGCGGTGGAGCAGGAGCCGCCCCACCGCCGCCATCCCCATCGTGCCGCCGCAGCCGCAGCCGCAGCGTGTCGACAGGTACTCTACTATACATGAGACACGCACGGGCCACGTGTCACGTACTACACCGCGGTGGAGCAGGAGCCGCCCCACCGCCGCCATCCCCATCGTGCCGCCGCAGCCGCAGCCGCAGCGTGTCGACAGGTACTCTACTATACATGAGACACGCACAGGCCACGTGTCACGTACTACACCGCGGTGGAGCAGGAGCCGCCCCACCGCCGCCATCCCCATCGTGCCGCCGCAGCCGCAGCCGCAGCGTGTCGACAGGTACTCTACTATACATGAGACACGCACAGGCCACGTGTCACGTACTACACCGCGGTGGAGCAGGAGCCGCCCCACCGCCGCCATCCCCATCGTGCCGCCGCAGCCGCAGCTGCAGCGTGTCGACAGGTACTCTACTATACATACTCGCCCTCCTCGTTGAGCCCGGTTTATTACTCCATCGGTACGATGCATTTGGCGTAACCTCACGGCGTGACCTGACCGTTCCTGACAATACTACAGACACTGACTTGATCGCACCGTGAAACCTAATAATTATAGTACATTGCGATACAAGTGCGAAAAATAGGAAATTCGAAACGAGTGGCGATAAATTAAAACACGACCGAAGAGAGTGTTTTAAATCGACACGAGTTGCGAATTATCTATTCGCACATGTATCGTACAATGTTTTACAGTACATATGGCCCTTTAAATGTTTGACACAGTAACGTAATATGCTAATTTGCGCACTAGTGCGGTAAAGTAGCACCATATGTACTGTAGGATTATTTAATAAGCTTCTTCGAAATATTTAACCCCATATGTCATGCATATAAATTACATTCATTCATTCCGTTCATTCCCTACATTTTAACCGTAACGTCCGTTACGTTTTACGGTCCAATTTGGAATGGTTAATGGTCAATTCTAATTAACGTGCAATTTATTTTTAATTTAGTTTATTTATTTATTTATTTCGTGTTGTGAAGCGGTGGTGGCCGAGTGGATATGACGTCCGACTTTCAATCCGGAGGTCGCGGGTTCAAATCCTGGCTCGTACCAATGAGTTTTTCGGAACTTATGTACGAAATATCATTTGATATTTACCACTAGCTTTTCGGTGAAGGAAAACATCGTGAGGAAACCTGCATACATCTGCGAAGAAATTCAAAGGTGTATGTCAAGTCCCCAATCCGCATTGGGCTAGCGTGGAGACTATAGCCCGAGCCCTCTCGCGCATGAGAGGAGGCCTGTGCCCAGCAGTGGGACGTATATAGGCTGAATTATTATTATTATTATATTTCGTGTTCTATGTTACAGGCCCGCGAATTCGTCAGAAAAGGACAACATAGATAGGATCGTCGAGAACATGTTCGTGCGGAAACCCTGGCCCGGCGCGCAGCCCAGCCTAGGTCAGTACAACTCCCGGCCGACCGGCCGCGCGAGCCGCGCGGGCAGCCGCGAGGAGGGTGGGCGACCAACGCACTCGCCTGCTCACACAGTGGCGCACGCCAACAAACTGGAAAAATTAACCAGATTTTTTTCTCGTAGTGGAGATGATTTTTTTTCACTTTTGCGCTGTAGTGGGCTATCGGTGGTCAGGGGTCAAAGCCCTTTACCGATAAGGTAAATAAAAAGACGTCAGCCGCAAACATATTTTTCATCACACTTGCTCGAAAAAGATCTTATTTCATGCAGGTGTACTGAAGGACAAAGGCCTATTTTGTTCTTCAGTTCCCTAGGGAGTTATAGCATTTTTTAATTATGTCAATTATTCATACAAACGAAGTAGCATAAATTAGTTTTACTTTTAGAATACTGACGTTTATAATTAAATATTTTTGTTTATGTTTAAAATTATTTAATTTGATTAATTTAACAGCCGTTTAAAATATTTTTACATAATTTTCAATCGTGGCTGAATGCCGGATAGGTCTGTGCCTTCGATGCCTAACCTGTCAAGAAATTACAAAATGGCGGACGAATGTTTGATATGCATTTAAGAATTATTTCACTTAAAATTTAGTTTTTTCTTCACAAGTGTGATGAAAAACATTGTGTGTAACTCCGGGGGTAAGAATATTGGAAACTCGGATCTTCAATTCCCTCCAGCCTGTTTCCAAAACTGCACTAACCCCCCTCGTTGCACAATGTACTATATCTTTTGCTTGTTTTGTCAATATTATACTAAAACCCCTTTTGAGGTTCATGAATTGACGGATGAGAATCTGCACACTGAGCCCGACCAGCCGGTATAACTATTAACGAGCACTGGATTCCTACTTAATTATGGAGCCCTAAAAGTAAAAAGCGGCCAAGTGCGAGTCGGACTCGCGCATGAAGGGTTCCGAACAATTTACGACGTATTAAAAAAAAATCTTCTTATTAGATCTTGTTCAACATTTTACCACTTTGGACACACATTTTACCACTTTGGAAGTGTCTCTCGCACAAACTATTCAGTTTAGAAAAAAATGATATTAGGAACCTAAATATCATTTTTGAAGACCTATCCATAGATACCCCACACGTATATGTTTGATGAAAAAATTTTTTTTTAAATTTTATGACGTATTAAAAAAAAACTACTCACTAGATCTCGTTCAAACCAATTTTCGGTGGAAGTTTGCATCGTAATGTATATCATATATTTTTTTTAGATTTTTCATTCTGTTATTTTAGAAGTTACAGGGGGGGGGGGACACATTTTACCAGTTTGGAAGTGTCTCTCGCGCAAACTATTCATTTTAGAAAAAAATGATATTAGAATCCTCAATATCATTTTTGAAGACCTATCCATAGATACCCCACACGTATGGGTTTGATGAAAAAAAATTTTTTTTTTAATTTCATGACGTATTAAAAAAAAACTACTTACTAGATCTCGTTCAAACCAATTTTCGGTGGAAGTTTGCATGGTAATGTATATCATATATTTTTTTTAGATTTTTCATTCTGTTATTTTAGAAGTTACAGGGGGGGGGGGGGGACACACATTTTACCAGTTTGGAAGTGTCTCTCGCGCAAACTATTCATTTTAGAAAAAAATGATATTAGAATCCTCAATATCATTTTTGAAGACCTATCCATAGATACCCCACACGTATGGGTTTGATGAAAAAAATTTTTTTTTTTAATTTCATGACGTATTAAAAAAAAACTACTTACTAGATCTTAGACATGCGCGAAACAGTGCTTCAAAAAGTAATGCTATATCACATCACTTTTTCGAAAACGTAATGTTACACTGAGATATCACATCACTTATCACTCGAAACGAAACATTTACCCGAACGAATACAGCGCGCGGGCCCGCGCGTGATGGCAACATCACACTCATCACAGTCATCACAGTACTAACTACATTACGCAGCGAGTGTTAGGACTGTAGGGCGTATCATATCGGCGCGTCGATCTATTACGCATTGCGTTTTGTCACCGGTCACCGCCATGTGATAGATCGTTTTTGTTAATGTTTTTATTTTTATAGTCGTAAAATATGCATCATAGATAAAAAAGAAAAGAAAATATCTGTTAATTAATGAGATAACGCCATCGAGAGTCACGTAGTAGTATTTTTATTTGGGTATATCAATAAAATTATGATATGATACTGATACGAGAATGTACTGTAAACACTAGCTCACTATTAAATTAAAGATAAATAAGTAACTTCACTCGTGCTTAATTTAGTTTGCCGCGAAAGTCAACCAAACCAAACATTTCACAACAATAATAAACAGTAAATACGTTTTTGTTCGTCAAATTCAAACTCGCAAGCGAATTATCATTTAGCCGCATCCTTATAGGTAAAATACTAAAAACATTGTAAGCTCTATGTTAACGCATTACAGTTTTAAATCGATTGCAGGTGCAAAAATCCGTTATCGTATCAATTTAATGAAATTTGCAATAACTCAAATGCGACTGCTACCGACCGGCCGAGCGGACCGATCCGAAGTGTTCCGAAAGCATTGCGGAATGAGAGCGAGCGAGCAGTGAGTGCGGGTGCGAGCGGGATAGCAAAGTAATGATAGCATGGCAAACAAACATCACACATCACACCATCACGTCTCATTGCTCATTATACATTACGCGGTTTCTACTTGAACGGACCTTTCGTACCGACTACCGGCGCGTCAATCTATATTGATGCTTTACGAGTTTACGCGCGCTTCGGCCAGTCATATGCTCGAGTGATGTTTGAAGTAATGCTTGGTTTCTCGGAGTGATGCGTAATGCAACATTACGCGTTTGAGTGATATCTCATTTGTGATGTTACGCGCATTACTTACACATGTCTACTAGATCTCGTTCAAACCAATTTTCGGTGGAAGTTTGCATGGCAATGTATATCATATTTTTTTTAGATTTTTCATTCTGTTATTTTAGAAGTTACGGGGGGGGGGGGGGGGGACACATTTTACCACTTTGGAAGTGTCTCTCGCGCAAACTATTCATTTTAGAAAAAAATGATATTAGAATCCTCAATATCATTTTTGAAGACCTATCCATAGATACCCCACACGTATGGGTTTGATGAAAAAAATTTTTTTTTTTAATTTCATGACGTATTAAAAAAAAACTACTTACTAGATCTCGTTCAAACCAATTTTCGGTGGAAGTTTGCATGGCAATGTATATCATATTTTTTTTAGATTTTTCATTCTGTTATTTTAGAAGTTACGGGGGGGGGGGACGACACACATTTTACCAGTTTGGAAGTGTCTCTCGCGCAAACTATTCATTTTAGAAAAAAATGATATTAGAAACCTCAATATCATTTTTGAAGACCTATCCATAGATACCCCACACGTATGGGTTTGATGAAAAAAGATTTTTTGAGTTTCAGTTCTAAGTATTTTGCCCCCCCCACCCCCCCAATATTTTTTTGATTTGACCCCCAAAATTTATTGTTTTTTTTCTATTTTTGTGTGAAAATCTTAATGCGGTTCATAGAATACATCCACTTACTAAGTTTGAACAGTACAGCTCTTATAGTTTCGGAAAAAAGTGGCTGTGACAGAATTGGACAGACAGACGGACATGACGAATCTATAAGGGTTCCGTTTTTTGCCATTTGGCTACGAAACCCTAAAAATGTCTCAGAAAAAAAGTGACTGAAGAGGAAAGGTGACGGCCGCCTCTCCATACAAACCTAGTCCCCATTTCCTCTAGATATTGACATTATGGAAAATATTTTTACAAGATTTGTTTGTTTTTTTAGATTTTTTGATTATTGTAAAACAAGTTTCATACAATATTTTAAATGCTCCCAACTCTTATACTAACAAAAAAAAAATAGGGGCATAGTTGTGGTTCATATAGGGACCGTGCGCGTTGGAGGGTCTGCCATCTTGTGGCCTGAATCGGAACCATAAATATGTATATTTACACGTCACGTCTTTACTTGTACATAATAGGTTCTGCCATCTTGTGGGCTACATCGGAACAATAAATATCACATTTACGCCTCGCGCCAAATATCTGACGGCTCCTGTGCTGCCTCCTACAGTTCATGCACGCTCCCTATACAACCAATTGGCTACTTGACAGTTTTTTGTAAATAATGTCAATCGATCTTGATTTTCCTGAGGATCAAATGTCTATATGGGACTCATGGCATTTAAGCAACACAAAGATCAGAAATGAGAGTTAAAGTCTGACGCTCGCAGTCGACGATTGAAATGTGACGTCACATCATATAAGCCTGTCCTAAATGTATGGAAGATCAAATAAAATTGCCATTTTGACCCTGAAATATTGCGTTTATGTGTATAGTTGTTGTACAATTTATTTTTCAATAAAATGTAAGGAATCGAATGGTACCATTTTCTTTTTTATTTTTGAAAGACAAAAAAACAATTGAAATTTTGGAGCCTTGTATTTTTTTTTATAATCTCAATATAATTTTTTAAATTTATAATGGATGGCTCATTTTCTATCCATTTAATTAAATTTTGTTATAATATTCAACATGTGTCAAGTACCCAATTGCGTCAAAATATTTTCAATAATGTTAATATCTAGAGGGGAAAATGAGGACTACGTTGTTATGAAAAGGCGATTTCGCGCGGGCCCTCCACTGTCGTCTTAATCTTTAACATCTGCCTGAAAGAAGGCTGCTTTCCCAAGTCTTTGAAAATAAAATATCCCCTATATTTAAAGGTAGGGGTAAGAAAGAAAACATTGATGGGTACAGACCGGTGGCTGTTATACCCACCATTGCCAAGGTGCTAGAAAATGGTCTATGCTGCCGGCTAACCGCGTTCCTTAGTGCAACGAATGTACTTTCGGAGCGTCAATACGCATACAGACCTGGACGTTGTACTACTGACTTGGCGCGGATGGTTGTGCGAAAGGTAATCAGTGCTTTGGAGAACAAACAGCGGGTTGCTATGATTTGCTGTGACCTCTCCAAAGCATTCGACGTTGCAGATCACAGCGTAATCTCCGCTAAACTACTCCACTACGGCGTATGTGGAAATGCGCACAGCCTCTTCATGGACATCCTGAACAGTCGGTCTCAAATTGTGGTCGGAGTCGGAGGGCAAGCCAGGTCGGACCCTTTAACCACATCAATAGGTGTAGCCCAAGGTTCGTCTGTGTCCAACATCTTATTTTCATTACTCCTTAATGATCTACCCGAGGCCGTTCCAGCAGCCGACGTCCTGATGTATGCGGACGACGTAGCCGGCATCGTCATCGCTCCTAACTCGGATGCCCTTGAATCTAGCCTCAACGACGCAGCAAACCAGCTGTCCAAGTGGTTTGGATTGAACGGGTTAGCCCTCAACCTCACAAAAACCCACTTCCTCCACTTTCACGTGGGAGGCCGGACCCCGAGGCCATTAAGAGTCCAAGCTGGTGGTGTATCCGTGGAGCAGGTGGCAGTCACGACTTTCTTGGGATTCGCGATGGACCAAAAACTAACATGGGCCAGTCATATCAACATGTTGTGTGGTAAATTGGGTGGAAGATGCTTCGCACTAGGCCGGCTCGCGCGTGTCGTGCCGCGGAATGTCGTGCGAGCCGGCTACTTCGCGACGATTCATTCGCTGCTGCAGTACGGCGCGGAATTATGGGGGCGCGCGGCGGACTGGCAGCGCGCATTCAGGCTACAAAAAAGAGCCGTGTGATCGGTAGCGCAGGTAGCCCAAGATACCTCGGCGAGGTCTTATTTTAAAGAACTGGGTATTCTAACTTTACCTTCAATACTAATAAACCAGATAGCGATCTACGTACATATTAATCTATCTGAATATAAAACACGCGCGGACTCCGGTCGCCCTTTACGGAACCCGAGCAGACTGATTTCCGTACAAAGAAGACTCGCACGGTCGAACAAGGTGACCCACGCAATGGGTCCAAAGATTAACAATAGGCTACCTGAGACAGTCACCTCAGCTCCTTCATTAATTAGCTTTAAGACAAAACTGAAAAGTTGGCTTCTTGAGCACACGTTCTATAGCTTTGACGAATTTATAAACGTTTAGTTAGTTATTTTATTAACCCATTTACAGTTAATAAATCAATTGTATCATGATCTGACCTGTTATATTATAAATATAATAAATATTATGAATATGAATATTGCACGGTAAGACGTTAGCGAGCATTGGAGTCTACATCAGCAATAAAATTCAACTCTTATTCATACTCATTCATGTATTTAATTTGTTGTTGACTAGTTTATAAACGATCCTTTATTAATTAACTTATTAATTAACTTATTTATTTATTTAATTTATTGTAATGTATTATGTTTGTTTGTTTGTTTGTTGTATGATCCCAGATGGTCGAAATAAATGATAATTTAATTTATTTAATTTTTTGTTTTGTTTTTGAATATAGAAATATTACAAATAATAATAATGACCATATTTTGTATTGATTATATTCCGAAATTTCATTAAAAACAGTATGTATATTAAAGGAAGAAAAAATAATGCGTATAAAACTTAATCTATGCAAACAAAGTTCATTATCATTATTTGTATTGTAGTATTTATATACTGAAAGACAAAATTAAAGGATCGTTTATACACTTCTCAACGTTTACGTCCTTGATTATAATATTGATATCACTAATAAAATAGATGAATTAGTGTGAGTATGAATATGAGTTGAATTTTATTGCTAATGTCGACTCCATGGCTCGCTAACGTCTTACCGTGCGATAAAAAATACAATGCCTAGTCATTACCAAATCGATTTTGATGTAGTCATGAAGAAATTTATTGTAACAAAACAGTTTATCTTAATATGGTAATATTTACAGATTTAGAAGGCATCATAGAGGGTTTACGATACGTGTGTAGATGAAAGTTGTTATTTGTTACGTTCAGGTTCATTTGCTAAAGAATTGAAGAGATACGAGCAGTTAATGTTGGCGCTGCGCGCCGGCGGGGGCGCGGGGGCGGCGCCCTGCGAGGGGACGGCCGGCGGGGGCGGCGCCCTGCGGGGGGGCGGCGGCGGGGGCGGCCCGCCCGCGCGCGCGCGGCAGCCCGGGCTCGCCGTCTGCGGCCGAGGGTGCCCGATCTGTCCTTATTTATTACTTCGGGTTTATCTTGTTTATGTATATTTATTTTTGTAAATGGTTTGTAATGTGATCGTTAAAGTAAACTTACGATGTAAGTGTTTCCGTAGATTATTGTAGGTGGTGGTATTTATGTACTTTAAATCAAAGAAGTATTATTAGATTATTATAATATACAGTCTGTGTAGGGTATTATGTGTTATGTGAGTATACACCTAAGACTATAATGCTGAGACGCGGAAAGTAGTACAAATTATTGTAGCCGCAAGATCTGAAGACGAGTAGATTTATCAGCGAAGATGACAAGGTCAAGGATTTAGATTACTGTGTCACTTCATATCTTGTCACATTGACAACAATGCCAATCCATACGAGGGGTTAGACAAGGTGGCATAGAAATCGAAATTCCTTGGTTGTATATAAACTTTGCTCCCATTTTCACATACAGTGTGCCCTTAGCCATTGGACAAACCCTGAAATCCCACGTAGGGTTACTTCTCAGGAATGCTCTGACGTTAATATTTTTTTAAATAAAACAAAACATAAAAAAAAAAAAATTCAAACAAAAGTTATTTGCAATAATCGACAACAGAAAGAAACATACTGTATCTATTAATCTTTGGCAGTGTTTTTGACAATTTGTTCGAAATATTTGATAAAGATGACATTTATCAAAAGTCAGCATCTTATTAGTGTCATAAATAAACTTTGAGGATATTACCTCAGGAGCTACTAACACATACAGGCTGCTCCAAAGTAGAAAATCGTAATTTTTTAATTTCTTGGAAACCGCTACACCGGTTGTTATGATACTTTGTACACTGGTTCTAAATACCCTAATGCATATATACATTTCGGCTTCGTCCAATGGCTAGGGACACACTGTATACGTTAAGATTATTTATTATTTGTTAAAGTTATACCTACACATACATATTGCAGATGGCACAGAAGACCCCGAAATCCGTAGTCAGAAAGCGGGTGACGGTCGCAAAGAGTCGTCGCAGCCCAGCAGCCTTACCTCCAGCTCCCTCTCCACCGATTCCAAGGACAAGCCCGAGGAGCACGCCGACGACAACAAGCCAGAGGTACGTACAGTCGGCAACGGTCGTAGCGGACGAACAAAGAGTCGTCGCGGCCCAGCAGCCTTACCTCCAGCTCCCTCTCCACCGCCTCCAAGGACAAGCCCGAGGAGCACGCCGACGACAACAAGCCAGAGGTACGTACAGTCGGCAACGGTCGTAGCGGACGAACAAAGAGTCGTCGCGGCCCAGCAGCCTTACCTCCAGCTCCCTCTCCACCGACTCCAAGGACAAGCCCGAGGAGCACGCCGACGACAACAAGCCAGAGGTACGTACAGTCGGCAACGGTCGTAGCGGACGAACAAAGAGTCGTCGCGGCCCAGCAGCCTTACCTCCAGCTCCCTCTCCACCGCCTCCAAGGACAAGCCCGAGGAGCACGCCGACGACAACAAGCCAGAGGTACGTACAGTCGGCAACGGTCGTAGCGGACGAACAAAGAGTCGTCGCGGCCCAGCAGCCTTACCTCCAGCTCCCTCTCCACCGCCTCCAAGGACAAGCCCGAGGAGCACGCCGACGACAACAAGCCAGAGGTACGTACAGTCGGCAACGGTCGTAGCGGACGAACAAAGAGTCGTCGCGGCCCAGCAGCCTTACCTCCAGCTCCCTCTCCACCGCCTCCAAGGACAAGCCCGAGGAGCACGCCGACGACAACAAGCCAGAGGTACGTACAGTCGGCAACGGTCGTAGCGGACGAACAAAGAGTCGTCGCGGCCCAGCAGCCTTACCTCCAGCTCCCTCTCCACCGCCTCCAAGGACAAGCCCGAGGAGCACGCCGACGACAACAAGCCAGAGGTACGTACAGTCGGCAACGGTCGTAGCGGACGAACAAAGAGTCGTCGCGGCCCAGCAGCCTTACCTCCAGCTCCCTCTCCACCGACTCCAAGGACAAGCCCGAGGAGCACGCCGACGACAACAAGCCAGAGGTACGTACAGTCGGCAACGGTCGTAGCGGACGAACAAAGAGTCGTCGCGGCCCAGCAGCCTTACCTCCAGCTCCCTCTCCACCGCCTCCAAGGACAAGCCCGAGGAGCACGCCGACGACAACAAGCCAGAGGTACTTACAGTCGGCAACGGTCGTAGCGGACGAACAAAGAGTCGTCGCGGCCCAGCAGCCTTACCTCCAGCTCCCTCTCCACCGCCTCCAAGGACAAGCCCGAGGAGCACGAATAACAGACAGCCAAGCGAGGTATTTTGACTAAGGAGTAGAGTTTGTGAAGTTAGGGCTTGTAGAGTTAGAAGCTTGGCTCTACAGGAGATCTGATAACTTTTAAGTTCGCCTTTGTATTTAACTTACTCTGTAACTGTGTTTTTCGTGTTTTTATTTCTATGTACAATAAAGTATATACATACATACATACTTTTTGACAATGCGAGCCATATGGTTTCGTCTTGACGACATTTTACATGAAAATGTTTTTGGTGGGATATAGCAGTGCAACCGCGCCAGTTAGCGGACGGAACGGAAGTTGATTTATTTTGAATAAAGGTCTTAGCACCAAACAAAATAGATAGAACAGAGACCTGCTGCGTTCATAACGCCATCTGGTAGGATAACTAACAAAACAATGAAACCTCGTTGTCTACGACAACAAGTGATCGCGCGGGGTACGGACCCCACCACACTCCAGTAGGTATTACGCGCCTTTAACCTTGTATCAGTTTCAGATATTAAATCCCTATTTAGTATATACATCAAGATTTACTTTGCGTTGATCTTTTACGTTGGGTTTTGTTAGAATCATCTCGATGACTGACAATTTAACAATTTTTATGTTTTATAGGTGAAGGAGACGTCAGAAAGTATAGACGCCTGACTGGTGCGGGTCGAGCTCTGCGAGTGCTACCAAACGAAATATTACAACGGGAGGTGAACCGCTCGGACGGCCATACTCGGCTTATCTACTCACTCTGACGACGACGAGGCCTACAGCCGTTTAAACTTAGCTGTTCGGAGGGCCTACCGCGAACCACGTTCGACGTGTTGCCTCTCTGTCGCACTTGTAAATTCGTACGTAAGTGTGACAGGGAGGCAACACGTCAAACGTGGATCGCGGTAGGCTCTATGGCTTCCAGTCTATGAACAAAATTGTCTCATTGAATGTTTAAATACGATACATATTCGTGCCTAAGCATACGAGGGGTTAAATAGCCGTATTGTGATGATCAGTCTAAGAGTGTGGCCACACTGATGCGTTGCGTTTGCGTCGCGTCGTCGCAACGCATCAATGTGGCATGTCATAAAAAATATATGTAAAACGACGCAGCGTTGACGCTGCGACGACGCTTGAGACGAAA